>NW_020649304.1:3813904-4157250 GCF_003573695.1 Papaver somniferum
AAAAAAAACCCCAAAAAAGGAAATAAGGATCAAAAAATTTACAAAAAGGAAAAAGATTGGAGATTAATTAATATTAGTGTAATTAATTAATTAAAATTCTCAAATTAAAGACAGAATTTCATCAGTAGTAGGTCTAAATCTTCTTGATGGTGATTCAATCATAGATGATTTCGTCGACGATGCCATTGAAATTGATGAAATTGTTGATGTTGGTGAAGATAACGTCGATGATGGCGAAGAAATTGTTGACACCGGTGATGATATTGTTGACACCGGTGATGATATTGTTGACACCGGTGATGATGGAACAAGATCGATAAGATCACTTGATGAATCATTCAATTTTCTTTTATTAGAAATTGCAGAATCTTTAATATCAGCCAAGATTTGATGTTGCTGATGAAGATAATCATCTCTGATAATATGATTCTTCAATCTCTTAACATCGGAAAGTTGAACAGGTTTAACCAAAAAATCTTCTGCACCTTCTTCCAAACAGCGATTAATTCTTGGCAAAACATTCTCGGAAGACATAATCACAACTGGAATTTCTTTAAACAGTGAAGACTCCTTAATCTTTTTCAATAACTCATAACCAGTCATACCAGGCATCCAGTAATCAGTAATAATCATATTAACTTTCAATGCTCCAGATGATGAACATGTTTTGTTGTAATCAACATCTAATCCAAGCAATTGCAATGCTCTTTTTCCGCTATCAACTGCTGTTACTTTACATGAAGATATTTTCAACAACCTTTCAATAACTTTCCGATCTATATTACTATCATCGACGGCCAAAACATGTAACTCTTCTTCCTGATGATGTTCGAATCGTTTGAAACTCTGTAACTTGTCTGTATGCATAGAAAGCATATCAACACTTGCCATTGTATAAGACTTGATATAACCTATTTACTTGTTATTCTTCTTTTTCTTGTGAGCTAGGAAATGCTTCTTCTTCTTTGCTGTTGTTGTTGTTGATGAGAGAATATGTTGTTGTGGGGATGAGATGATATAAGAAAATGAAAAGAGAAAGTTGTATATTTATATTGGTGGATGGAGTTAAGAATTTTTTAATGTATGTAATGAATCGATTTGTCTGTGTCTACTGGATCTTTTCTTTCTCTCACTGCACAAAATCAACAAAATCTACTTTTTTAAAGTTAAGCGAGATTCTGAAAATCCTTTTTCGTGATCTGCCAAATCAATCCGCAATTCTCTCTCTTCTCTGTCCTATCCTATCTTCAACTTCTCGTATATTTACAGTATCTCGTGATATTTTGGTAAGATACGTGGGGAGTCACAGTAGTTAATGAAAAATGTGCGGGAGATGTGAAGGGGGATACGAAACAAGATTTGACAACACAAAACGGATGGCTTTAAATTATGGTTAGGTCATATGAAAGGAGGGACTGGAGTGAAAGAGATGACAAGGACCTGTACGCGGACAGAGCTATGTACATGTTTGTTTGTTAACCGGGGTGGGGGTGGTCACACCCAGTTGACAGGGTGGACTTGACTAAATGGTTTTAGCTCTTTATTATACTGAATTAGTGAAAAGATTATGCGTACGATTTTGGATCTGAATTTGATATGAGAAAGATTACGCCAAGAAGATCTAATGACAGATCACAAGGTTGAAAGACGGATGAGTTCGACAACTAACATAGGTACGATCCCATCCAACAATGTTACGATATTATATCTATGGCAGCAGTGTTTTATTTTCTAACAATTTTGGCTCTAATATTAGTCGTGCATTTGGATGCTTCCGAAGAATATGACAATGATACATGGCTTAGCCCAGTTGGGTCGTAAATTGGCTCCAAAATGAGGTCATCAATCGACGCAAAACAACTTCATCCATGTCTAGATGAAAACCTTATGATTAGCTATTTTAGATGGTTGTGAATCATTTTGCATAAGTAAATCAGACATTGAAGTTTAATATATATATTCCCTTCATTTCAAAATAATAAACTGATTTCAAGTATAAAAAATGGTTATTTCGTATTACTGTTAGACTATTATAGCGCATAGGATCCTAAAAAGACCTGGTTTGAATTTGGATTTCGATCAAATGGTAAACTGGTGCTGGCTGCTATGTCCGTTTGGAAAAATTACGAACCATTTGATCCAACGGCTCATTATATTAATGAACCTTTTTAATTGACCTATTGACAATCTCTTCTTCTTCTTGAACGTGAACTTGCTCCTTAGAGCAACTGCAGTGGACGACTAAACCCAAATTTTTAGTCGAGTGGGCTGGTATAGTGGGACGGACCATCGATCAAAATTTGATCAAAGAGTAAAACCCAGACCAAATTTGGTCGGCGATCAAGACCAAACCCAAATATAGTCGGGCGTTTATATAATGTCCGCCTACCCGACGGGCGTTGGTATAAAGTCCGTTTGTAGCCGCGCGTTCGTAAAGTTAACGCCTGGTGCAGGGGCGTTGGTATAATGTCCGTCTGGATGGGGCGTTGGTATAATGTCCGTCTGGATGGGGCGTTGGTATAATGTCCGTCTGGATGGGGCGTTGGTATAATGTCCGCCTGGATGGGGCGTACGTAAAGTTAACGCCGGGCACCCAGGCGTACATAATGTTAACGCCTCTCTTGGGGCGTTGATATAGTCATGATCTTTACTCACAAAGTTTTCAAAACTTTGCTTGGGGCGTTAACTTTACCAACGCCCCCCCTTTTTTTTTTCTTTTGAATATGTCGGGCGGAATCTTTACAAACTCCCCATGTCAGGCGTTATTTTTATCAATACCTGATTCCAGGCGTAAGCTTTATCAACGCGCGACCAAATATACTCTTTCCCCACTGCGTCACACGACGGACTAAACCCAAATTTGGCCTTTAATTATACTCGCAACACCGTGGACGCTCTTAGTCCTTTCTCCTTCGAGTCGATTCCATTCACTGAAGTCAACAATAATTTAGCTTATTACTTTTACGTTTTAACTATTTATCAAGAAATCAACAACCATGGTTCAACAGAGTTGTTTAATGGGTGGCGGTGGTAGAATCGGTTAGGGGAATAAAGCAATTATAAATTGCCGCCACTGAAGAAAAAAAGGCGAAATGTGAGCTCGGCACAGACTAAGTCAAAATCAAACACCCTATTGTTCAACTTGACTGGACTTGTTCACCGAACTCTCCTAACGTAAAACTATCATATACGTCAAGATCACATGAGCAGTGGCTTTGACAATATCCAAAAAATGGTCCTACGATTGTTCAAAAGAAAAAACATGGTAAACCGATAGTGTCGCAAAGAGGTAGGATAAGGATTTAGAGAATCTTCAAAGGGGTCCACATGAAAACCAAGCTTTAAAGACCTTGTGCAAAGACTTGATTGAGGCAAGATATGCAGAAGATCTTCTGAAGAAAATAGAAAACTTGTACTGCTCATCTCTTTTTCCACGAAAACGAAATGTGGGGCACACGTAGTTTCTTCCGGTTTATGGCAACTGTTTGCAGTCTATGGGAGGAAAAAGAACGACTGGCGCTAGCTAGCTAACTAACGGACACCCTAATCCAGTCTTGCTTTTACTCTTTCTTTCTAAACTTTGAGTTAATTAAGTACGAGTATGTATGTTGACCTTAATTAATCTTAATAATATCATATAACCGCGTCATCTATTGACTCCATTTTTCTTCACAATTTGAATCATTTGGAAAAGGAAAGTTCACGCGATCCGGTTTTGACCTCATCATTATTTATTTGATTGATAATTTTTTATGTCATGTAGGAGAATATGTCACTCCAAAGATAGGTAATGTCCCAGCTAGGACCTAATAAAATCTTTCCTCGTGTCCAAAAGTTAGGTTATCGGTTAAGATTCCAATCCTATGGCCTTGACGATTCATGTATATTCATTTATTTAGTTAAAAGGAAAAATTAGGCGCAGACCCAAAAAAAATAATATTTTTATTGTCAGGCTCACAATTAATTTTAGATACCGTGACACCCAAAATTATCCGAAATTATTAAGAATCAATACATAACTCGTTATGCATACTATTTTTCAGGTATAACTCGTTATGCAGTCTAATTTTTCAGGGGTATAATTGGCAACACAACTTGGATATAACATATCTAAAAATCCGCGCCTTAGAATTTTACAAATTTTATATCGTTGGAAATCTTTTTAAGAGAGCTATACAACGAGTACAAACAACAATATCAAATTTTTGTTTTTCACGAAAAAGTCGGAGGTGATCATCGTTTTAGGGAATGTTTCGAAAACTGACTACATATTCATTATGCAGCCTCCAAAACAGATGCATAACACATTATGCAGACGCATAACGAATTATGCAATCATTTTCTCGACTGCATAACAAAGTTATGCATCTATAACGAGTTATGTAGCCATTGTTTTGGTTGATTTTAGTCCGTACATAAAAAAAATTGATGCATAATTGGTTATGCATCCATTTTCTCGATGCATAAAAGATTATGCAACAATTTCCTCGATGCGTAATGCATTATGCATCCATTTTCTCGACTGCATGATGCATTATGCATCAATTTTCAATTTCACACAAAATAACAAAGATGCCGGATAATGTGTTATGCATCCATTTTTTGACTGCATGACATGTTATGCACTCATAACAGCGTCATCTTCTTCTTCTTCTTCGTCGTCGTTGTTCATCATCCAAGCTCAAATAAGCTTTATTATTATTCCCTGTATTTTCTAAATCTCTAATTAACTTTTCTTCCTGTTCTCCTTGATTGAAACAATTACAAAACCCAATCTCCATCTCAGAACACATCTCAGATCCATCTTCTCAATCATTAAAAAAAAAAAACCATTCATACATCTTTCGGAAATAACAAACAACAAGATCTCGATTCATCTCATAACATCACCTCAAACCCTAATTTTCGATTTCATTCATCTATTGTTTCCAATCTTCATGTGATTATATTGTCTATCAATATTATTGATCATAAGTCACAGTAATCTGTAGAATGGGTGCGCGCGTGAACTTTGCCGCCCGTGGGTTTCACGGTGTAGAAAATTTGTAGAATGGGTCTCCCTGTAGTTTTCACTTAATTAAAACCAGACGGTAATCTGCTGCATTAGAGCTACTACCTAGAGCTCGAGTTGCCCTTATCTTCTCATTGGTATTTCCGTTTCTATTAGGGTCATGATTATTTTATATTTTGATGATTTTTTGCTACTTTTGTAAGCGATCATGTACCAGTATTTTAATTTAAATAAATTGAAATATGTTAATTGATGTAAAAACAAAAAAAAAATAGTTGTTAAATTATAATCATTAATGTATATTACTTGCTAGAGGAACAGTACTATACTACGAGGAAAAACCTGGATTCTTGGGGCAGTTGGAGAGTGCAGATGGTATCAACTTCAGATTCAATACCTGAGAGTATATATTGTTTTAGGTTTCTTTTTTGAGAAAGAAAGGATATATATTAAAGGAAAAAAATAATAATTACACGATATATACAAAATAAGTCAAAAGACTTAGAAATCAAGAAAAAAAATCTGGAAAGAGAGTTATTCATGACATAATATCCTCCCAATGAAAAAGAGTTTGATTCATAGAATATTCTTTAAAGATTTCCGTAGCAGAGCACCAAAGATGAATATCTAGCTTCATTGCGCACAACAAATCGTCCTTGCTTTTATGTTTTCTTCCATGAACCCTTCCATTTCTCTCTAACCAAATCTCCCAGCAAATAACTATTGGAATTAGCTGCCAAACAATCTTGAGCACCAAAGATGAATATCTAGCTATTATTTTAGGTTTTCTAATTACAAAAGTTAGCAGTTTTCTTTCCTTTTTTGTTGTTTTTGTTATAGCATTATAGGCCAAATTGGCCTTGATATGTATTTTGGATTAAATTTTAGTAATAAAATTTCATGATTTAGCAAAAAAAAAATATAATCATTAACAGTTGAAAGACCTTGGATTATTTATGTTATTTAGTTTTGAGATTAGTGTTAGAGTAATCCTTTTAAGTATGCGAAGGATTATCTCGTTATGAATAAGAATTGAATGAATCAAAATAAGGTTGTTTTTCGAATACATTGAATATCGTTTCTCAAAAACAAAGTGTGAGACCAGTTCGGGCAAGAAATTTGTTTTTCTTTCGGGGGAGTTGATATCGAAGCCAAAAAAACTCATGCACCAACTAAATGTTGCTTCTCAAAAACAAGCTATGAGACCTAGTCGAGTAAGAAACTTTTCATTCATTCATGATAGTTGGTATTATAAGCATAAAATCATGCAGAAATTATGAAAAACGTTGTTATGACATGAGCTATGGTTAAAGATTCAGATACCACTTGAGAAATGAAACGACAACTACTCATATCGTCGGAAAACTTATGGTTCAACCTAAAATATACTACCTCTGTTTCAAAAAAATAGGCAGGTTTGTGTGTAGATGTACACACAAACCTGCCTATTATTTTGAAACGGAGGGAGTACAAAAAAAATAAAATAAAAACTAATGTATTGCAACAGATACTACTACTAGGTTTGAAAATTTCTTTTGAAAAGTTTATTTCTCTACTTCTTCTTTTTGACCTTCAAAAAATACACTGGCTTCATTCTTTTTAGCTATGAAAGAAATTCTTCCTTGATTTTTCTAAGTTTGATGATGATAATCCGAGATGTTAATTGTGTAAGTGTGAAGGGTTTTTCCGTGATCCATGATATTGATGAATCATAAAAGGTTCTTGTTGCTTCTGCCCTTTAAAATAGTTACTCCTAAGCAAACGAAGGTTCGACTAGAAAAATGATATGTTATAATTATAATAAGGTTTACAAACTATCAGGTGTCTTTGCAAGAAATAATAATTATTTATGTTGGTCATCCATTTCATCGAGAGTAAGATTGTGGGATTCAATACGATGCAAAGGAAGTCATTTTCCTTACCTAGACTGACGTTGAATTCTCAGTACATGCCCTCATTAGTAGTGTTGGTGGAGATACTCTTTGGATACCTGGATTCATAAATTAAAAATATCATATCTTAATCATAATCGATGCAGACGGTACATATAACATCTTAGACCTTACTATTACTTAAAAGTTAGGTTGTGAGTTTCAGCCCGATGCTTACATGTCAGTCGCGCAGTTGCAAACAGTGACAATTGAGATGTAGAGTCTGATTATTTTCGCCAGGAGCGGTAATATGATCTTTGGAGCTGATTGGCTTAGAGGGTCGTGGGATGTTCTATTCAATCTCTCCAAATTAAGCATCATTGGAGAAAAACTCATTGAAAGATGCTCGAAGTAAATTTTGGAGCATTTCTCGGTTAAACCAGCACTATTAGTTGTCCAATTTAGATGACAAAACGCATTCTTGATTTTGTCTAATAGAAGTCAGTTTTGGATTAGATTAGGTTTAAGAATTAGAATATAGAATCAAAGCTATCCTTGAAGAATGAAGATCAAAGACTGCATAAATACATCTTGGAAAACTTCATTAAAGTTTAGTAATGAACACATGATTCTCTTGTTTACTCTATCTCTCTATCTATGAAAACAAGTACCCACACTTTGGATCAATTCCTGTACGACAAATATATATTTATGTATACCCTCGAGGATATTTGAGCCCAAGGATTTTACAAGAATAACCTATGTCCCTAGAAAGGTCCTCATATTGTAATAAATGAGAGTACGAATGCAACGAGTCAAGAATCACTCAATTCTGAGTCATAATGAACAAGTTATGAGTGATTTATTAAAGCAACACTTATTATGTATTCCTAAGGCAGTTTGTACACGAACTTTTGGCAACAGTTCGTGACTAAAGGGATTTTTTTGTCAAATACTCTGTGAGTTCCTTTCCTAGACAAGGTAGCTTTATTTCCAAGTAATCTAGCCTTGATCATTCATTATGAATAGAGGGTTTCATGTAACCACACAACCTATCCCTTGAAAATTATGTGTGTGTTGTATAAGGTTGTTTTCTATGTCTTTGTTCTTCACGAACAATAGTGAGATTTTAAAAGACTTTACTTTGGGGTTGAAAAGCATATGGGAGATACTTTCTTTGATAGTTACGGAACCTATTTCTAGGTGTTTTTCGTAAACCCTAGATTTGATAAATTAAGATATGTCTAGATTATTTCTAGTGATCTTGTGAGGAAGAATCAATTAGGTTACGGAATGGTAAACACTAACTGTTGAGGAGCATATTATAAAGAGAATTAGTATTCTGCTAGAAGATTTTCAGAGCACCTTCTAAATATAATTGGTGTTCTGATAGAAGATTTACAAGAGCAATTCCTAAAGAGAATTGGTGTTCTGTTAGGAGTTTTACAGGTGCATGAATACAACTGAAGCAGGTATTACATCTAGTTTAAAATTTGGTAGTAGGTAATTGGTGTAATAGCTAAATCAGCGTGTCTTCAATCTGGACTAAATCCCGTGCTTTTTCTACAATATTGTAGTTTTCCTCGTTAATAAATATCTTTGATGTCTATGTTATCTCTTTTCTGCATTATATTGTTTTATCTTTATTATTGAGATATCACAGGTTGTACGTTATTTAAACCTAGAAAATATTAACTCAATTGTAAAGAACATACAAGACTCATTCTTGTCAAACTTGTATCTTCTAATATAGATTACAAAACTTTTTCATGTTAGAATTTGGTTCGTGAACAATCCCGGGTATATACTAGGTTTACCTTGTCAAAACAATCTTAAATACAGTTTCGTAACCGAACGTATAGATTGTACAAGGATTGTCGATATAGGTTCTCGAACGAAAAATTTGATGGTGTACTAGTTATCCTCTCCTTTTCATGAAACACTCTTTCATGATAATTATTGGAAACTCTATGAAAAAAATGTTCAACTTTTTTTTTATGGTTGTGGGTTATCTTTTTGTTGTGTCTGCTAAAATAATTTCTTTTTTCATTCCACATTTTATCCTCTAGTTTCTTAACTAATTTGAAGGTATTTTTATAGAACATTCAACGTATTCCATTATTTTATCCCTGGGTTATAAAATTTCAGTTATACCTAGAACTGAATCCACTCAACAAATACCTTACAACGTTCTTATGTCCAAAGACTGTTTTTGAATATTTGGTCCATGTCATGGTACACTAAAGTATCATTTTTATTTGGAAATTATTCATTTGCTTCAACAGTCTTACCAGTAAAACAAAATGATTCTTGGATATTTTCTGTCGACTATAAAAAACTGAATGATAATATTGCCATCAAATATAAGTAATTTCACATGCCCATTATTGATGAACTTCTTGATATGTCACATAGGGCCAATTTTTTTTTAATTCTAAAATTGACTTAAGGTATAGTTATCTACAATTAAAGTTCACCCACTGACATTCACATAACTACTTTTCTCACATATCATGTACACTATACGTTTGCCATTTTGGCCTTACCAATGCACCTCTTACATTTCAAGCCATCATGAATGAAGTTGTTCCTCAATTTCTTAGACAAATTGTGATAGTATTTTTCATGATATTCTTGGTTATAGTCTTTCCTTGGAGGCCTATGCATCAAACACTTAGAACTAGTCTTACTTCTTTTAAAGCAATATCATTTATTTCCAAAAAATATAGAGTATAATTTTGCGCAAAATAAGTTTGAATACTTAGACATATGTGTTGATCCGTCGTAAATTTACTACATGGTTAATTGGCTAGCACCAAAATATTTGAGAGAGTTACGTGGCTTTCTCGGTCTAACTTGTTTTGCCAAAAGTTATGGTCACATAAGCCAACCATTAACAAAATATTTGAAGAAAAATTCAGTCAATTGGACACCATAAGCTTTTGATTCTCTCAAAACAACTATGAGCTAATGTGCATTGTTCACGTTATCTTTGTTTCAGCAGAGTAGGCCCATTTCATATTGTAACAAGGCATTTAGTCATAAGATCTTGTGATTAGCTACTTATGAAAATGAACTTCTGGCCAGGATGATATTTACTTGTACGTGGAAAATTTTACCTCTCAGGTTATCAATTCATTAACCACACAGATGGGATAAAAAAAATGCTAAGGTCCTTCAACGGTGAAAACTTATGGAATTGTTGGGTTTCAAATTTTTAATCGATTCAATAAAAAAAGGCCTTGGAAACAAATCGACTTATAACTTATCTCACGTTTTCTGCACCCGAGTGTCCAGCTCTTCCATCTTATAGCTTACTTGGTATATTAATCTTATAACCGACTACTAAAATCATACTCTTGTTTAATAACTTATTCTCTCACTTGCAACTATATTTTATTATACAAATCAAGATAAAGCTTTGCGTTGTAATAATAGATTATTTGTGGGCTTCAACAATATTCAAAAACTATGTTATCCACATTATACTCTTCAGGCGTGAGGGGAGTTGGTGTCATTCTGGCATACTAGATACTGATTGTCGAACCAAGCTTCACTCTTTTTGGCCTTCGTTAAAGAAGGATGTATACCAATCGTGTGACACCGCCAAAGTAACAAAGATGAACATGCTCGATTATTACAACCTTTACCTCCGTACCATGCTAGGCAACACATTTCAATGGGTTTTAGCGAAATACTTCCATAATATCAGAGCAAATATGTCATATTAGTGGTGCTTGATAGGTTAGGAAAGTATAACTACTTTCTTACTTCAAGCCATCGATATATATATATAATATACACAACTGCTTCCGGTACTCAGGCCTTTTCCCATACGTCTTCAAACTCCAGGGTGTTCATTCTTACAATTGTTTTTGATAGGATAAAGCACATATTGTTATTTTTTTGCAGGACCTCTTTAAAAATACGAGTACTTCCTTAAAGCTCAACATAGAGTACTTTCCTCAAACTTATGGCCAAATAACAACATGGAATTCATGTTTAGAAACTTATCTAAGGTGTATGGATGAACACCTACCAAAGTATTGGGTGAAATGGTATCCATCTCGAATGATGGTTTTACAACAATCTCCATGCGAGTCTCAATGTGTCTCCTCCATTTAAGTCTATCTATGGATACCTCTCTGTGCATTCCTTTCTTTTCTAGTACTATCATTTCTGTTGTCACGGTCGAGAATTGCATCATGCAAAAAGATCACATATTGGATTTATTAAAAGCGTCACTCATGAAAGTAAAAAAAGAATGAAAGTCGGTGCTGATAAAAGGAAAACACACAAATTCTTGAAGTACGAGACTTAGTTTATCTCAAGCTTCAATAGTATAAACAAGCTTTTGGTGTTCATCATGAAACTCTCGGCTCGATATTATGGTCCATTTCTTGTGATACTACACATTAGAATAATGACTCACACGCTCCATCTGCCATATGATTTTCCTATACATTCAGTATTTCATGTCTCAGACAACTCAAAAAGATAAGTGATGGTGTTATTGCGAAAATGCATTAACTCCCTCTAGTTGACAACCAAGGCCAGCTACTAAAACATCTAAAATTTTGGCTTCCATGTTATTATGGGAGTCGGTGCCAAACTCTTTAATAACTACTAATTGTGAGTTTAATCCAAATTTATTAACCGATTAACCAAAAGCTACAGCCTTTAAAACATCAAAACTAAAATTGTAGAGTAAAAGTAAACAGTAAAAGTAAAAGATGATGGCTGGCGAGCACATATGCGTCAAAGTGGATACGTCTCCGTGTTGGACTTGCATCCGACACTTGGGTGCGCGCATCTCCACATCGTATACATTGGGGACATAACATGTATATATCATATACTTTTTCAGAACAAGTGTCTATTAAAAATGTCTGGAATTTTTGTGTATGTTTTATTTCATGAGTATGTATGTTTTTTCTTACACAAACTTGTCATTTATCAACAATTTATTAGCATACAAACTACATTCATAATTTATAAATTCTAATGTAAAATATCACTAATTTCATAAGGCGTCTGCATCTTAATCTTTTGAGAATTGTTTGTCCATCCATATCACGCCGTGTTCGCATTAGCGCTACCAAGATGGTGAGTACTAAATAGATACCGTTGTCCGGAAGAAAGAAAGACATGACTTAAGATCCAAGTTAAAAGTGCTCAAAAGAAAATCCAGGATGTTAGAGAGATCAGAAGGTGGGCTCAAATAAAGTCTTATGGCAAATGCCCGACCGACCCTGTCATATGTCGTGTGCAAGAGAAAGATAGTCATGAAGAGAGAGATGAAGAGAGAGAGGTAGTAGCGAGTGACTTGCAAATTATCTTTGCAATCTCTTTTGCTTTTCTTTTCTGAGAAAATTAATAATTAAAGTTAGGAATGGAAATGGGCTTTGCAATTCCTCTAAACAGTGACTCTTGGGAAATATATTCGATTTGAATAATAGAAAAGAGCCACTGTCTCTTCTTTATTACAAAAAGACAAATTCAGACACAAATATTAAGTCATGAGAAACTAATCACAGAGGATCTTCTAACTTCTATGGTCTAAATTTTAAACAATTTTAATGGTCACAATCCACCGTATTAGTACAACTACAATTTCCATAAGATTTCATTTATAGAATATATTTGATGTTCACGTGGGCTAAGATTTGCTGCCCTAATTTTTATTAGTATTATTAGTACTGTTAATATCCCCAACAGAAGTAAATTATTAGTATTTGCAGGCTTGCAGCCCCTTCCATAAAAGAACAACCCAAGTGATATCCATTTGGAAATTAGTGTTGATTTGATTTGGTTTGATATGCAGGTACCTGGTACTGCGGTTTTATTAATTAGACTGATTGTAACTTTGATTTTTGGATTATTAGCTTAAAATCGTGGATTCAGCCAAGATCCAATCGCACTTGCGTAAAATATTCCGGTGTAGTAAGTAGTTTTCATTATAGAACCAATTTCCAGTTCAGAACATTGCACTAATTTTATCACTGTATTATTAATATGCCATCCGCGACACAAAAGTAGTTGTCAGCAATGACAAAAACACTTCCAACTTAAGTAACTAAAATGTGTGTAATAAACCAACTTATACCGGAGAGACTTTTTGGCTTTTTCATAAGAGTTCCTCTCTTCTGGATAGAACCTTATGGGATTTGTTCTGGGCTCCCCCGTAATATTCCTGAGAAATTTCTATGGCCAAGTAATTCTTGGAACCATTGATACTTGCTGCTGCCTAGAATGCTTCTAGACCATTGTACTTGACGTGATAGTAGTACCCGAATCACTGATGACACCCAACTCGGCCCAAGTCTACTGTGAATGATATCTTGCTTATTGATGGCAAAGATGTGGAGACAGATTTTAACGACATAACCTACCAGTTATCTTATAAAATGGTCCAATAGAAATGTATCGAGACACTTGGTCGTTCTAATGATGGTCCATACCACGGTCAGGATTTGCTGGTGATCTCGCGACTTGACTCTTGACATAATCATATTTTTGATGCGTAACGATATATTTTACGTGGTACACCCCTTGGCAGAACCACGCTATAACCGAGAAGAAAGGTGGGGTGGGAACATATGGAAACATGTAGGCCCTGAACAAAATCATCAAAAATCACCCGTGACAAAGCATGGTCGACATCTGAGATTCTCTCTTTCTTTCTATCTGGTACGAAGGGTTGAGAGGAAATCTTTTAAGAATCAAATTCCAAATCCAAATAATTAGTAGACAAAAGGATTCAACATGAATGAATGAATGCATGATAGAATTTGGAGTCATAAGCACAGACCAGACCAAACGGGTAGTGGTAGTAGAAACAAGTAAGGCCAACAACCCCACCAGAGACCAAGAAGGAGTTGGATTATTATTAATACGTGTTCTCCGGAATGAAATTTGGGATAAGCCCTATATGAATCAACGACCTTACCACCAAATGCACTATTCCACCACGTTAGGTAGTTTGAATTTTATTTTATTTTTCGAAAAGGAGGAAAATCCTCATTCATTGATTTGAATCTCTGACTCCTCGTTATATAGAGCAGTAGAGTAAATTACATTTACAACACATGCTCAAAATTGAAAATTGTTTAAAGGGACTCTAAGGTTTTCATCTGACCTTAAGTAGCTTGTAGCTAATCTGTTAAAATAAGCAATGGATTCAGTTACATTTGCTTTCCAGAATTGAAAATGAAATTTGTTCAAAAGTACTCTAGTTTTCACGTGACCATATGTTGTTTATAGCTAATCTATTACAGTAGGTAGATATATGAGCTGCTTCTATAATCTGAAATCCACTTTTTAAAATAAACCGTGGACTTTAAAATTTATATAATTTGTGACCGTACAATCGAAGTCTTCACTGATACTGTATCTTCCTTCCCTTGCTCTGGCATACATCCCCATCAAAAGCAGGAGAGTAGGTTCTGAATCACTTTGGAAGATGATGTTGCGTCCACTCCATTGTGTTTCCCATTGAAAAGCAGCTTCAACACCTCTAAATTCCATCTTTTCTCTGGTTCTATAATCTGCATTGGATCCTCTTGCTTCTCTTGTGATCCCTGCATAATCATTACGAGTTAAATATATTCCGGAGCTAGTAATTGGGTCAAGCATATCTATAACAACACTAATCCTGACAGCGATGAACATCTTATCAATTTCAGGTTCTTCATAAGCGATTTTCAAGTTCTTGTCATTCGTTGGATTATAATAAAGTGTTTGCATAATGTCATAATCAGCTGCATTTGTACTTATGATGCCATTTATAAACTTGACTATTGTCCTAGCAGTATGCGCACTATTTTGCTTAACTTTCTTAAAAAATGTCACATCCTGCTTTCTGTCACAACTGCAAATGTTCCAAGCAAATTTTTGCGAAACTATGACCAGGCAATCAGTGGTTCAGTGATCTTTTATCACTCACTCGTATTTCAGCCTTATAATTTTGCACCTATGCAAACGGCCAACTTCACTGAGTTATGCAACGTAAGACTTACTTAGATTTTCTCTTTACAAGTAATGTACCTCATACTACAAAGAGGCTAGCCCCATGTTTATGCTTCACAGAATTGGGGGAGTACTTTCGAATCAACTGAATACTAAGGCAAACATCTAAGCCAACAAACTCACTTTCATTAGCTTAAGGGGAAGATTACAAAACTTGTCCAACCAATGGACTTACAAGCTTATTCTTTAAGCCTAACACAAAAACACTCTCTACTGCAATGTGGTTCCTCTACACACGAAGACTTTCATTTGCAAAGGTTCTCTGGCATATTTATAATGCCAACCAGGTCAATCCGTGTGCAACTCATTTGCACGACCTATAAACATCCATATGTCCATAGGCAGCTCCCCTAACCGCCACATTTCCTTTTTAACGACTAACTTTAGTGATGACTTGCAGAATGGCGCCACACTTGTCTCGAACGGTTAGGCTATGCCAAACTCGGTTATTATAACTGTCTCTAACTTTCTCTTTCATTTTGGCATGCGTGTGATGCACACACACTCGTAACCGACAGCTTGAACTCGAATCCGACAATCATTGTGCTGCACTAAACTTGGCCCGTGCCAATGTTCAGAAATGGTTGCGCTTTACTCCACTTGGCCTCTGCCAAGTATTCAACAATAATTGCGCTTCACTCAAATTGGCCTCTGCCAAGTATTCGGCAATGGTTGCGCTACATTTATCCCGACCATGTACTTAGCTTATTTGGATGCCAACATCCAAATATCATGCCAATTGAGTCTTGCCTTGCTTAGTTCAACTTCATACTTCATATGCATCACTTGCATTCTTTTTGCCGAGCAATAATCATCAATGGCGCACTTGGCAACGCCACTGTTGCATATGCATTGTCCAAGCCTTGCCAATGCTTGGGGCAATGCCAAAGCCATTCCATGACTTGCATTTCATCCTTTATTCCTTCCTTGAGCTGGGCTAACTCTATATAAGGATATGCAACACTATCGCATAATATTGCATGTGCTAAGTAGCTTTCTTGTCTCAGCCATGTTGGCGCTACATCGTCGAACAGTGCAGCTCCATCAGCCAGGCCACAACTTCAGTATTACGCAACCTTTGCGCTTAACTGTTGGGACCATTCATACTTTCCAAACTTTCCGACAAACAATACTGCAAAAAACAGACCAATCCATAACGCTCTCATTTCTGTTATGTTTATCAAACCATTCATGGAAGTCAATAGTGCCATTAATAACATAATGCATACCAAAGTTCAGATGCATCCTTACCTGGGAAGCAAAATTGCACTGGATGAAAAGGTAAGTAAGAGTTTCTTCGTCATTGTTACATAGGGTACAAGTGGTATTTATATCAGGTAGAATAGCTGCCACTCTCATACTATTGGGAAGTATAGAATCGGAAGCTTTCCGAATAAAAGTTTTAACAAAGGGGGTTACCTTCATATTCCATATTATGTTCCATTCCTTAGCATTGGAGTCACTGGTATCATTGGAATTAATAGAATTATATAAGGATTTAATTGAAAAAATACATGTATTGTTCAATGTCTAATGTGAGTTGTCTTCCTCTTTTCTTGTTGGGATTTGAACTCCCAAAATCTTGTCAATGGTACTTCGATTAAAGCATATCGACAACTTTGATTGATCTCATGTATGCAACTCTATTATTAATTGACCAACCTTCTTAAATTCCTCAGCACCTGCAGTATGCTTGACAAGAGGTGGTTTGATTTCTGGAATCCAGTGGTCATCCCACATACTAATGTTATGCCCATTACCAAGCTCCCATAAAATATTTTTCTTGATCTGTTGAACACCTGTTAGGATACATTTCTAAATCCAGCTATCTTTTTGTTTAGGTTTAGGTTTAACATGCAAGACATCACAATTAAGGTAGTACTTAGCTTTCAGGCAAGTTGCCAAAAGAGAATTTGAGTTCTCTTTGAGTCTCCAACCTATTTTACCTATCATTGCGAGATTACAATTTTGCATATTTTGAATACCTAACCCTCTCTCACTAATAGGTTTACATACAAAATCCCAAGCCTTAATATACACTCCTTTCTTCCCATTCTTATTTTTTCCTTTCTCATTTTTACCCCACCAAAAGCCTCGTTGCATATTAGTGATAATTTTACAAATTTTCAGAGGGATTTTGAAACAAGTCATTTGATAAACACACAAGGAAGACGTAACATTCTTCAACATGACAGTCCTTCCAGTTGTGTTAAGGTATTTACCTTTATAAGTCAACAGTCTTTTGCTCATCTTATCCACTAGTTGCTCAAAGCTTTTGATCTTAGATCTATTGGTAAACAAAGGGGAGCCTAAATACCTATCATCTAAGGGAATGGCATTAACTCCTAGAATGGTTTGAACATCTTTTCTAATACTAGGGCTGGTTTTAGTACTAAAGAAGACTTCTGACTTACTTAGATTATTTAGTTGACCAGAGGCTGCACCAAACTCTTTGAACAGAGCAACCAGATTATGACTAGTTTTAACATTTGTATCACAAGAAATTAAACAATCATCGACAAATAATAAATGGCTTAAAGAAGAAGCATGAGTTGCAATTTTTATACCTTTTATGTGGCCCAAATTTTCAGCATGTAAAATTGTCCTTGACAAGGATTCCATGCAAAAAAGAAACAAGTAGGGTTATAATGGGTCTCCTTGTCTCAATCCTCTAGTAGGTTTGAAAAAAATCAGTATGAGACCCATTAAGCAAAACATCTAAGGTGGAGGTAGAAATGCATTCATAAATCAAATTACACCATTTTTCATTAAAACCTAATTTAGACATAATTTTAATTAGGAAAAGTCCACTCCACTCTATCAAACGCTTTCGACATGTCAATCTTTAGACCCATCAACCCATGTTTTCCTTTTTTATTTCTCATCTTATGGATTAGTTCATGAGCTATTGTTATATTATCAAATATCTGCCTTTCCAGGACGATGGCAGATTGGAATGAAGAGATTATCCTGTCTAATAAGCATTTCATCCTACAAGCCATTAGTGTAGAGATGATTTTGTAAGATGTGTTAGCAAGAGCTATAGGTCTAAACTCAACATGAGTAGTAGGGTTCAGTGTTTTAGGTCTGAGGGTGACGAATGTGGCACTGATCTCCTTAGATATATGCCATGTTTCAAAAAAAAATTGTATCATAAGGGTTAAATCAGACCCTATGGTTTCCCAGTTTTGTTTAAAAAAATTCGGAGGGAAGCTATCAGGGCCCGGACATTTTTCAGGTTGGAAAAAACAATTTTCCTAATTTCAAGCATAGAAGAGGTAGCACAGAAAATATCATGATCAACATCATTTATGCATTTTGGTATTAAATCAATCATTTTCGGATCTATATTAGGATCAACTGTAGTGACAATACTAAGGAAATTATTAGATATGCAAGAAGAAATTTCATGTCTACTATTAACCCATTCTCCATTCTCCTTTTGGATAATCTTTATTTTATTTCTTCTAAATCTTTGTTTAGCTTTGTATGAAAGTATCTAGTATTTCTACCTCATAGAGCTAGATTTTGTTCTCAATTTTCGTCTTTCCAAATTTTTTCTAGAATGGCATAACAACTGCTGAAATTAGAACCTAGGTAGTCTGAAATTAGAACTTGTATTCGTCAACTTGATTTTTCCGTACGTTAAGTTTTTTATTTATATATTTTTTTTTTCTTTCTTTCTTTCTTAGTATAGGAAACCAATACTTACTAGAGGATGCATCACGGACGGACTTTGGATTTGTCTTTGGGTGGGCTGAAATTTTATTGATGAGCAAGGTAGTCGAAGGCCGCGATTCTTTTGTTTGTTGGAACAAATTGTATAATTAGTAGGCAACTGCGATTCCCCTCTTGTTTGTACTCAAGACCTTTGTGAGCACACAAACCTGCGAGGGGGTCCGAACGCTCACAATCAATCATTATCATCCAAAGAGATTGTGATGATGATATCCTGGTGTTGATTCATTGGCTCAAAACCTTCGGGTTTATCATGGCCTCATCTAACAACTCCATGCGAGGCGTTTGCGCATGGGATATAAGTATTAAGGAAAACAAAACATATAAGTAAACATCCATGGAGCTAACTAAATGTAAAGTGCTGAAATGTAAATAAGACCAAGGTTTACGTGGTTCAGCACTAAGGCCTACCTCCACGGGGTTTGTTATTTTACTATGTTCTTCACGGTTACATGAATAGTCGAATGACTTTTGGGTTTACATGTTTCTCTCTTCTAAGTGATTGACTTACCCTAGCAATCTCTCTCTCTCTCTCTCCTTCTCTTCCTGATTTTTCCGATCCCCTTTCCTCTTGGTGGAGATGGGGTATTTATAAGGTTAGAATGTGGGACCCATTTCTGAAGACCGTTGGAACCTTATCTTCTTGTGTCCTTGCGTCCATCACGCGGAAGTCTGCGTTTGCCCCTTGATCCCGCAGAGGCATCCTCGCTCGTTCCACAGGTTGGTCGACACGTACACTGCTCAGAGTGTTTAATGCGGGTAGTTGAGGGGTCTGCTCGTGTCAGACAAGTGTCTTCTGCCCCTGTCAGTTCGTGTCAGCTAACTTTCTCCCCACCGTTGATCTTAGCTTCTCTTTTGGGGATGAGATAAAGTAACTCCTCGGGGTTTATTTGGTGTTTCGTGACACATCATGTTTTGATGTTTTGGCCTGCATGATTTCCACGTATCTTTTTATATACACGTGTCTGATAGTGAGATATATGTGTACACAATTTGCCCCTTTTCTTCAGGCTTGAATGACTAATGGGTGCCTTGAAGAAAAACTATCGTCGCATTTTCTTCTCACTTCTAATAACTTCTCCTAGATACTTGGGCACGTCTTTTATTCGTGCATTAACTGCTTATGTAACGGGCACGTTTCCCATTCCTCCCTTAATTTCCTTCTCTTTCTTTCGGGTATTTTAAGGATAGAAAGAAGATTTAATTTCATTCTTCCTAAACGCTCTCTCAGTTTTCATTCTTTTTTTCAGCCCTTAAATTCTCTGCCTGTCTTCATTGAACCTGTGACCTTAAATTCTCTGTCAGTCTTCATTGAACCTGTGGTCTTAAATTCTCTGTCAGTCTTCATTGAACCTGTGATCTTAAATTCTCTCCACCTTAGCATTAATCACGCCCGCTTCCCCTGTTTGTTTCTTCTACTGCTGTTTTTGCCGGCAAGTTTTTCTTTTCTTTATTTCCACTGTTTCACGCTGTGTCGATTTGTAAATTCTCTGCTACTGTTGTTCCTTGTTTGTGATGAAGAACTTCTTCTGATGCTTGCATACTAGTTTGCCCCTGTTCTTCATCTGAAATTAAGGAAGCCACTATTTCGAGGGTATGAATTTTATGAAATTTTGAGCATGTATACTAATTTTAGGGTTTCTGCGTTATCGTGTGTGTATTGCTATGGATGTGGATTTTTGATCTTTGGTAATGTTTTTGATTGTGTGTAACTTGGTCTTGATTTTAATCTTTTCGCAGCCATGTCTGACCGTCCGCGGCTTACTTATCAGACTCCTGATTCTGGGCTATCGAGATCTCCTCCGCGTAGAGAGTCTCAGGATGACGTTCGTCGGAGTCGAGTTTCTTCTGGAGCGAATGCCTCGTCCTCTAGGGAAGAGATTCCTCCGACAATTCCGTATGGTTCCCGAAGAGTTTTCGATCGCGCAGCGGCTCGTCCTCGTGATGATACTAGGAGTACGCAGGCTCCGCCTTGTGCTGTTGCTTTTGACATTCCTCCGCTACGTTCGTTAGTGCCCGAGCATCATCTGCGGTCTCCTCCAACTTTTAAAGGGAAGAATACGAAGGGTGTAGCTCCGAGGGCTGAATCTTCAAAGAATCCCCCTGTGAAGAGAAAAGCTTCTGAAGCGTTCATTAGTTCATCCGGCCCCGCCGAGGAGGATGAGACTGCCCCCTTGATACGCAGTGTCTCGGTTAGTAGGAAAAAAGTAACCTTCAAGCATATTGATCTCGAAATATTCAAGGAAAAGCATGAGCTTCAAGCCTTCGGGGTTCGTTTCTATGCCCCTGAGGATGATATTACTTATGAGCTTATCTCAAAGTATGAGTTCGATGAATTTCATTTGTTAACGACGGTTGGAGCATTCGAAGCTGGTCTTATGCTGCTGTTGTACAAATCAGGGGATTCCTTCTACTATGACGTGCTTGCTAGTCGTGAAGGCTCTTCCACCAACACTCACAGCCGTTCCGTATCCCAACTATCGGGGAATTATCTCCGCGCCCTGAAGGAATGCTATCTGCGGAGTAAGGGGGAAACGTCGATGACTTGCTACGTCCCCAATCCCATGGAGAAGGAATGGTATACTCCTGTGAATTTCAATAACTCCTTCGGTGATTACGTCAATAGAGGAATCGCAAGCCGTGGAGTGTCATCCTTCGGAATCTCCCTGCTCCTCGGGGCGAGATTCTTCTGTTAAATGAGGTCAGCGATGCCAAGCTGAAGTATGTTCCTGGCACGGAGGGGTCTAGTCGTCGGAAACTCTTCCCCGCGCGAGAGAGGATCAAGCGCGATCATGACTACGAGTGGCACGCCACCGTTATCGAGATAGTTGGTCCGTGGGCTTACGGTTGGATTCCTGGTCCCCGCGGTTGGCGGCCTACCGAGAATAGTAAGCCACGCGAGTCTCCTTCTGCTCGCTATGGAGATTTCTGTCCCTGGCGTATGAAATTTGCGGGTATGAATTTTCCTTATGCCCT
Organism: Papaver somniferum; assembly: GCF_003573695.1. Classification (NCBI taxonomy): domain Eukaryota; kingdom Viridiplantae; phylum Streptophyta; class Magnoliopsida; order Ranunculales; family Papaveraceae; genus Papaver; species Papaver somniferum. The sequence continues at coordinate 3,835,529 of NW_020649304.1, forward strand.
TGACGTCGTAGAGGGAGACGAGGAGGAAGGTTCTGGTGCTATACTTCCACCGAAGAATACCTCAACTGCTCAGGTACGCGGATTCTAGCTGCGCTTCTCTTTTAGAATTTTATCAGTCGGGAAAAATAACTCTTTTTGTGGTGTTGGTTTCAGGTGTTGAAGAAGAAAAAGATTAGGCCGAAGCAGTCTTCTACTATTGTGATGGGCGAGGCTGAAGCCCAAGAAGAAGTTACTAGTTCAGTGAACGAAGAGTTTGCTGAGGATGAGATTACAGATGGGGAGGAACGTACTGGTACCTCCCCTATCAATGTCGAAGAAGAGGTCTTCGCTGGTCATGTTGGTGATGAAGGAAGGAACAAAGCCGTGGTGGCTGATGATGTTGTTATCGGGGATGTTTCCGTCCCTGCTGGTGATGTCGCGGATACCCTTCCCGCTTCTCAAGAATTTTCTTTTGATCGGATGTACTCCACGGGGGAGTTCTTTGACGAAGCCCTTGATTTTCCCGAGGACTTCTCTTTACTTTCCCCCAATGATGATTGGGATGTTCTTGGTGGTGATGGTAATGGAGACGCTACTGTAGAAGATGGTGGTGCGGAGGAGCATGCTGCGCATGTAGGCGCGGAGGAGCATGCCAACATTTGTGCTGAGGGGGTCGTGTCAGAGAAGGGGAAATCGGTCATCGATGCGCCTGCTGATAATCTTCCACAGTCGCCGACGTCTGAGGGTGAGGACGCTATCATGGATTGGTTCAAGGAAAAGAATCTTCTATTTGTCTCTCATCCCGCCCCTGTTGTTGCTGGGGAAAAGGAATCAACCGCGTATACCCGTCGCATGATGGAAATGTCTTCTAAGGCGCGGGTGTCTGAAGCCTGGGGAAAAAGGTTGAGTGTTCCCGAAGCTACCCTTGTGCCGGAGCCTCCTACTTCCGTTGCCGATATGATGGCCATCGCCGACGGGTATCAATATGGCTTTCCGCAGCAGCGTGTGTTGGAGGTAAATTTTCGTATATACTTTTCCGTGGTGATCAAATGCTTCGGTGAAATAACGTTTTGTTATCTTTATGTGTAGATGATGAGAAGTGAGCATTGTAACCACGTGCTGTATCAGTTCTTCAAAGCGAAATCTCTGAAGCTCGAGGCTAAGCTTCGTCACAGGGAAAAGGAATTATCTGCGGCTGAGGTGGAAATAGAAGAACTGAAGAAAAGACTCAAGGAGAAAGAAAAGCTGGGTGAAGCAGAGGACGGTCTTCGTTCAGAGCTTGTTGCTGTGCGCGCTGAGTTAGAGCAAACTAGCAGCCAAGTTTCAACTTTCACAGGTTTGGTTCTTTTCCCTCGCAGTATGTCGTCATTCTTCTATTTCTTAGTTGTTCTGTCTGAGTCTCCCCACCCTATCTCCAGTGGGTGGTGTCCCCGAGCTGATATGGCTTCGAAACGAAAGAGCTCGGCAAAAATCTCGTATTAGAGATCTGGTTGAAAAAATTAAGAATGAAGCCAAGAAATGGGATGCTCGGGCTGAGGTATGGCACGCGCGGCATATTCAGATGGTCGACATGCAAAATCTGTACAACCATGATCGTGCTTTATTTAATGGCATACTGCTGTGGACACGTGATAATCTGCGGGAAGTCCGTGAGCGTACTTCCTTGTTGGAATCTAGGATTCAGCTGCTGGAAGAAGAATTACAGACGGCTCGATCCATTCCTCTTTCAGGGGTCCAGGATAATATGCTCTGTCTTGCCAGAGAAAGAGATGATGCTCGTGCCGAAGTCTACGCTCTCAGCAATGCCCTTGCCACGTCCCGTGCCGATGTAGCTCGTCATGCCGAGTCTGAGAGGAATCTTGAAGTGTGCATGTACAGACTTAGCAAAGGGGTCTCAGAGATAAATAAAGAGGTCGACCACCTTCATCATATGGACTCGATGAAGCAGGTAGAATTAGATGCCTGTCAATTTACTCTTACCAACCTTCAACTAGACTATAAGAAATTATCCGCGGAATATGGTCATCTTGATGAAGCGCGAGATGCGGTTGTTAATGAGTATGAAGAGGCTTCGGCTTGTGTCGAAGGTATAATCCCATTTCATCGAGTGTGACCATGTTTTTTTTCTACGCTAACACCGTGGTGTTGTCTTTTTCAGAGCTCGAGGGACGCATTCGCGTCACAAATGAAAAACTTGAAAAGGCTCAATCTTCCTTAGCGCAGCAGGAAGAACAGACCAATCACTTCAAGAATTTAGCAGCAACCCGCGAGGAGGCCGTTGGTGCTGCTTCTAGAGAAGTGAATCGGCTATCTTCGTTATTATCCCAAGCCCAACAGCGGACAACAGTTATTAAGCACAAGGCTCGTTGTCAATTGGCCGAGGAGACGAACAAGATGCTGGAGAGGATAGAACTTGGCTTAAAGAAAGAGCATGGTCTCGTGAAGAACTATCCTCGTCGTCCCGTTCCTTCTGCCTTGTCCGGCTCCTCGGGACCCTCTTCTGGTGGGAGTGTCCCTTCAAGTCTTCGGAAGAATCCTGTCGATAGGGCAGCAATCTAGGTAGAGACCGCCGCATTTTGTAGGGTCCGCGGCATCCTCATCCTTCCCTTTTTGTAATCATGTAACAAGAATATTTTTTGCTGATATCCTGTAAAAGGAATATTTTTTGATGTGTATCCTTGAATTGGTCTTTTACCTCTTGTAATCATCCATTATGAAATGAATCCTCTTCTTGATATACCTGCAATGTTGGTTTGTTTTTATTTTAAGCATTTGTGAAAAAAAAAAACAAAAGTTTTTAAGTGTTTGGGTGCGATACTGAAGGAAGGTACCTTCGTGATCGTCTTGAGACCTGTCACCCCGCTGGCAAATCCTGGGCCACAGGATTCCCAGACGGTGGGGGCCGGGGCAACGTTCTAGGATATGGGATTAAAATATTTACACACCCATTCCGTCGACCCGTTGCCTTAAGATTGGTTGGGTATCTCTTTCTGCTGGGTGCCTTCCCCCTGGTCCTACACTTATGGACACTGATGGGGGAGCCCTGAGAGATTGTAGATTAACTACTTTCCCCAATATTGTCGGTAGATTCCGCTGACTTGATAATTTGAAAGCTCTTTTGATTGATAATTTGAGGCCTGCAATTCCTCTTCCAGAGATAGAAACATGTGGAGCGGTCGGGCTCCCTTCTTCTTCTGGTACACTCCAAGCAGATTCAAATCTGCGTTGCTCCTATGGGAAGTATGGTTTGAGCCACTTAGCATTCCAAGGATGCTGGAGGATTTCGCCTTTTAGATTACGAAGGTAGTAGGAACCGTTACCCGCAACGTCGTGTATTATAAAAGGTCCTCCCCACGTGGGTCCTAACTTTCCCCATTTCTTTTCTTGCTGATACCGTGGGATTGTTCTCAACACATACTGCCCCTCTACAAAATTCCGCAGCTTTACCTTTTTGTTGTACTCCCTTTCTAGTCTTCGTTGATAATTTTCCATCTTTTGTAATGCTACTTCCCTTCTTCCTTCCAAGTCGTCCAACCTTTCTAACATCATATCTGTTGTGAGGTTTTTCTCCCAAGCTTCGGTCTTCGTGGTTGGCATGAGGATTTCCGTAGGTATGACTGCTTCAGCTCCATAAGTTAGAAGAAACGGGGATTCCCCGGTGGCGGATCTTCGTGTTGTCCTGTATGCCCATAACACATTGTGCAGTTGTTCGCACCATCTTCCCTTATGCTCGTCTAATTGTTTTTTGAGTATAAGGGCGAGGGTCTTGTTGGTAGCTTCCGCTTGTCCGTTGCTTTGGGGGTATATGGGGGTGGACTTGTTCTTTCTTATTTTGAAAGTATCGAAGAGCATGTCTATATTTTTTCCCTGTAATCGCTTGCCGTTATCAGATACAATTTCAGCGGGTATACCAAATCTGCAAATGATGTTCTGGAATATGAAAGTAAACACATCCGCGTCTCTGATCCTGGACAAGGCCTTAGCCTCCACCCATTTACTGAAGTAGTCCGTGGCTACTATCAAAAATCGTCTCTTCCCTGATCCTTCGATGAAAGGCCCGACGATGTCTACGCCCCATTTTGCAAATGGCCACGGGCTATCGACGGAGTTTAACATTGTTGCCGGCGCGTGGATCTTTTTGGCAAAGCGCTGACATTATTCACATCGTCGAGACATCCTTGCGGCATCTTGTATCATTGTCGGACAGTAATATCCTTGCGTTTTTGCTTTGTCAGCTAGTGATCTCATGCCGCTATGATTCCCTGCGTCACCATAATGGATATCATTTAGAATTCGATGCCCCTCTTTCCGGGACAAGCAACGTAGTAATGGTCCAAGGAAGGATTTCCTATACAGGACCCCATCCCGAAGATCATATCTTCCCACTTTGGAGAGTATCTTCCTAGCTTTTTTCTGATCCGCAGGTAAGCTTCCTTTTTCGAGAAAGGCATGTATTGTCACCCTCCAGTCATCTTCGTTGCTGAAGTCTTCGTCTTGATTTGCTCTTGACAGGATATCCTCTTCGTCAAAGTCATTATGGATGTCTTCTCCTACCTGGTCTTCGATATTTTCTTCCACCGTATCTTGATTGGTAGCGAAGGAGAATTGAGATACAATCGAAGGCTCGTATACCCTTGCTATTTTGATAGCTTCGGCATTTTTATCCCTCAGCATGGATGATATATATGCTAGGGAATCTGCGTGCCTGAGGTCCCTTCTGCATAAGTGCCGGAACTTAATGTTCGGGATTTGTGATGCCAATGTTTGGACCAAGGCCATGTAAGCTGAGAGGGTGTCATCGTACACATTATACTCGAGCCCTATTTGCCGTATGACAAGCTGCGAATCACTTGTCAGCCTTACATCGGTTACCCCCATCTCTATTATTATACGTAGGGCGTGTACGACAGCTTCGTATTCAACAATGTTGTTGGTATGCTCTTTGAATTCCAATCTAAGTGCCTGTATAATCCTTTCTCCAGTTGGGGTGATAATGACAATGCCTATTCCTGCTCCTTCCTTATTTTTAGATCCGTCGACAAAGACTTCCCATTGTCTTTGACTCGCAGGTTCAAGGATATCCATTGGATCCTTGATTTCTTCCTAGGCTTCTGGTATTCCCTTAATCTCTTCTTCGTTGTCAAGGGGGAGGTCTGCTAAGAAATCTGTCAGAACTTGAGACTTCTGAGAATGTTGAATTTCATGAATGATGTTGAATTGGTCCAGATGGGTGTTCCATTTGGCTATTCGGCCCACTTTTCCCCTGCTTTTGAGGACTGCTTCCAATGGTGCTTTGCATGGTACCCTGACGAGGTGAGTTAGGAAGTAGGTTCTCAGTTTTTGGGTAGCCCATACCAGTGCGAGGATGAGTTGTTCAATCTTAGTATAATTTCTTTCCGCAGAATTGAGGGTCTTGCTGACGTAATAGATAGGATGTTCTACCTTTGTATTGGTTTTGACTAATACCGCGCTGACTGCGTCCTCCGTTGCTGCTATGTACAGTGCCAAAACCTCATCAGGGTCTGGCTTCTGCAGGATCGGGATTGAGGCTAGATGTTCTTTGATTTTTTGGAATGCTTCCTCGCATTCAGCGGTCCATTCGAACCTGCTCCCTTTTTTGAGAATATTGAAGAAATGTTTGCATTTGTCCGAAGACCGTGCAATAAATCTTCCCAACGCTGCTATAGATCCATTGAGCTTCTGCACTTCCTTTAGATTCTTTGGGGACGACATCTCTACTATGGCTTGAATCTTTGCTGGGTCTACCTCGATGCCCCTTTTTGTTACCAGATACCCGAGGAACTTCCACGAGGTGACACCGAAAGTACATTTCTCCGGATTCACTTTCATGTGATGCTGTCTCATTGCTTCGAAGATATTCCTCAGGTCCTGGTGGTGATTTTTACGCAGCTTGCTTTTGACGAGCATGTCGTCCACGTAGACTTCTAGGGTTCCTCCAATCCATGGCTTGAAGATAGCATCGACCATCCTTTGGTATGTTGCCCCTGCGTTTCGAAGTCCGAAAGGCATTCTGGTATAGCAATAAAGGCCATGCGGGGTATAGAACGCTGTGTGTGGCTGATCTTCTTCTGCCAGGGCTACTTGGTTGTAGCCAGAATGTCCATCCATGAATGATAGTTCTTCGTATCCTTCTACTGCTTCTACCAGCTGGTCTATGCTCGGTAGGGGATAGCTGTCCTTTGGACATGCCTTGTTGAGATTAGTAAAGTCGATGCATATTCTAACCCCTCCATTTTTCTTAGGAACAATGACCATGTTGGAGATCCAGGTAGGATACTTGACTTCCTTGATAAATCCTGCGTCTAGTAGCTTCCGAAGTTCTGTTTCTACTGCCTCATGATACTCTGGAGCCACTTTTCGTATTTTCTGCCTGAACGGGGGCGTGCCCAGTTTGATGCGTAGTTCATGTTGGATTACTTTTGGGTCAATCCCCGGCATATCTCCTAACTTCCAGGCGAACACATCCGCATATTCCTTAAGTAATTTGGTTAAGGAATGTTCTCTTCCTTCGTCCATTATGGTCCCAATTTTGATCATCTTCGGGTCTTCTTCCGTTCCTATGTTGATTTCCTTTACAGGTTCTACTGGTGTGAACACAGGCTTCGGGTTTCCGAGGACTGGGACGCTCTTTAATTTCTATTTAGCGTGTTCCTGTTCTTCGTTGGTTGTTAAGGTACTTGTTTCTGTGCTTTGGACATTACCATCTTTCGTCAAGCCTTTTCCTGTAGTTTCCTTAAGGAACAGGTCTACGACATTCTATTTCGCGGTTTCTTGATTTTTTACTCTTCGGATTTTTCGCTGCTCTTCTTGCTCATTGTTGATATGATCCTGAGTGGCCTGGCATTCTCGCGTAGTGATCCGATCTCCCTTGATCTCCATTATTCCCTCAGGTGTTGGAAATCTGAGATATTGGTGGTATGTTGCCGCAACTCCTTTGAGCTTATGTATCCATTTTCGTCCAATAATAGCGTTGTAGGGGGAAGGGGTGTCCACCACACTGAATCGGGTTTCCAGTTTCATGGGCCATGCGTTAACCTGCAACACGATGTCTCCCAAGGGCTTCGTGGCTGCTCCATTGAATCCGTAGATGGTGTGATAAGAGGTCATTAACTGTTCATCATGGAGCTTCATCCGTTTGAACGCATCATAGAATAGGACGTTTACAGAGCTTCCCCCGTATATGAGGATCTTTTTGAGGTTACATCCAGCTACTGGTAGTGTTAGGACCAAGGGATCGTTATGGTCTTCCATATCTTCTTCGATATCCTCGACATCGAAGATGATAGGAGATTCCATCCATTCTTCGTGTTCGTCCACCGCTATCCCATCGACCTTATATAACTCGCAGCGGTCTTCGAATTGCTTCTGTAACCTTTTTCCAATCTGCGCTGTGAGTGAGGGTCATGTGGCTTCGGAACACGATATGGTGTTGATTGTTCGGTTTCCTTCCGGAAGTTGGACTGGTTTGGTTCGCTTGGATCTGTCCTCGGTAACATCCTTTCGTATGTAATGTTTGATCTCTCCCGCATCAATTAATTTTTGGATCATTATTTTAAGGTTCTTGCACTTTTCGGTCTGGTGTCCGTTGAAACAGTGATATTCACAGTAATCTTTAGACTTCTCGGATCTCGGGGGCTGCTTTCCCTTAGACCATGGCCACTCTAAGTGTTCCCTCCCTTTGATCTCTCGTAGGATACGAGCATAGCTAGCATTGAGTTTCGTGTAAACTTGATCTTCGAATTTTCGGTCACCTGTTCTTCGTTCATCCCTTCGTTCCTTACTATCTTCGTGAGGTCTCTCCCCTGAGCAACTCCTTTTGGCCCCATTGGTTTGTTCCGCTGAATTGGTGCGGTGAGACCTCTGCGGATATGCCCTCGGGTTTTCCCGTTGAATTTCTTCAAGTCGAGCGTGCTTTTCGATAATTATTCGAAGATCTCCCTCTGTCTTGGGCACGCTCCCATGAATTTCAACAAATAGGGGACTCATCGTCTAAGCCCCATTTGTAGCAATTGATGCTTACCACTGGATCCACGCTCCCTATGGCTTGGCAGATCTTGTGCCATCTGTTAGTGTACTCCCTCGTGGTTTCCTTGTAGCCAATTGCTAGTGAAAAGAGCTTATCCATTTCGGTGTTTACAGTCTTGTTGTACATGTATGTTCTTAAGAATTTCTCTGCGAGTTGGTCGTATGAATGGATGGAGTTTGGTGGCAGATTATCAAACCATGATAACGCCGATCCCTTCAGGCTTGACGGGAAGTATCTGCAGAGTACGGCGTCGTTCTGACCCCATCTAGCTAAGACACGGTTGTAGTACCGAATATGTGCAGCAGGGTCGCTGGATCCATCATAGCATTCGAACGTTGGGACAGGGCATTTCAGTGGAATAGGGGTGTTGGCCAAGCGATGAGTTAAGGGCGTGGAGTTAGCTTCTCTCATGACCTCATCTAACCTCCCCCCGCCTTGTTTATTTTTTAATTGCCTGATCTCGGCCATCATCTCATCTCTAGTTCCTCCATTGCGCGTTGGTGCTCTAAATTCTTCGGCTCATTACCGTCTGTCTCTCCATCGTCATAATCCGGGTCGGATACGCTACGTCCCCTTTTCGCGTCTTCATTAGCCGCTATGACGACTCTACAGTCTTGGTTTGGCTCTGGTGCTTTGGAGATTGCTTCATCAAGTTGTTGGCTGGTCTTCGTGCTTAGAGCAATCCGCTCCTTTAAATCTTGATTTTCTCTGGCCAACAGGGCTACAGCTTCTGCGTAAACCTGCTGGCTCTTCCTCAGTTCCTCAAGCTCAGCCATTAGTTGGTGTGATTGGTTGGACCCCTGATTGGGAGTCCCAGCGCGTGCTACCACATCCATGGTGCCGCCCTCCTCCACGGTCTGTACTAAAGGTGGCAGGGGTTCAGCTTCGGTTGCTGGTATTTCCAAATTGGGGTGAGCGCCCCTCTGCGGTGCTAGAGCCGCCGGTATGGTTTGATTTTGATCATTTGTTAGTGGCATTCCGAAAGTTAGAAGGTGCGCGGGTTGGAATGTTCTGGATTCATCCACCCTTTCTCTTGGTTGATTAAGTTGATTCATGGCGAAGGTATTGCTAGCCTCAGCAGCCTTCGGGACTATCGCAGCCTCCCCGTACTTTGTCGCTGCTGCTCTGAGAGCCGCCGCTGCAACTGAATTAGCGTTCATAGGTGAAGTGATTTCCGCAGTATCTTGCCTTCGATTGGTCATTTTAGCTTTATCTCCTTTCTGCTTGCTTCGGGTGATGACCGGGGTTGTCCTGGGTGTTTCTTTTGACAAAGCTTTGGATTTTCCTGCTTCCTGCGTATTTTCCATCACGTGCCCTTTTGTTGATAATGAAATCTCGCCGAAACTTGCCTTCTTTACTCACAATACGTTCTTTCTGCATAAGTTATTTCAAACAACAAAAACGGGAATATCCGCGTGAAGCGGGTTAGCTGGCGAAATACAATCTTCCAGGAAAATTAATACACGCAAGTTATAACATACGGGTTAAAGCTTTATTAAAGGAGATCCTTAGTATAAAAACTACGAAAATTGTAAATCCGCGGATTAGAACAATAACTCTTATCGAAGATAAAAGGTGGGTTTTTGAACATAATACAGTTAACGAATGATCTATATGGTCCGAGTTGATAAATCAGAGCAATCATATGCCAATTTAAAATGAAATCACAGGACAAGATAAATCTTTTACCGGGACGAAGTCCCTGTTTCTAGCGCCAAATTGTGAGCACACAAACCTGCGAGGGGGTCCGAACGCTCACAATCAATCATTATCATCCAAAGAGATTGTGATGATGATATCCTGGTGTTGATTCATTGGCTCAAAACCTTCGGGTTTATCATGGCCTCATCTAACAACTCCATGCGAGGCGTTTGCGCATGGGATATAAGTATTAAGGAAAACAAAACATATAAGTAAACATCCATGGAGCTAACTAAATGTAAAGTGCTGAAATGTAAATAAGACCAAGGTTTACGTGGTTCAGCACTAAGGCCTACATCCACGGGGTTTGTTGTTTTACTATGTTCTTCACGGTTACATGAATAGTCGAATGACTTTTGGGTTTACATGTTTCTCTCTTCTAAGTGATTGACTTACCCTAGCAATCTCTCTCTCTCATTCTCTTCCTGATTTTTCCGATCCCCTTTCCTCTTGGTGGAGATGGGGTATTTATAAGGTTAGAATGTGGGACCCATTTCTGAAGACCGTTGGAACCTTATCTTCTTGTGTCCTTGCGTCCATCACGCGGAAGTCTGCGTTTGCCCCTTGATCCCGCAGAGGCATCCTCGCTCGTTCCACGGGTTGGTCGACACGTACACTGCTCAGAGTGTTTAATGCGGGTAGTTGAGGGGTCTGCTCGTGTCAGACAAGTGTCTTCTGCCCCTGTCAGTTCGTGTCAGCTAACTTTCTCCCCACCGTTGATCTTAGCTTCTCTTTTGGGGATGAGATAAAGTAACTCCTCGGGGTTTATTTGGTGTTTCGTGACGCATCATGTTTTGATGTTTTGGCCTGCATGCTTTCCACGTATCTTTTTATATACACGTGTCTGATAGTGAGATATATGTGTACACAACCTTCTAAACTGTTTAATACTCTAAGTTCTAGCTTTGGCAAGTGTCGACTAACTCAAATTTTCATTTTGACTCTACTTTAACTGATATAAGTTAATGGATTTGATCAGTTTTAGTCGATTAATATCAAACTAGTATGGGCTGACATTAATTATGGGCTAAAGTGTACATAACTAGTGGGAGAAATACAAAACTAAACCTGATATGTATACCGAATTTTTTTTGGGCCGAAATGAAATACATGTTGGAGCCCCATTTAGCCCTGTCATAGGCTCGTCCCTGAGAGGATGGTCATTGGTCAAGGTGAACCGAAATGAAAAAGCGGGGGTCTAACAACACCACCCAATATTTCGATTAGCAATCTGTATGGACTAACTCCAAAACACTTTCAAGAGAATCAACTAGACAGTCAGACTCAATCTAGGTAAAAGTATCTCAAGGAGTTAATATATCTCTTTTGTTTTGATTTACTCAAGCAGAAACTGCGAGTACTAATCAAATACAAGGAATAACTTGGATGATAGCAAAGACCAATATCCAAGTGTCAATCAATATCAATCAACAACCGTTAGGTCGGATTCTCCAATTGATTGATCTAATGCACAACCTGTATTATTTCAATTATAAAGATAAAACAATATAATACGGAAACTGAAATAACACAGACACCAAAAATTTTGTTAACGAGGAAACCGCAAATGCAGAAAAACCTTGGGACCTAGTCCAGATTGAATACACACTGTATTAAGCCGCTACAGACACTAGCCTACTCCAAGCTAACTACGGACTGGACTATAGTTGAACCCCAATCAGTCTCCCACTGATCCAAGGTACAGTTGTACTCCCTGCGCCTCTGATCCCAGCAGGATACTGCGCACTTGATTCCCTTAGCTGATCTCACCTACAACTAAGAGTTGCTACGACCCAAAATAGCAGGCTTTAACAATAAACAAATTTGTCTCACACAGACAAGTCTATCAAAGGATCAATTTGTCTCCCACAGAAAAACCCTAAAGTTTTTGTTCCGTCTTTTATAATAATCAAGGTGAATAGGAACCAATTGATAATCTGGTCTTATATTCCCGAAGAACAGCCTAGATTAATCAACCACCTCACAACAATCTTAATCGTATGGTAGCGAAACAAGATGTCGTGGAATCAAAAACAATGAGACGAAGATGTTTGTGATTACTTTTTATATCTTGCTTATCAGAGAAATCAAACAATCTCTAGCCAATCAATATGATTGTACTATTACGATAGAAGATGCAAGATCAGATCACACAACTAGGATAAAAGTAGTATCGGTCTGGCTTCACAATCCCAATGAAGTCTTCAAGTCGTTAATCTGGTTTTAGAAGAAGAAAACCAGGTTAAAGGAGAACCGACTTTAGCATGCAAACTAGTACCACACGTAAGGTGTGGGGATTAGTTTTGCAGAGGTTCTAGATGTCCCCTTATATAATCTTTCAAATTAGGGTTTTGCCTTAGTTACAAAGCAATCAATATCCACCGTTAGATGAAAACCTGATTTAGATTCAAGCTAATATTTCTCAGCCATTAGATCGAAAACTTAGCTTGTCATACACAAATGACTTTACGCTTATAGGTTTGTTAACCGCACCCAAACGTGTACATTGTTGGTTCAACAATAGTTTACCAAAAGGTTAACCATATGAGCGTTTCATACCAACCATGTTCTTCTTCACCATAACTAGTTCAAATGACTCAAATGAACTAGTTAAGATAGTTGTTCAATTGCAAGGAAATCTTATGTAACTACACAAGACATAATTGAAGCAAAGATGATTTGATTCACAAGAATCGGTTCATGAACTTTAATAGCCACGGTTTCCAAAAGCATTCCTTAGTCTTTTAAGATTAAGTTCAGAGATCATCTTTAGACATATAACCTTCTCAAGATCGTAGACTAGGTTCGTGGACTTAAGACACCGGACAGAGTTTACAAACTCCAGCAAAAATTCTCGGGATGAGAACTTCGCCGTTTCGCGGACTGGGTTCGCGGACTTGGCTCGCGCAAGTAGTTTGTCAACTCCAGCAGAAATTCTCGGGTTTGAGAACTTCGGCAGTTCGCGGACTTGGCACTTGCCATACTTCCGGTTCTCTTGATCAACAAAGTTCGAGAACTTCGGTTCAAGGAATTCATTGGTTATGTAATCTAAACTCTCATTCCAATCATTGAAACATTCTTAGAGGACGTTATACAGTTGTTACACCATTTCTCGTCAAAGTAATTTCCAAAATGATTGAAACATTCATGACTTTCGTCACTAGGTAAAGATAAACTTAGTCGAAGCGAAAAGCTTACCAACACATATTTCGAGATGTAGATAGGCGAGGTATACTCGGCTCGAAATACCAAATGTGTATAATGTAGTCTATATATATAGCATACAACTTTTTTCTCAAATAGGAGATAAAATAAATAGACTTTTGAGTGACAAATAAGTTCAAGTCTCCACGTATCTTTTTGTCGAGAAGTTCCACGGTTCCTTGAGTAGTCCTTCTACTTGCATGATGAATCGCCATGAAGTCCTTTAGCTCAACTACACTTACTATCCTAGTCCGAGACTTAGCTATAAGAGACTAGAAATCAAGACTTATAGTTTTGATCACTAACATTGACAAACATGTTTGAGATAGCAACGCATGCGAGTTTGACCGAGCAGTGCTCCAACAATCTCCCCCTTTGTCAATTTTAGTGACAAAACTATCAATACATATGGAATACAAAAAAATAATGAAACTTTAGTAGCTCCTATTCCACATGTATAATCTTCAACATTCCTCGAAATCTTCGTCACTTCCAAGTACTCCAATGATCCCAAAGGTTGTAAGTCTAGCACCATCGTTGTTGAAGATCCAGAGCTATAACAATAAGAAAGCATCGGTCTCGATCATTGTTATACAGTGTCAAAGCTCAATTGTATCACAACTTCAACAATAATACTATGGTGATATGTATCACTCCCCCTTAGTCAATACTCCATCTCACATGAAAACCACTTCCCCTTACACAATGATCCGAAAACCATATGTATTTGTAGTGTGAACTACATATTAATTCTCCCCCTTTTTGTCAATAAAATTGGCAAAGGTACAAGAACGGGTTCATAATGAAATTTTCGTAAGAGACATTTCATGACTGAGAGAAATAAACACACATCATCTTATTTAGATGCAATCATATAGCCGAAACTAACAACATTCATCAAGGAGTTTAAAGATACAAGATAACCCCTCTAAAATTCCACATCCGCACACCTCTCAAGATATGACCATTAAGCACAAGTTCAAAAGAACTCTCCCCCATTTGATGTCATTCCCGAAAGAACAACAAGAGCGACCTTAATTTCAAAAGAAAAGAAGGATTTTATTGGACACCAAAACCATAAGAATGATTTTTATATCCAAAAACTCAATCAAATTAATCACAAGTAAAACCCGTGACCAATTTAATCGGTATATGCAATTAAATCAAACACAAAAAGTGATCAATTCAATTGTTTGTGCTCAACATAAGAAAACTCATGGAGACATAAAAAATACTCAACTAGATTAATTATAAGAGAACCCATAATTAATCTAATTGGAATACACAACCAAACTAATTTCGAAAGTAATCAATTTAATTGTCAATTGTTTTGCTCGACATAAGAAAACTTACGGAGCAATAACTAAATAACCAAACAAGATGATTAATTTAGTTCAAAATGCTCAACATAAAGTATCTTACGGAACAACCAACCAAGCTAATCAAAAATAATCAACTTAGTTGTATCGTGCTCAACATAAGACACATTACGGAACCTCACAGTAGTACATACGAATACGGATCAGGGATGATCAATACTGCGGAATACACAATGATTCATTCTATCTTAAATCATTATTTGCATAACAACAATAATAGACATAATCCTTGAAAACAAAAGATTTTAACCTATCTTCCATCAAAGATTGACAATATAGGCTTAACTTTTGCATATGTCAAAATTCCATTCATTCCTTAATCAATAAACGAATACCGATCATGAACGACTTTACTTTTGACAAAATATGGGACAACATAGTTCACGGACGTAAACACCAATATCCCATAACAAGTTGCAATATAACAAATCATAAAGATTAAATACTGCAAAACATCATCCTCCAAACAGTTTTAGAATTTAAACCAAAAACCTAAAAACAAGAAGATGAAAATAATAGCTATGTATAGTCACAATCATCGATATTCAAAGCACTAGTTATTTTTCCTACTAAGCCAAAATGAATACATACTAGGCAACAAGACAAACTCGTAATGTACATACAAGATGATTTGTCCTTATAGGGTAGAATCAATCTTTTTCGCATGGATTTACACCAATAATAGCTACCAAAGGCGTATAAAGAGATTTTCTTAATCAAAGAATAACATACAAAGTCAATAACGACTACGCACCATAGTTCACAAAGGATGATTGTGAACATTCAAGGATTCCATAGCACTGCGTACTACTTTCCATTCTTGAACTTCCTTCTTTGTTATTCACCAACAACATTCTTTTAAAAGCTACAAATTATCTTATAAGAGTAGTAATCCAAGAATCCAAGTGCCCAAGTTCAAGAGAAGTGGAACAAGTGCAACGAAACGGAGTAAAATACTCAAAAACAAGAGACAGGACAAATACCAATCTTAAATCATCCAAATTCAAAGTTTATCATCTCCATTTTGAAGATAATTCAAATAGGAATAGAGTGCAAAAAGAATGAGGTCAATCCGAGTTCGGACGAAGAAGTTACGGCCAAAACAAGTTTACCGAATATCGACGTCAAGTATGCATACGGGTTTGCAAACGAATTTTCGTATCCTGAAGCAGTATGCATACGGGGTTTTCGAACTTAAACCCCTGGATTTTGGTTTTAAATGATGTTATGTATACTTGGTATGTGTACCGTTAAGTCCAAACATCCCGAACTAATGTTTTCAAACCTAAACATTTAAGAACCTTAAACACAGATCAAGTTAGGTATAAATGAACGATAAGCAAGGTACATGGATCATTATAAATACTCAAACAAGTAATAAAAACATAAAACTTTCTCAATTTTATATACATACCTTTTTAGAAAAGTCTAATTGAATTCTACAGCCTTACCGAATATAATCTGTGCGCCCCAGTTGTTGTGCTTCCCTCACCGTATATATAACAGGGCATTTCTTGGTGAGGATGCACTTTCAACACAAACAAGTTGTGTTGAGGTGAACAATGTCTTGCTCACCATGGCACCAAGAAAGAGTTTCTTTCCAACAACTCTTAAATCTTTTAGTGTTGAGAGACACCCAAGAAACTGTTTTTATAAGTCTATGAAAGAACTTCAAGAGAACCCAAAAAGATTTGTGTTTCTGATTTCTTGTTTTCCAACTTATAAAAAACAGTTTCTGCAGATAGTTTTTAGTACTGCAAAGGGAAACTCTTTTGATAAAAAGAGACGTCCTAGATTCTTCATAAAAGAAGACAATACTACTATCTTGATAGAAAATATCAGGAATTGAGCAACGAATCAATTCATGCTTTGAGGTGATACACTCAGATAACTGAGATTTAAACTCCTCTTGTAATTCTTTTAGTTTATCACAACTAATTGGATTACGCAGAGCAGGAGCATTGCTCTCACTGATTAGTAAATCAATATCAACCTCAACATGAATATTATTCATCATAACTTGATTTAGCCTGTCAAGAGATTCTTGCACTTTCTGAAGGAATAAATCAACATCAAGAGATAAGCTCTCAGGATTCCTTTCAAGCCCTGAAAACACTTCAAGGGATTTTAAACCTGGTGGAGGTTTAAATAGAATTTCTTCTACAGATTTTATTGAATCAGTCATGGAAGAGAATTCTGAAATCCCTGGATCTGGTGGTGCATTTATTGAGATAACACTACTGTCCATAGAGTCAGATCGCTACAAACACAGACTTGTAAGGTCTTGAACGTGTTTGCCTGCTCTGATACCAATTGAAAAAGCGGGGGTACAACAACCACACCCAACAATTCGATTAGCAATCTGTATGGACAAACTCCAATATACTTTCTAGAGAATCAACTAGACAGTCAGACTCAATCTAGGTAAAAGTATCTCAAGGAGTTAATATCTCTCTCTTGTTTTGATTTACTCAAGCAGAAACTGCGAATACTAATCAAATACAAGGAATAACTTGGATGATACCAAATACCAATATCCAAGTGTCAATCAATATCAATCAACAACCGTTAGGTCTGATTCTCCAATTGATTGATCTAACGCACAACCTGTATTATTTCAATTATAAAGATAAAACAATATAATGCGGAAACTAAAATAACACAGACACCAGAAATTTTGTTAACGAGGAAACTGTAAATGCAGAAAAACCCCGGGACCTAGTCCAGATTGAATACACACTGTATTAAGCCGCTACAGACACTAGCCTACTCCAAGCTAACTTCGGACTGGACTATAGTTGAACCCCAATCAGTCTCACACTGATCCAAGGTACAGTTGTACTCCCTACGCCTATGATCCCAGCAGGATACTGCGCACTTGATTCCCTGAGCTGATCTCACCCACAACTAAGAGTTGCTATGACCCAAAATCGCAGGCTTTAACAATAAACAAATCTTTCTCACACAGACAAGTCTATCAAAGGATCAATCTGTCTCCCACAAAAAATCCTAAAGTTTTTGTTCTGTCTTTTGATAATAATCAAGGTGAACAGGAACCAATTAATAATCCGGTCTTATATTCCTGAAGAACAGCCTAGATTAATCAATCACCTCACAACAATCTTAATCGTATGGTAGCGAAACAAGATGTCGTGGAATCACAAACAATGAGACGGAGATGTTTGTGATTACTTTTTATATCTTGCCTATCGTAGAAATCAAACAATCTCTAGCCAATAAATATGATTGTATTATCACGATAGAAGATGCAAGATCAGATCACACAACTACGATAAAAGTAGTATCGATATGGATTCACAATCCCATTGAAGTCTTCAAGTTGTTAACCTGGTTTTAGAAGAAGAAAACCAAAGGTTAAAGGAGAACCGAATCTAGCACGCAAACTAGTAGCACACGTAAGGTGTGGGGATTAGTTTTGCAGAGTTGCTAGATGTCCCCTTATATAGTCTTTCAAATCAGGGTTTTGCCTTAGTTACAAAGCAATCAATATACACCGTTAGATGAAAACCTGATTTAGATTCAAGCTAATATTTCTCAACCGTTAGATCAAAAACTTATCTTGTCATACACAAATGACTGTACGCTTCTAGGTTTGTTAACCGCACCCAAACGTGTACATTGTTGGTTCAACAATAGTTTACCAAAAGGTTAACCATACGAGCGTTTCATACCAACCATGTTCTTCTTCACCATAACTAGTTCAAATGACTCAAATGAACTAGTTAAGAGAGTTGTTCAATTGCAAGGAAATCTTATGTAACTACACAAGACACAATTGAAGCAAAGATGATTTGATTCACAAGAATCGGTTCATGAACTTTAATAGCCACGGTTTGCAAAAGCATTCCTTAGTCTTTCAAGATTAAGTTCAGAGATCATCTTTAGATATATAACCTTCTCAAGTTCGCAGACTAGGTTCGTGGACTTAAGACACCGGACAGAGTTTACAAACTCCAACAGAAATTCTCGGGAGGAGAACTTCGCCGGTTCGTGGACTGGGTTCGCGGACTTGGCTCGCGCAAGTAGTTTGCCAACTCCAGCAGAAATTCTCGGGTTTGAGAACTTCAGCAGTTTGCGGACTGAGTTCGCGGACTTGGCACTTTCCATACTTCCGGTTCTCTTGAAAAACAAAGTTCGAGAACTTTGGTTCAAGGAATTCATTGGTTATGTAATCTAAGCTCTCATTCCAATCATTTAAACATTCTTAGAGGACGTTATGTAGTTGTTACACCATTTCTCGTCAAAGCAATTTCCAAAGTGATTGAAACATTCATGACTTTCGTCACTAGGTAAAGATAAACTTGGTCGAAACGAAAAGCTTACCAACACATATTTCGAGATATTGATAGGCGAGGTATACTCTGCTCGAAATACCAAATGTTTATAATCTAGTCTATATATATAGCATACGACTTTTGTCTCAAAGAGTAGGAGATAGAATAAATAGACTTTTGAGTGACAGATAAGTTCAAGTCTCCACATACCTTTTTGTCGAGAAGTTCTACCGGTTCCTTGGGTAGTCCTTCTACTTGTATGATGAATCGCCATGAAGTCCTTGAGCTCAACAACACTTACTATCCTAGTCCGAGACTTAGCTATAAGAGACTAGAAATCAAGACTTATAGTTTTGATCACTAACATTGACAAACATGCTTGAGATAGCAACGCATGCGAGTTTGACCTAGCAGTGCTCTAACACGAACATCGAGAGACATCACTTAAAATGGTACTTAAATCCCAAAAATTGTATCTCTCTTTTAAAATGCAATATATAGCATATATGCTATAATTGATAGCCAAATTTGGCAATCACAAGTATCCATTGTTTTAACAGATAAAAGCCCAACTTGTGGATCTAGCAAGGTTCACAGTACACTCAAGCAATCTCATTTATACGAGAGATAAAATTATGAAAATTAATTAATAAAAATAATTAGGAAACAATAAGATAAATCAACCGTAAAGTACTGAGACTGTAAAGTACATCCACGGGGGTAATGAGTTTGATATCTTACTATGAATTGCCAAGATTATTGTAAAGGAGAGTATACCAAATACACCACCATATTTTTGTTTGGAAACATGTATGGACAAAACGCAATACAATTGCAAGTAGAACACCTAAATATCCTTGACAATATGTATATAGATTTTATATCCACATCTCTTCTTTATCAAAAAGTGTATAATGCACACTCCATGAACCTGATTGTTAAAGAAGAGTACTTGGATGACCTCAAAAATCAATATACAATATCAATACAATAGTATCCAAATAATCCAATCGGAATTCTGCCAAGTATGAAACTTATTATCTATCTTTCAAGATAGAAATTCTACAAGAACGGGTCTTGTAATCGATCACAATTAATATGGACATTCCTACTAGAATTGAATACATAGTTACATACTACTTGTGGTATTCCTATTATACATATAAATAGTATAATGCGGAAAGGGAAAAACACAAGATACCAGAAGTTTTGTTAACGAGGAAACCACACTTATATAAAACCTCGGGACCTCGTCCAGATTTGAACACCAAAATGTATTAAGCCGTTACGGACACTAGCCTACAATAAGACTCTAGACTAGAATGCAGTTGAGACCGAATTCACCCTCCAAGAAGCTACAGTCGTGATGCTAACATTTCTTGATCCTCGCAAGGATTTATGCAATTGATTCCCTTAGCTGGCGTCCTTTACAGCCTAAGTGAAGACTTTTGATACCAACCCGCCTATAACAGATGAGCATATTTGATTACCCTTTAGATCGAATAGATCAAGTCTTGGAAAGATGTTTGTAATAGAAAAATCTAGCAAACCCCACAAATACAGAATACTTACACTCAATTAACTGAAAAGGCTGGATTATTAATTGTTAGAGCACTGCTCGGTTGAACCCAATAGCGTTGGTATGTCAAGTTAGTTGTCACTTTAGTTGCCAAAATGCATTCTTGATTTAGTATACTAAAGATAGTTTCATACTAGATTAGGTCTAAGAAGTTGAATCGAAGCTATCCTTAAAGGATGAAGATTGAAGACTACAAGAAGACATCAACAAGTACTTCATCAACAAAGGTATGTGATTGATTTCATTTGGATTCTTGTTCAATTCTACCTTTCTAACCTATCAAGATATATGCTCACTCTATGGAACAATTCCGATGACGGTAAATGTACATTTATGTATATATACTTGAGGTTATTTGATTCATGAACTTGGAGACAATAACCTTTATCCTTATAAAGAATATCATGTTATAGTTAATGAGCTTACGAATCCAACGAGCCAAGAATCACCCGATTCCGAGTTATAACGATGAAGTTATGAGTGATTTATTAAAGTTCGTTAGTAGGAAACAATCCATGGGTTGTTTGTAGTAGTTCATGGACTTGGGCCCAATTCGTGACTAAAAGCTATTTTTGGTCAAGTTGGTGATGTTTCCTTGTCTAGGCAAGATGGCTATTATTCTAAACATATTTGATTACCATATTAAAGTGTTTGAGATATCTTTTAATTCCTGTCTAAGTTAGAATGTGATTTATTCACATAAATAAATATTTGCTATTTAATTATTTAATTAATTATTTATGCATAATATTTGTAACTTAGGAAAGACTCCCATAATTAAGAGAGTCTTGAAAAAGGAAAATAGTCAAAACCCTTGCTTAGCTTCTAAGCTACCTTTTTCACTATAAATAAAGGGTTCACGAGTTTACACGTTTTCATCCCCTTTGGAAAATTGGTGTAAGCTTTGAGGTTGTTTTCCACGTCTTCTGTTCTTCGTGAACAAGAGTGAGATAAAAGTCTTTGTATTGGGGATCACAAAGCCGAGTTGGATTTAATCTTCGTGATTGATCATACAACTTGTAATCTAGGTTTTTCACCTCTTGACTATTCTAAGGTTTTCTCTTCTAATATAAAACCATTCAAGAGTTGTTGATCATAAACCCTAGGTTTTGATAGATTTCAGTTTCCGATCGTATACCAACACTTGTTAGTCGAAATCAGAAGCTAGAAAGAAAACTTCGATTAAGGTATCTCGTAAAAATCCTTTTGAAGTTTTAAACAAGATATCTATAGATTTATTCTAGTTGTTCTTGTTGTAGAGTTATTAGGTTTCTCTTCCTTTTATTGAAGAGTATAATAATCCCTAATCTACAGGTTTGTTTTAATATTACTTTTACCTAGTAATTGTTTTTATCAAAATAAACACAAGATTTCCAAAACCTTGATTTACATCTAAAGGGAAATCAAACCGGTGTTTTGTGCAAACAAAATATCGAATCGTATCAATCGTGTGGTGGTATCTTATAAAGAGAGCCTCGAGTTCTGCTAGAAGATTTGTGTGAAGAATTTCTAAAGAGAATCGGTATTCTGCTAGGAGTTCTACAAGTGCTGAAGAAGGTATTACATCTAGTCCGAATAGGTAGTAGGAAATTGGTGTAACAACTTATAATCAGTGTGTGTTTATTCTGGACTAGGTCCCGGGGTTTTTCTGCATTTGCGGTTTCCTCGTTAACAAAATCTGGTGTCTATGTTATTTCTTTTCCGCATTATATTTTATTTATATAATAGAAATATCACAGGTTGTACGTTAAGATAAATCAGTTCTTGTATCCGTCCTTAGGGTTGTTGAGTAAAATGATTGACACTTGAACATTGGTCTTTGGTACCGTTCAAGTTAATCCTCTTATATTCAATTGGGCTCGCAAATCCCTATTTGCTGATTGCATATTAAATCAAGAGATAGAGATACAAAACTCTTTGATATACTTTTTATAGGTTGAGTCTAACTGTCTAGTTCAAGTTAATCCTCTTATATTCAATTGGGCTCGCAATACAACAACTTCAGTATACACTTCGTGTGATCGTCTATGGATACGAGATCGAGACAATATAACAACAAGATCACTTGTGTGATTGACTATAGATTCAAGATCGACACGATACGACAACGAAGTGATCACTTGATAATAGGTTTGGTAATAATCGAAACTCTATATGACCAATATTAAGTGTTACAGGTTAACGTATAAGTGTAATTTACTTTAATTATAGTAAACAATTATAATGCGGAAAAATAAAGTAAATGGCACAACAAGATTTTGTTAACGAGGAAACTGCAAATGCAGAAAAACCCCGGGACCTTGTCCAATTTTGAATACTCTCAGAATTAAGCCGCTATACAAAATCTAATACCAACTTCGTACACTTGAGACCAAGCAGACTACCCATAACTACTTAGTTTCCTCAGTATCCCTGCATCTTCTATTTCTAGAGTCACGCACTTGAATCACCAATCCTTTAGATCGTATTCCAAACTGTAAAGGATAAATTTGTTTGGTAACCACTCTATTCGATCTTGCTAAATGGTAATAAGATATTTGAGTCGTTGACAAAGGCTCCTCTGTTTAATATAATAAACTCTTTTGTTTGGTTAGATCAATCTATCTTTTGATTACCGAAATAATCAAACTATAGATTAGCAATCAATCAATATAGATCTCAAATAGAAACTATAAGGTGATGCCAATCTCACGCAACTAATCAATCAAGTCTATCAAAGATAAACACGATTCTAGTTGGATCCCAACCGATCAAGGTTTTTGCACACAATTCACAAGATACGAAAACTAATAAGAAAAAATTCGTCATATTCAAATCTTTATTTGTCTTTAATAACCTGCCCACACCACTTGAAACCTCTTATAATCAATCACGCACAGAACGGAGTCTGTTAACAATCGATTATCACAAGATGTGTTTAGATCCGAAAATGGTTCTAAAGATTCCGTCAATATTTTGATCTAGTTTGAGTGAATCTTATATCAGAAGTGAAGATTCTCAAGAATAAACAAACTAGGTGCAATCAAAGTTTCAACAACTGTTTGTCAATCAAATCCATAATCGAAAACTACAATAACGATGCAATTATCTAGTTTCCCACCAACGGTACTCGTAGATCTTCTTGATCCCAAAGAAGTCTTTAAATGAGCGGTCGTAAGAGATTTCACATAATTAGGATACTTTCTTCTCCAAACAGATGGCTCCACCAGAAACAACAAAGAATGAAGTTTGCCTGGCTCTTAGGATGGTTTGCAATAAATGCAAACTCATGTATTTATACTCCAAGGTTGTTTGGAAAACAATGAAATTCCAAAACCGAAAATTACTATCAAGATATTCTCATTAAAGTACATAATTTCGGTTTTCTTATTTCCACATAAATGTCAAACCATATTTCCGAAAACTCTCATAGAAAACTTCTATTATTAGTCTAGCACATTAACTAATAATATTTTCTAGAGGATATGCTTTAATTGCTGGTAATTGAAATATATATGATTAAATCATAATTAAATGTGTTTCAACTTTTTTGGACAAGGGATCACCTTGAGTATCAAGGAATATCTTTGAACAATAAATGATAAGAGTTATGTACGTATTCAAATAATGTCGACATCTAGAAGTTTCTCAGCAAACCATAATTCCAAGCTTCACATAAAACATAAAGAGATATGTGAATATTGGAAACTCGGTTTTGGTCCTTGGGATCGGTTGTACCAACCTCACAATGTAAGTTGTGATCGGTTATACCTTGTTTCCCAAACCATGTTGTGACCAGTTACGCCTTGCTTCCTAGAGGTAGATTGTGATCGGTTATGCCTTACTTTCTGAGTTAGCTTGTGATTGGTTACACCTTGCTTCCCAAAGGTAGCTTGTGATCGATTACAACTAACTTCCCAATTCATCTTGTGACCGGTTATACCTTGGATCCCAAAGTAACTTGTGACCGGTTACAACTTGCATTCCAATGTAGCTTGTGATCGGTTACACCTTGATTTCCAATATAGCTCGTTACCAATTACAACTAGATATATTATATAGGTGTTGATGGTGAGTTTTTGACAAGGGAATTTGTAGTAAATTAGCCTCAATCTAGTTGTACAAATAATCCCTGACCTGGCATCAGGATTATTGAAATTGGATCAATATAATTTGTATTCCGTAAGAGAATCAATAAACTGTATCAGTTAATGGACTCAGTAGTCCTAAAGATATTTTGAATATGTATATGCATGCCAAATTTCAGGGCTTTCCCCAGCAGAAACCTTATTATTTCATGTGCTCCAATACATACACCTTTTATGCTATATGAATGACACTAGCCCTTAACCCGTGCAGTAACGGAACGGGCCTTAATGTTGGTTCATTTTTAATATCGTATAAAATGTGTCCCGAATATTTATCAACTCCTTCTGGTCTGATGTATGTTAAACCGGCTTGGTCAAAGATATCGTAGGTATATCCCCTGTTTTGTTTTC
Source organism: Papaver somniferum (assembly GCF_003573695.1). Classification (NCBI taxonomy): domain Eukaryota; kingdom Viridiplantae; phylum Streptophyta; class Magnoliopsida; order Ranunculales; family Papaveraceae; genus Papaver; species Papaver somniferum. The sequence continues at coordinate 3,860,191 of NW_020649304.1, forward strand.
TCTGTTATATCGGGTAAACAACTAATGTTGTTAACACACTCCATTAAATCAAAAATGCTTTCCAAAATTATACGCGTTTTCGCCATATAAAATTCAGAAAAATATATACTACAAATAATTTTAAAGGGAGTACGTACGTGTTTAATATCTTAAATTACGAAAATGAGTTCACCTCCGTGATTTTTTATTTCCTTCCCCCCATTTCCGGTTTATAAAATCTGTACTTTCTCGGACTCTTTTTTTACTTATCAAAATATATGTTATTGAAATTTTACTTCTGGAAATATATCTCTTGATTTATAAGACCATATATATACTCTTATGTTGCGAAGTCTCTTTGGCAGATAAGTCACCTCCAGAATCTTCAGCCTCTTTAGCAGTCGTTTGCCGTAATCATTGCATGGCTTTTTTATGGTCGAGGAGTATGCGGCTTAATCACAATATATATTTTTTTGAAGAGAAAGAAATTTCAAAAACGACTAATATGTAATTGGGGAGACAAGATCGAAGTTCCCTTATTGTCATGCATCTTTCAATGATTGAGTACATCTTTTTTTGTTACTGATCTTATTTGTAAGACCATATACTTACGTTGCAAAGTCGCTCATACAATCCGGTCATCTCTTACACCTGAAAATAGGTGCCCATTGTCGCCCCCAGAATCGTCAACCTCTTTGGTAGGCTTATGGCATAATAATCTTCTGTCTTTTCATTGTGGAGCAGTATGGTAACCAATTGGTTTTTTAATTTATTCTACCTCTGGTATTTCTATGCACTTAGAAAGAAAAAATTATAAATAACCTGATCCGCCAACATTCGTGGTGGTCATCATAATGACATTATTTGATTTTTCATTCTTTATCGCATATCAATCCAGAGAATTGCTATCAATAAGAAGAGTAGAACACGGAGATGTTATAACCTATTGAAGAAAAGAGAACAATTGTAGAGTATACCGCAAAAGTCAGGGTGCATTATCCGAAACCATAACATTTGCTGGCGCCTTTGATTTTTTTTTTTTTGCCAAAAGTGCAATCTTATTGATTGTTTTTTTCCAAAATTGAAATCATATGCTTAGGAAGTTGAAATACATTAGCTTGGTGATGTCAGTGTCAGAAAATTTCCTTCAAAACCACTATAACAAAATTAACATTCCAACTTTGGGATTTAGATCAAGATTGGGAACATAAATTAGATTATCATATCAGCAAGGTTAGACAGGGGATAAATCAGATCCACCAATGCTACTGTGGATCATGATCAAAGGCACTAATACTGAAATGCAAAAAAAAAAAAAAATGAAATTACACGTCAACAAAATGCAGGAAGGGAGACACACCAGAATAAAATGAAGAAAGGGAAACACACTAAAAAAATAAAAAAAATGCAGACATACAAAGAAACATGATATAGTATTCCCAGGCATTGTTTTATTTGGTGAAAGGCTTCGTAACGTTTAATCTTCGGCAATGGTAGATGTCGAGAAACCTTCGGGCATCTTCTGAAGGCAGGGTTTCTTTCGAGGTGGATCATTATCAACCACAGTCTCATCTTCAGCGCGGATGATTCCGATATCCTGGGCAGATATTGTTGGAGTTGGTGCTGTAGGGAGCGAAGGCAGCTTTGCTACAGTGAAGCTTGAGGTATCAAGATTTCTAGGATAAATGATTATGGGTACCTGTACAAAACGATTGAGCACCCACGATGACTCATCCATATCCCTAAAACCTAATGCACACTTGCAAAAAATGGGTGTGGTCTGGATAACCTTAGCCATTGATTTATTTTCCCCATGACAAATCTGGGCCACCACTAATACATGCAAAGTTAGCCAAATTATGGTCTTTAGTATTAAAATAAATAAAATCAATAATTCAAGGTCAATTAAATTTACTAAATGAAATGTAATCTTACTTTAAGATTATAAAAATTTCAAATAATAATTAAAAAATCAAAAGTATCAATTTAAAACAAAATAACGCTTCGATTAAATTTAAAACGCGATACCCAAATCCCCGTGATATATAACAATTTCTTGTTAGGTAGTGTTTCTTCGTTCTCTGTGAAAAGGAGGAAAATGGGTGAGCAACCACAGCCCAGTCAGAAGTTTCCAAAAATAATAGAATGCATCGAAAAACAAACAAATGCAATAGATATGATAATTAAAACCATACGATAAAATTATTTATTAATGGAGATTCAAATTTATTGACTTAATTAAGGAAAAATTTATAATGAAAAAATTAACTGATCATTTATTATGAGCAATTAGTGAAAAAACATTATTATGAGGAATTAATAAATCATTTATTATCAGCAACTAGTGTGAAACACTAATTAGTTAGGCATTTATTATATTAGATTTCCCTTAATGGGTCATTAAATGATAGTTTTATGGGAGAAATTACAGTCGTAGATTTATGTATTGGGAGAGTAAATCTCAACCACCACTTATATGGGCTAACTTAGCCAAACTGTGCTTTATATTCAGAACTAGGTCTCAACCCGTGCCGTAACGGCACGGGCAAGGATATGTGTTTCAAATGTATCAATCGATTCATACATGTCGTAATTTTCTGAGAAGAATCGAACAGATTGATCCAGGTTGAGGAGTTGGTTAATAAACATGTCCTTATCCTAGAATCTTTTAATATTGTGTATGTAAGTCATACAACCCTTTGGGACAGACATGGTTAATCTTTAGAGCAAATCCTATGGGCAGTAGAACATTACTTCGTTCACTACTTCAAAAAAATATCGTTAAAGGTCATTCACCAAACTTGTAAAAAAACTAAAAACACCTAAAATTACTTTAAAATCAATGCAAACGCTGTTAGCATTAAAATTTAATTTTTCTCTTTGATATAAATTGTTGGGTTCACAATTTACATAGATTTGTGTTTATTCATTTTCCTAAAATTTAAAATAATATTTAATTCTTGATCCATTTCTTTTCTTGTCTCTTTACCTATTATCATGAAATATTTCTCAAGCATGCATAATTACACGAAGTTGGGGAGAAATGACAAAAACAGAAACCATGACAAAAAGGGGGAATAAAGAGAGATGTGAGAAACTGAATCGATTACAGTTAATTCACGCGCAGCCTTGCATAATCCCATGAAGTAGGGGAGAAATAATGACAGAAACAACAACCATGACAAAAAGGGGGAATAAAAAGAGATGCGGAAAACTGAACCGACTACAGTTAATTCGCGTGTAGCCTTGTGTTTGGTCAATTTTTTTATAGGTTTCATTTTTCTTCCTGCCCCCTACACGACAAATCTTAAAATCACAACATCTTCTTTTTTGGAAAAATCTGACCTTTAAAAATTATTTTAATTTTAAAAAATAATAAAAAAAGTAATTTGAAAACTAAAATCAAATTAGAACAAAAGAAAGAAAAATTAACTAAGAGTGACTAAATAATTTACCTATCTTAGGACGCCTTTTCTCACCCTACTACCACTACTTCTTCCACCACCACATTATCGTCACCACTCCACCAGTCTCACCAATACCCACCACCATTATCCCCACCGCCGATCCACCACCACCAACCACCATTAGTGCTTAATTTACCTATCTTAGGATCCCTTTTCTCACCCTGCTACCACTACTTCTGATGCAGCGGATATTAGAGAAACTAGAGAAAAGAGAAGTGTTGTTCAGACTTCAAATATTCCTAGGAATATCGACTATGAACGTTGATTAATATCTAGACTTCGGTTTCCCAAATTTAGATAAAAATCGATTAAACTTGAACACAGTTTGATAAAGAAGATATATATTCCAAAAAAAAGTTGCCCTAAACAATTTATGATGGACTCTTTTATAGACTTGGGGAAAAACCCTAACTTGCTAGTCAAGAAAGGATGAAAAAACCCCCTAAACCGACTCAGACCCTAATTTGCTATTTTTGGCAAATTTTGGTCGACCTAAAATAATGAAAGTACTCATTAAAAAAAAATTCGCCTCAAACGGCGGCCCAAACAGACTCCTAACGAAAGAGTTATTAACAAAATAAAAACTTTCCTAAAATAGCAAAAACGTATGTTTGATGCCCTAAACGATGGAATTTGGCTAAATTCTGAAGACCAAGGCAATCGAAGATTCCCTTGTCCTGTTCTTTGGCTGGTTTCCCATCGAAATGGACCCCTAAGGATCTAAATTACGACACTTGGATTTTTAGCCTCCAAATAGGCTATAGCCTGCTCATCTGCATCATTCTCTCGGGGTTGGGAGAAATTCGCCCTCGAATTTGTCGTATCATCATCAGAATTATCACCACAAAAAGGCACTAAGTGTTTGACATTAAAAACATCAGAAGTACGGATGTGACTTGGAAGCTTCAACTTGTATGCATTGGAATTAATCTTTGCGACAATTTCCAAGGGACCAATCTTGCGCACCTTCAGTTTGTTGTACTCGCCAACTGAAAACGATCCTTTTTTTCAATATTGCCAGACAAAATCCCCCTACGTCAAACTCGACAACTCTGCGTTTCTTATCTGCGCCTCCCCTTGTACCTTTCATTAGCTCGAGCAACTGTTTCTTCGGCCAACTTGTGAACTTGCTGCAGCTGTTGGATACGTTCTTCAGCACGAACTTCAATTCTCTTCAAATCAGGAACACGAGCTAAATCTATTGGTGCTCGTGGATTGTATCCATAAACAACCTCGAACGGACTCATACCCAGGCTACGGTTGACTGAACGATTAAATGCAAATTCAGCTTGGCAAAGTTTCTGGTCCCAACTTTTCGGATTGTCTCCAACCATACACCGTAGTATATCACCCAAAGAACGATTCACAACTTCTGTTTGGCCATCACTTTGAGGATGATACGCACTACTGAAATTAAGTCTTGTATTAGCCAATTTCCACAAGGTTTTCCAGAAATAACTAAGGAATCTTGTGTCTCGATCACTGACTATTGAACAGGGCAATCCATGTAGACGATACACTTCTTGGAAAACAATTCAGCTACCTTCAGTGCATTAGTAGTCTTCTTGCAAGCAATAAAGTGAGACATTTTTGAAAAACGGTCGACAACAACAAATACTGAATCATGCCCCCTCTGAGTTCGAGGTAAACCCAATACGAAATCCATGCTCAAATCTGACCATGGTTGGCTTGGAACTTTTAGTGGTATATATAACCCTGCATTGGTTGCTTTTCCTTTTGAAACTTGACAGATTCGACATCTGTCCACGAATTTAGCAACTTCACGCCTCATTGTTGGCCAGTAATATGATTTTGAAACAAGCTGGAAAGTTTATCTCTACCCATGTGCCCCTCGTCATGTAACTCCTTAATAATCTTCAATCGAAGACTAGAATCGGGAATACACAATTGGTTACCTTTAAAGAGAAATCCTTCATGCATAAGGTAATCACTTCGTTTTCCTAGACTGATATTATCCACAATCTCCACAAAGTGTGGATCGGTTAGAATATGTTCAGAATACGAATCAAAATCTATTACCTCAGTTCGCATGGTGTTGAGTAACATACTTCGACGGCTTAAAGCATCAGCAACTTGATTCTGCGACCCAGCTTTGTGCTTCAGTACAAAAGTGAACTCTTGCAAATAAGAAGCCCACTTACCATGTCTAGATGAAAGCTTCTCTTGCCTATTGATATGCCTTAAAGAATCATGGTCAGAAAACATAATGAATTCGTTATGAATTAGATAGTGTCGCCAATGCTTCAAGGCTTGAACTATGGCATAAAACTCCACATCATAAGTACTGTAGTTGGTCTTAGCACCATTCAACTTCTCACTAAAATATGCTACAGGTCGTCCTTCCTGACTCAAAACAGCTCCAATTCCCACCTTCGATGCATCACAGTGTAATTCAAATGGCTTGCTGAAATCAGGTAACACCAATAGTGGTGCGGTTATTAGTTTTGTCTTGACTGCTTCAAAGGCTTTGTCAGCTTCCTCAGACCATGAGAACTTTCCTACTTTCATGCATTCAGTAATGGGTGCCATAATGGTGCTGAAGTGATGAATAAAACGCCGGTAAAAAGAAGCGAAACCATGAAAACTCCTTACCTCGTGCAGTGTAGTGGGTGTGGTCCAATTTCTTACAGCTTCAACCTTGGAATCATCTACCTTTATTCCATCCTTGGTTACGACATAGCCGAGAAATAGAATTTGGTCAGTCATGAATGAACACTTCTTGATGGCTGCAAATAATTTTTCCCGACGTAGAGTTGAAAGCACTTCTCGAAGATGTTGAAAATGCATGTTCATATCAACACTATAAATAAGAATATCGTCGAAATAAACGACCACAAAAGTACCGATAAAGGGCCTGAGAACTTGATTCATTATACGCATGAATGTACTAGGCGCATTGGACAATCCAAACGGCATAACCATCCACTCATATAACCCTTCTCGAGTCTTAAAAGCTGTTTTCCACTCATCACCTTCTCGAATTCTGATCTGATGGTACCCACTCTTCAAGTCGAGTTTGCTAAACACCTTCGCTCCACACAACTGATCTAGCAGGTCATCCAATCTAGGAATTGGAAAACGGTATTTTACTGTGATTTTGTTGATGGCTCGACTGTCAACACACATTCTCCACGTTCCATCTTTCTTTGGAATCAACAAGGCCGGTACAGCACAAGGACTTAGGCTCTGTCGGATCAAACCTTTCTGTAACAACTCTTCCACTTGACGACGAAGTTCTTCATGCTCCTTAGGACTCATTCTATAATGCGCTTTTTTGGCAAGCTTGATCCAGGGATGAGATCAATATGGTGTTGTATATCCCGGAGAGGTGGTAGCTCGTCTGGCAACTCGTTAGGGAAAACATCAATAAATTCCTTAATTAAAGGTTGAGCTGCAATAGGGATACTACTTTCATCCGGCTGTTGGTCTTTGCTAATCAACACATACAGTTCTCCTGCATCTTCTGCCTCAACTTCAAACTGCTTAAACGACAAGAGATTGGTAGTTTGTCCGGTAGATGGTTTAGGTGCAATTTCTTTGCTGGGTACAAGTACTATACGTACGTCGTTCCATAAAAAGCTGTAGGTATTTTTATGCCCGTCATGACTAGTTTTCCTGTCAAACTCCCATGGTCGACCCAACAACAAGTGACAAGCATCCATACTAGTAATGTCACACCATATTTTATCTTTATATTTGTTACCAATCGAAAAAGAAACCAAGCAACGTTTGTTTACTTTCACCTCATTCCCTTTCTTAAGCCAAGAAAGTTTATATGGATGCGGATGTGCCTTGGTTTCCAGCCTAAACCGTTTCACGACCTCTTCGTCAATAATATCTCGCAACTTCCAGGATCAATAACTAAACGACAAACTTTTCCCTCGATCGTACATGTCGACTGGAATATATTATTACGTAACCAGTTGTCGTCCTCATCTGTACGTGGAGTGAGAAAACTTCTTCTTGCTACAAAGTTCACTCCTGTATCTCCTGTAACTACTTCATCACTAGGTTCAGAGTCATCCTCTGGATCCTCATCATATTCAGGTACCCAATCATCTTCTTCACGATTGTCTTCATTGAAAAGAACCTTGTTCACACGTTCTACTTTGCGACAGTCAGTGCCTTTGTGCCCAGTTTCACCGCACTTATTACACTTGCCTCCAAAATAGCTGATTGGAGTTTTACTTGGGTTCGAAACCGAATTAGGTTTGTTAACAGTACTAGTTGTTGACGTACTACGATTACTTGTTGGGGAAGATGCTACATTGTTACCCCAATTTGAACTTCTACGCCCCACTTGTTTCTCTACCTGCCTTGCTCTATGATGTGCATCCGATATAGAACAACAGTCAAACATGTTAAGTGTATCCTGATATTGCTGAGGAAGACCACCTACATAACGTGCGACTCTTTGCTCATCTGACTCCGACAAATCGTTAAGAGAAAGTAATCGATAAAATTCCTTCGTGTACTCGTCTATAGAACGTGTTCCCTTGCGTAGGTTTTGTAGTTGCTGGTACATCAAGCTGATATAGTTGTGTGGTAAAAATTCTGCTCTCATATGTTTCTTCATCTTCTCCCACGAGACTAACTTCTGCTTCCCTTTACGAGAGCGTTGTAGTTTGTGTTGTTGCCACCACGAATTAGCTCTTCCCCGAAACATAGTTGCTACCAGCTGAACTCGTTTGTTATCTGGTACATCCTTAAATTCCAATACTTCCTCAGCTGTGTTCAACCACGAAAGAAACTCCTCCGGTTCTAAACCTCCATAGAATTCTGGAACCTCCACTTTTATTCCGGCCTTCCAGCGCTCAGAATCGTCACGTTGGATTATCCTACCTTCACGGCGTCCTCTACCAAAAGGGTTGGTATAATCCCCTTCTTCGTCGGTATTATCCCCTTCTTCCTCGTCTCCTTCTTCATGATGAATGTTATTCTGACCCATCATCACTCGGATTTCATTCAATAATTCTTCCTTCATCGTATTATAATCAATTGGATCAACTTCTTGGCCTCGAACACGACCTCGACCACGACCTCGACCAACTGGTAACCTTGGCATATTACTAACCCTGGAATCGAACTGGCTCTGATGCCAACTGATGCAGCGGATATTAGAGAAACTAGAGAAAAGAGAAGTGTTGTTCAGACTTCAAATATTCCTAGGAATATCGACTATGAACGTTGATTAATATCTAGACTTCGGTTTCCCAACTTTAGATAAAAATCGATTAAACTTGAACAAAGTTTGATAAAGAAGATATATATTCCAAAAAAGTTGCCCTAAACAATTTATGATGGACTCTTTTATAGACTTGGGGAAAAACCCTAACTTGCTAGTCAAGAAAGGATGAAAAAACCCCCTAAACCGACTCAGACCCTAATTTGCTATTTTTGGCAAATTTTGGTCGACCTAAAATAATGAAAGTACTCATAAAATAAAACAATTCGCCTCAAACGGCGGCCCAAACAGACTCCTAACGAAAGAGTTATTAACAAAATAAAAACTTTCCTAAAATAGCAAAAACGTATGTTTGATGCCCTAAACGATGGAATTTGGCTAAATTCTGAAGACCAAGGCAATCAAAGATTCCTTGTCCTGTTCTTTGGTGTTTCCCATCGAAATGGACCCCTAAGGATCTAAATTACGACACTTGGATTTTTAGCCTCCAAATAGGCTATAGCCTGCTCATCTGCATCATTCTCTCGGGGTTGGGAGAAATTCGCCCTCGAATTTGTCGTATCATCATCAGAATTATCACCACAAAAAGGCACTAAGTGTTTGACATTAAAAACATCAGAAGTACGGATGTGACTTGGAAGCTTCAACTTGTATGCATTGGAATTAATCTTTGCGACAATTTCCAAGGGACCAATCTTGCGCGCCTTCAGTTTGTTGTACTCGCCAACTGGAAAACGATCCTTTGTCAATATTGCCCAGACAAAATCCCCTACTTCAAACTCGACAACTCTGCGTTTCTTATCTGCCGCCTCCTTGTACCTTTCATTAGCTCGAAGCAACTGTTCTTCGGCCAACTTGTGAACTTGCTGCAGCTGTTGGATACGTTCTTCAGCACGAACTTCAATTCTCTTCAAATCAGGAACACGAGCTAAATCTATTGGTGCTCGTGGATTGTATCCATAAACAACCTCGAACGGACTCATACCCAGGCTACGGTTGACTGAACGATTAAATGCAAATTCAGCTTGGCAAAGTTTCTGGTCCCAACTTTTCGGATTGTCTCCAACCATACACCGTAGTATATCACCCAAAGAACGATTCACAACTTCTGTTTGGCCATCACTTTGAGGATGATACGCACTACTGAAATTAAGTCTTGTATTAGCCAATTTCCACAAGGTTTTCCAGAAATAACTAAGGAATCTTGTGTCTCGATCACTGACTATTGAACAGGGCAATCCATGTAGACGATACACTTCTTGGAAGAACAATTCAGCTACCTTCAGTGCATTAGTAGTCTTCTTGCAAGCAATAAAGTGAGACATTTTTGAAAAACGGTCGACAACAACAAATACTGAATCATGCCCCCTCTGAGTTCGAGGTAAACCCAATACGAAATCCATGCTCAAATCTGACCATGGTTGGCTTGGAACTTTTAGTGGTATATATAACCCTGCATTGGTTGCTTTTCCTTTTGAAACTTGACAGATTCGACATCTGTCCACGAATTTAGCAACTTCACGCCTCATTGTTGGCCAGTAATATGATTTTGAAACAAGCTGGAAAGTTTTATCTCTACCCATGTGCCCCTCGTCATGTAACTCCTTAATAATCTTCAATCGAAGACTAGAATCGGGAATACACAATTGGTTACCTTTAAAGAGAAATCCTTCATGCATAAGGTAATCACTTCGTTTTCCTAGACTGATATTATCCACAATCTCCACAAAGTGTGGATCGGTTAGAATATGTTCAGAATACGAATCAAAATCTATTACCTCAGTTCGCATGGTGTTGAGTAACATACTTCGACGGCTTAAAGCATCAGCAACTTGATTCTGCGACCCAGCTTTGTGCTTCAGTACAAAAGTGAACTCTTGCAAATAAGAAGCCCACTTACCATGTCTAGATGAAAGCTTCTCTTGCCTATTGATATGCCTTAAAGAATCATGGTCAGAAAACATAATGAATTCGTTATGAATTAGATAGTGTCGCCAATGCTTCAAGGCTTGAACTATGGCATAAAACTCCACATCATAAGTACTGTAGTTGGTCTTAGCACCATTCAACTTCTCACTAAAATATGCTACAGGTCGTCCTTCCTGACTCAAAACAGCTCCAATTCCCACCTTCGATGCATCACAGTGTAATTCAAATGGCTTGCTGAAATCAGGTAACACCAATAGTGGTGCGGTTATTAGTTTTGTCTTGACTGCTTCAAAGGCTTTGTCAGCTTCCTCAGACCATGAGAACTTTCCTACTTTCATGCATTCAGTAATGGGTGCCATAATGGTGCTGAAGTGATGAATAAAACGCCGGTAAAAAGAAGCGAAACCATGAAAACTCCTTACCTCGTGCAGTGTAGTGGGTGTGGTCCAATTTCTTACAGCTTCAACCTTGGAATCATCTACCTTTATTCCATCCTTGGTTACGACATAGCCGAGAAATAGAATTTGGTCAGTCATGAATGAACACTTCTTGATGGCTGCAAATAATTTTTCCCGACGTAGAGTTGAAAGCACTTCTCGAAGATGTTGAAAATGCATGTTCATATCAACACTATAAATAAGAATATCGTCGAAATAAACGACCACAAAAGTACCGATAAAGGGCCTGAGAACTTGATTCATTATACGCATGAATGTACTAGGCGCATTGGACAATCCAAACGGCATAACCATCCACTCATATAACCCTTCTCGAGTCTTAAAAGCTGTTTTCCACTCATCACCTTCTCGAATTCTGATCTGATGGTACCCACTCTTCAAGTCGAGTTTGCTAAACACCTTCGCTCCACACAACTGATCTAGCAGGTCATCCAATCTAGGAATTGGAAAACGGTATTTTACTGTGATTTTGTTGATGGCTCGACTGTCAACACACATTCTCCACGTTCCATCTTTCTTTGGAATCAACAAGGCCGGTACAGCACAAGGACTTAGGCTCTGTCGGATCAAACCTTTCTGTAACAACTCTTCCACTTGACGACGAAGTTCTTCATGCTCCTTAGGACTCATTCTATAATGCGCTTTGTTTGGCAAGCTTGATCCAGGGATGAGATCAATATGGTGTTGTATATCCCGGAGAGGTGGTAGCTCGTCTGGCAACTCGTTAGGGAAAACATCAATAAATTCCTTAATTAAAGGTTGAGTTGCAATAGGGATACTACTTTCATCCGGCTGTTGGTCTTTGCTAATCAACACATACAGTTCTCCTGCATCTTCTGCCTCAACTTCAAACTGCTTAAACGACAAGAGATTGGTAGTTTGTCCGGTAGATGGTTTAGGTGCAATTTCTTTGCTGGGTACAAGTACTATACGTACGTCGTTCCATAAAAAGCTGTAGGTATTTTTATGCCCGTCATGACTAGTTTTCCTGTCAAACTCCCATGGTCGACCCAACAACAAGTGACAAGCATCCATACTAGTAATGTCACACCATATTTTATCTTTATATTTGTTACCAATCGAAAAAGAAACCAAGCAACGTTTGTTTACTTTCACCTCATTCCCTTTCTTAAGCCAAGAAAGTTTATATGGATGCGGATGTGCCTTGGTTTCCAGCCTAAACCGTTTCACGACCTCTTCGTCAATAATAATCTCGCAACTTCCAGGATCAATAACTAAACGACAAACTTTTCCCTCGATCGTACATGTCGTTTGGAATATATTATTACGTAACCAGTTGTCGTCCTCATCTGTACGTGGAGTGAGAAAACTTCTTCTTGCTACAAAGTTCACTCCTGTATCTCCTGTAACTACTTCATCACTAGGTTCAGAGTCATCCTCTGGATCCTCATCATATTCAGGTACCCAATCATCTTCTTCACGATTGTCTTCATTGAAAAGAACCTTGTTCACACGTTCTACTTTGCGACAGTCAGTTCCTTTGTGCCCAGTTTCACCGCACTTATTACACTTGCCTCCAAAATAGCTGATTGGAGTTTTACTTGGGTTCGAAACCGAATTAGGTTTGTTAACAGTACTAGTTGTTGATGTACTACGATTACTTGTTGGGGAAGATGCTACATTGTTACCCCAATTTGAACTTCTACGCCCCACTTGTTTCTCTACCTGCCTTGCTCTATGATGTGCATCCGATATAGAACAACAGTCAAACATGTTAAGTGTATCCTGATATTGCTGAGGAAGACCACCTACATAACGTGCGACTCTTTGCTCATCTGACTCCGACAAATCGTTAAGAGAAAGTAATTGATAAAATTCCTTCGTGTACTCGTCTATAGAACGTGTTCCCTTGCGTAGGTTTTGTAGTTGCTGGTACATCAAGCTGATATAGTTGTGTGGTAAAAATTCTGCTCTCATATGTTTCTTCATCTTCTCCCACGAGACTAACTTCTGCTTCCCTTTACGAGAGCGTTGTAGTTTGTGTTGTTGCCACCACGAATTAGCTCTTCCCCGAAACATAGTTGCTACCAGCTGAACTCGTTTGTTATCTGGTACATCCTTAAATTCCAATACTTCCTCAGCTGTGTTCAACCACGAAAGAAACTCCTCCGGTTCTAAACCTCCATAGAATTCTGGAACCTCCACTTTTATTCCGGCCTTCCAGCGCTCAGAATCGTCACGTTGGATTATCCTACCTTCACGGCGTCCTCTACCAAAAGGGTTGGTATAATCCCCTTCTTCGTCGGTATTATCCCCTTCTTCCTCGTCTCCTTCTTCATGATGAATGTTATTCTGACCCATCATCACTCGGATAATTCTTCCTTCATCGTATTATAATCAATTGGATCAACTTCTTGGCCTCGAACACGACCTCGACCACGACCTCGACCAACTGGTAACCTTGGCATATTACTAACCCTGGAATCGAACTGGCTCTGATGCCAACTGATGCAGCGGATATTAGAGAAACTAGAGAAAAGAGAAGTGTTGTTCAGACTTCAAATATTCCTAGGAATATCGACTATGAACGTTGATTAATATCTAGACTTCGGTTTCCCAACTTTAGATAAAAATCGATTAAACTTGTACACAGTTTGATAAAGAAGATATATATTCCAAAAAAAAGTTGCCCTAAACAATTTATGATGGACTCTTTTATAGACTTGGGGAAAAACCCTAACTTGCTAGTCAAGAAAGGATGAAAAATCCCCTAAACCGACTCAGACCCTAATTTGCTATTTTTGGCAAATTTTGGTCGACCTAAAATAATGAAAGTACTCATAAAATAAAACAATTCGCCTCAAACGGCGGCCCAAACAGACTCCTAACGAAAGAGTTATTAACAAAATAAAAACTTTCCTAAAATAGCAAAAACGTATGTTTGATGCCCTAAACGATGGAATTTGGCTAAATTCTGAAGACCAAGGCAATCGAAGATTCCTTGTCCTGTTCTTTGGCTTGTTTCCCATCGAAATGGACCCCTAAGGATCTAAATTACGACACTTGGATTTTTAGCCTGCAAATAGGCTATAGCCTGCTCATCTGCATCATTCTCTCGGGGTTGGGAGAAATTCGCCCTCGAATTTGTCGTATCATCATCAGAATTATCACCACAAAAAGGCACTAAGTGTTTGACATTAAAAACATCAGAAGTACGGATGTGACTTGGAAGCTTCAACTTGTATGCATTGGAATTAATCTTTGCGACAATTTCCAAGGGACCAATCTTGCGCACCTTCAGTTTGTTGTACTCGCCAACTGGAAAACGATCCTTTTTCAATATTTCCCAGACAAAATCCCCTACGTCAAACTCGACAACTCTGCGTTTCTTATCTGCCGCCTCCTTGTACCTTTCATTAGCTCGAAGAAACTGTTCTTCGGCCAACTTGTGAACTTGCTGCAGCTGTTGGATACGTTCTTCAGCACGAACTTCAATTCTCTTAAAGAAACATTTATTATAAAATATCAATTGAATATTTATTATTAAATTTTAATTAAACGTGATCATTTATAGCGGTAGATTTATGTTCCGCAAGTATAAATTTGATCGTTCTTTATCTAACCTAACTTGTCCAAACTTTATTTTGTATTCTGGAAATGTAATTAGTTTTATTTTAATACTAAAAACCGTGATTTATTAGATCGGGTACCATAAATACCTGGGATCCCATTTGGATGATCCAGCGGTCATGATCATATTGTCTTATACTCCCTCCGTCCTAGTTTAGATGTCAAAATTTGAGGATTTTTTTGTCCTAGAATACTTGCTATACTCCATATTTTTCCACCTTTTATCCTGATTTACCCCTAACTTGGAATCATGCCATAACATGGAGAATTGTGTATTTCAATTTTCAAGACACACTCTTAAATACTTTTCTCTATATATTTCTTCTAATTTGAATTTTTCCAACTAAACAATAAAACCTAGACATATAAAAACTGGAAACATTAAATACTAACCAAGGGTAATTATGGGAAAAAAAACTATTCTCTTCGTGTTTCTTAATCTTTGTGCAAAATCCAATTCTGGCATCTAAACTAGGACGGAGGGAGTATGATTTAGTATCCTCCTCAAAATATTTGTGTTTTGTCCTTACCAGTTGTGTTAAAAACAGCCAACTACATCTATCACAATAAAATGTTGCCCATTTTGTAAAGATTGACCACTACTATTCACTAACATCCACCACCGTGTGCAAAAACCAGCCACGCCCACTATTTTTTGCACCACCAGTAATGTTATCACCTCCACCACTCACAAATACCCGCTACTGTTTCCACCACCCACTGCTTCTTTCACTACCACCATTAAAAATTATTAATATAATTTTTAACTGGGGTCACTGTAGTACAGTGGTAAAGTCATTGGGCGATGATACCAGTTACCTGAATTCGAAACTCTCCAACACCAAATTCTTTACCGATCAATATATATATACTAGGGCTTAACCCGTACCGTAACGGCACGGGCATGTTTATTGTCTTTACATTATATTTTAGGTATCTTTCTAGGCATCCATACAAAATAGATCCAGGTGATTGGAATTGGATAAGTCGGGAAACATCTTTAACTCATGCCAGATGCACCCTTAAACTAATCCGGACAGAGTGACAGATTTTATTCGGTACAATAGCCACCCAACAATGGATGCTTTTTTTATTCTAATAAGTTGATCATAAAGATTAAAATAAAAGTTGAATACCGATTAAGAATCTACACAGGTCCACACTTCTTCAATGTGTCCCCCTTAATAAGCTGCTTTGACATCACACCTTGTAAATGACTTGGATGAAGACTTTCATACTGGGTTGCACACACGCGGACACGACACGACACAGACGCGGACACTATAAAATTTTCAAAAAACTAGGACGTGGACACGTATATACATATTTTATTTATATATTATTTTATATATATAATCATGTATTTATACAACAAAGTCCAATATTTTCATCATAAAAATTAGAAAATGATGCTACATGTGTATAAATTTAAAAGAAAAAAAATATTGTTTTTTAGGGAAAAATATCTCTAGCCCAATTTAGTTTTTTTGTTTACTACAAACCCACCGTTAAGATTGGATATATAGAGAACCCAAAACTAACTATATTAGGACTCAATTACACAATTAACCTTTTACTTAAATAAAGAAAGTAATTTTAATTAAGCTAAACTAACGTGAATTTGTTTTGAAAACGGTTATGAATAGATATGGTTAGGGCTGTTCATGGTCGGTTTTGGTTCGGTTTCTAGCCAAACCAAAACCGAAACCAATATTATTGGTTTCTAAGAATCTAAACCAAACCAATCCATTAACCATTGGATCGGTTTCCAAATGGCTCCAGTTGGTTTCGGTTTGTCCCAATGGTTTTTGGTTAACCAATAATTATGTCAAACCAAAAAAAAAATACACAAATTTACAGATAAAAGAATCGTAGTTGCCGATAGTATTGGTTTACACAAATATACGGACAAAAAAAATAAATCAAGAATAGTTAAAGCTTACTCTAAATTAAGATATATTATATATCAAAAAAAGATATATAATATATCTTAATTTAGTTATTGACAAATAAAAAAGAAGGAAGACGGGAAGAAAAAAGTCGAGTAGCATCAGCTGTTATTGGGGGTGGAGAAGGGAGGCGGCTGAGAGAAGGAGAAAGAGAAAGAGGGAGAGTATCATAATGAAATATTAGATTTAGGGTTTCTATTTATCCTCTAAATCAATGGGTAGAATCTAATACTTTTAAATCGACGGTAGAAACTAAGTTTAAAAATTAATCGGTTCCCTAATGGTTTTTGGTTCGGTTTTCAGGTCAAACCAAAACCAAACCAGTAATGTCGGTTTTTCAATTTTTTTTACCAAATCAATCCAAATCTAAATGGTTTGGTTCGGTTTTTTGCTTATTGGTCTGGTTCGGCCGGTTTCCAACGGTTAACCGATACCATGTTCAACCCTAGATATGGTAGATATAAACATATCCCAAAAATAATTTCTAAAAGATCTCCCCAAAAAATATGCTTTTAAATCCTAAAAGATCTCCCCAAATTTCTCCCCTGCTAACCTATTATTTTTCACGGTCGGACCAGGAGAAATACACTTATCGGCTCGGCATCATCGTTTAACCACGGCTGTTTTAGAGTGTAGGCTATATTATTTTATCAAACATGAAGAAGCACAATTATAACATGATTTTGGTTCACAATTTTAGCTTTTTTTTAGTATTTTGGTTGTTCGGCACAACCAGTGAACAAATTAGAGCTGTAAAGTTAACGAAAAGTTAATCATTATTGGTTCCATTTCTATGTAGCACCGATTGAAGAAAACATACAGACGTTTCCATTGGTCCATTTAATTGCAATATGCTATCCTTAACATATAAGGAGTACTTTTTTGTGTGTGATTTTCACTTTTTTTTTTTTTTGTCTCTTTTGATTCCATGAGTTTCCAATTGCTGGGGCTTGAATCACCATTAACCAATAGCTTAATTTTGTGCTTTGTAGCAATGGTGATGGAGCATACTCCCTTATCAGGTGTGATAAAAATAATTTTCACCAATTTGCAATTCGTGAAATCTGCGATTATCATATTTTTTAGCCGTGATAATTGTAATTTTTCACCCATTGTACTTGCAATTATGGACGATGAAATTGGTAGTTATCACAGATTTGATAACTATGATTATCAGAGTACGATGAAATTTGTAGTTATCACAAATTTGATAACTATAATTATCACTGCCGTACGGTGAAATTTGTAGTTATCACAAATCTGATTACTAGTATAATTATCACAATATCCACCAAGGATCCGGCAACTATATTCATCACCATGGGAAGTACTCCACTAAATTGATGCATCTTCTCTGTATTGTATGTTTAGTGAAGTGTCAAAATTGTGAAAACTTTTGATGACATAATAGTTGCTGTAAAAAAGCAATTGCAACACCACCATCTCGATCTAGATTCTCTTGATATAATTGTCTTCTTGAACGTCTAACTTTTGGATATGTACAGTTTTGTTGATTAGACATAGGAGATGATTCATTGTTGCATCCATTTTCTAGGTTCTTCCGATGATTCCATTCTTTCAATAAATCTAGCTTTGTAGTTTCTATAGGGGGAGATGGAGAAAGAAGGACGATCGCTTGAAGTGGATTTGATGATTTGGAAGAAAGGAGTTTTACTGAGTACGGAGGAGACTTTGGGATAGTAAGAGTGAACCGTGGAAATATTCTTGCAGAGAAAGAGTGAAACGTTAACTTTTAGATCGGTAAAATTATAGACCGAAAATTAGGGAAAATAATTTTACTAATAAATTTGTTAAAAGAATATGTTGACCAATAAAAATGGAATCATTTGTACTCCTATTTTGCTACTAATAAATGGTAATTTAGTCTACATAAAGTGTGAAATCCTAAATTCAATCTAAAACTATTAATCTTAACCGTAGATCTAGTATTTTGGTTTACACATATATACAATTTTAATTATGGGTTTCTCAAAAAGAGACGAATCAGACTTGGACTAGTGAGAAACTTCCACGTTGTTTTTTTATACATGCCGAAGGTCAAACAATCAGTCATTACTAAACACATGACACAATCAAAATTCATTCTTAGAACAACACATGCCCTAATAAAGACCTAAATTATTGAACTAAATGTTTGTCTTTCTTCATTTGGTTAATTATAGTAAAAATAAAGGAAGAAGTTTAAATGAAAATGGAAAAAAATACGTCGGACACGCGTCATCGGTGCGTCCAAACCAGACGCGTGTAGAACGCGCAAATTGGTGCGTCGGACACGCGTCGTGTCAGCGTCCCACGCTCGCGTCGGACACAGACACGACTCAAGAAATGGAGCGTCCGTTTTCATATGTTGGAAATTAAGCAATTACCTTATAATTTAACCAATTTATAAAACATACACAATAATGTTTACCCCCGAAAAGAATCTAAATTTGCACTCAGATTCAAAAATACCAATTATTTGTCCACAAAGATACATTAATATTTTATTTGTGGAACCTTGAAAACTCCAGGTTGGTCGAATAATGTGCATAGAAGAACTCAACCAGCATCATAGGTAAAGGCGAGGCTAGCGCATCAACCTAAATGGACCAAAATGACTGGAGTATAAAACGTCGCATATTCCTCTTCAAATGTGGAGGAGTATTGTATCATTAATGAAGGGTTTGTTTTCCCATGTTTTAAAGTGAAAAATACGATAACCCCCATTCTATATGGGTTCAACATATAGAAGTCCCACTAAATGGATCATACATTGTCAACTCCATACTTTTAGAAAATGATATTACTAGGCTTAAAATATTATTTTTTCTTCATATTTGGCCCATAATTAATTATTACGAATTTTAATAATGACAACACTACCCTTTAGTATATATATAAGAGGAATATCAGAAGATATTTTCATTTCTCTATTCCGTTTCTCTCTCTTCTCCTCTTTCTCTCTCGGCTCCGGCGAATTCAGATCAGTGAAGAAGAAGAAAAATTGATTTGATTCAATAGATTTTACAGCTGATAATCAGTTTATCTACAAATCTGAATCAATTATTCAATCGATTTCATTTGGATATAGGTTTCGGTTGGTTCTAATCAAGTTAGGTTTTCGTTGGTTCAACTGTTTTGTTCTCTGAAGAACTTGAATCGATTTGGATATTAGGTTTCAGTTGATTCGAAGATGCATCAGGTTAGTTTTTCGTCATTCTTACTTTTCTTGGTTCGATTAGGTTTTTGATTTTTGTTTTATAGACTCGATTCAGATCTGAGAAGAAGAGCAATTTGATTTTTCTTGAATTGATCGAACATCTTCAACACAGTTTTAACCTTAATTACTTGTTGTGCAGGTTCAATAATGGGAATTAAGAAGATCTTTAACAGCAGCAGAAATGAAATCGTCGTCATTTATTTCATCTTTGACAACAACTAATGAAGAAGCAATTTACAATAATAATTATTTTGAAGATTTGGTATTAGCAAGAGCTGAGAATTGGTAAGATTTTTCTCTCGTTTTTTCTTTGAATCAAATCTATGTATATGTTTATATCGTTGTTGTTGTTGTTTTAGAAGATAAATCAGTAAGATCTTTCTCTCGGTTGGCAGTTCGTTGTTGTCATTTTCTTTATTTCGTTTCTGATCGGAAACTTATCAATGTGTGTTTCTCTAGAATTGATGCCTAACCAATATATTCCATAAATCGTAAATTTTATGAAGTGCGTCAAGTCAGTTAAGCATTTAAGGATATAAATATAGAGTCACAGATGCTCATTTGTGTAGGTTTTCTCATTAAAGTTTCAAATTATTATCACAATCTATTTGGTATGCTAGAGGTTTCAATGTTGATGTAGAATGAACTAGTTGGAGGAGTATCTTTTTAAGGAAGCCATCTTAAAGGCTTTTTTTAGTCAACAATTATGTAACCACAAAGTTCTTTTTTTGTTTGTAAAATGTGATAGTCTGGCGAAACATTCGTTGGATGAGAGTCAATCAAAGATCTGTGGTATAGTTAGAAAGAGGGGTCTATCTGAAATAGCATTAACGCAGTGTTCATTCAAATTAAACAAAAATAAAAAATAAAGAACCTTTTACGATATACCGGAAGATCTAAGTTAAACTTCTACTAGTTACTAAACTGTTTTTGCAAGACACTGCTTGGTATATCTCATTTCCTTGTTAAGCTTGACTTAGGATTTAGTGAATCAGAAACTAGATTGTCCAACTTTGGCTTTATGCTCTATCTTGCTTGATTGGATTCCACTATTACTGTGTCTCAGGGAGTTTTCATGTGCACATAGGAACCACAAACATATGTCTATCAATAATGTTGGAAACTGTTTGTCTCATTTTTCTTCCACTTGTATTATATGAGCAATTTTATACGCCGTGCCAAATTGTATCCATATGCAAGCTATTTGACCTAGTTGTGCATCTCTCATGCGATAGCTATTTTATGAGTATGCTTGTCCCTTTTTGTGAATTTACCTGAGTCATGTACCCCTTTGTAAACTTATAGCACTGGGATTTATTATCATTTACTGATGATGACCAGACTCCCTAATGGCCATGTAGGTACTATTATATGTATGGATATGTTGAGAAACTAGCTGAAGCGATCAAGAAAGGTGCTGCATCTGTGGAAGGAGTAGAAGTCAAACTATAGCAGGTATGCTCATCTTTAGAACATGCCAAAGTGAATGTCCTGGAAGTTTTCTATCTTGTCCTTTCCTGCAATGTAGTCTCTACCATCTACTTGACTATATTTTTGCAGTTTAGAATGAGGAGATTTCGTTACCACTATATACCTCAAACAATATTCATCTTTTAAACGAGTTCAATAGTGTTTTCTTCCTTATTAATTTACACTTGACTTCATGTATTGTAACTTATAGATAACACATTCTAAATGGATGTGCATCTACTAGTTACACATGTTAAATGGATGTGTAACTTCTAGGTACACATGCTAATTTTATAGGATATAAAGTATATGTTTTATTGTATGAATGCAATTTAGATTTTTTGTGTGTTGTTGCAAACTTATAAACTGGTATAATGGTATATGCAGATTCATCTCTTTGATCTGTCAGGGATGTATGCTTCAAAAAATCTGAAACCTTTACAGCCGGAAATCAGCTTACCATTTTTGATACAGGTATATTCATTGGGCTTGGGACTTTAAGATTAGGATTTAGCTTCAATAAAATAACTACATACAAAAATGCAGTACTTATATCTAGCTCAAGTTGGCCCAATTTATGTTAAACTATTATGCTACTATTTAGAGCCCGAATTTTGTTACAGATGTTGGTCGAATTGGAATAGGAATATTCCATGATCTACTCATCCCCGAACTTGCAATGATGTGTAGAGAAAGAGGTTACATTGATTTCGCATATGACATTTAGTTTTTGTCGAAATTGACTGAATTTTTTGCTTGGGTACCAGGTGCTGATCCAATAAGCTATCCCGGGGAGTTCAGCATGAGTACCTGTAACTTGTTTTGGGAGCTTGTAGTTGTACAAAGAGCAAGGCAAGAATTCTTTGCTATACTTTTTCTTAAAGTTTTTCTTTAGCTAGTTATTACAAAATCCTGATTTCTCCTATGGAACAAGTAATTCTAGTCTTTCTGGTCATAGGCATCTACTGACTTGATTCATTATCTTAGCTATCCCCCGCAGATGAAATTCTTGATTTAGCAGGTTATTTGCTAGGAACACTAATCAACTACTAGATCTCATATTATCTGCATAATTTCTCACAAATTAAATTTTTGGTTGTTGTCTGCATATCTCTCAATACTAACTTATCATATGATATGTTTGTTTAAACTCCCTGCCATAGTATTCCATAGGTTTCCTGCATAACTTTAGTAATATGATAGTTCCATACTGGTTAATTTGGCTATGCTTTTGTTTCACATGCTAAATGTATATGTAGCTTCTAGTTACACATGTTAAATTTGGTGTGTAACTAATGATTACACATACATTTTGTATGTGTAACTGCTAGTTACACATGCTAATTGGATGTGTAACTGCTAGTTACACATTCATAAATTAGATTCATGTTACATAAATAAACTTACAATGTTGTGCGCTTGCAATTGTGCAGCTATTTTGGTTGATTTAACAGTACTGTTGAGGCAACTCGAGTATTAAAAGAAGATTTTGCATCTGCAAGTCACTTGGTCAGATTACCATCTAATTATGAGTAAACGAAATTAACCATGACAAGTTGGTTGGGTCGCTTAGTATCCGGACCAAGCCAGGGGGGTAAAGGACACTAGCTTATTATTACGGAGGAAGAAGTGTAGGGCAAAGCTATCAAGGATTTGCTATTATTTGTACCAGAAAAAAATGTATAGTTATAATAATTACTTTAATTCTTTAAAACTAGTTAATGAATAAAATTCAGATTATTTTTGTACTATATTCTTTATCCCCATTCGAAAAATAAATAAATTGAGCAGATTAGAGGAAATCCTGGTGAGTTAGGAGGTATGATTAAGTAAGACTTGAGATGATACAGAAGAATATGAAGATCAATTGATGTTTTGGATTGGTGTCCCAATCTTCAGGTGTTTATTATTATTATAACAACAATACTAGTAATATTACCTCTCTGGTGGTGGTGCTGCTGCTGCTGTTGACAACTCTCTCTTGTATTGAAGCACAAATTACGGCTCCTATCGAAGGTAACTACTTCTGCTTAATTGACACTAACTCATCTTCTTTACCATGATATACTTATGACCTAAACAATAAAGTTATAGAGGACAGACCAAGCATCGTTTCACAAGGAAGTAAACTATTTCATGTCTCACTTTTACTAGAACATTGTTTGGAATGTTTAATTTTGTGCTATGAAGTTATGAGTGGTGTTACAAATGCTTGCTAGTAGGAAGTAACATATACCTTGAAAACATTGATATGTTGTTTTATGCATTGAACCTATTCTGTCATTTTCTGTGTATATTATAGCTTGTTACTCATACCTGGATGCAGAATGAGGGCTGTGACTCAAGATACATTCACTTGCTTTCAAGTTTCTTTGCTAAACTTGTCACTTTCAAGTTTCTTTGCTAAACTTGACTCAAGATACATTCTCTGCGTATATTGTGTTGTGAATAAACCAGTCTCTTTGCTAAACTGGTCACTTTCAAGTTTCAAGATTTTTGATGTTTAATTTTGTTTTTTAGGTAATTTTTGCGTTCTAAAATTGGTACAACAAATAGGAAAGCAATGTGTTAGGTTCAAGATACTGCCACAACTATGGGAGGTAAAAACTAAACTCCAAGAACTTTGATTCTCTTAGGTACATTAGGAAAATGCATGTGTAACTCTTAGTTACACTTGGAAAATACATATGTAACTCTTAGATACACTAGGAAAGTGCATGTGTAACTACCAATTACACATCTATATGTATGTCTAACTGCTCATCACATATGCATATTGTATGTGTAACTTCTGCATACACATCTATATGGATGTGTAATTGATGATTACGCATGACGGATGCATGTGTAACTTCCAGTTACACATGCTAAGATAGGTTATCATGTGTATTTTATGTGATCTTTGTTCTATAATTTTGCCTTACAATTGTTCTATAATATTTTTATTTTTTTTTGCTTTTTGTTCATCCAACCTAATCCATGGATGTTTATTTCGTTGCAGATATGCAAGCATTTTGGAGGGAGGAAGACAAGAAGGAAAGGCAAAGATTTAAACTTCATAAAAGAACAAATCAGACGCATGTGTAACTCTCAATTACACTAGATAGATGCATATGTAACTCTCAATTACACTAGACAGATGCGTGTGTAACTTCTAGTTACACATGCTAAGAAATTATTGTAAGTGAATATTAAAATAATACATGTATTTTTTGTATGCGTTCTTTTAGATGTCTATTTTTTTGATGTGCAACTTTGCATTACACATGACATAAGGATGTGTAACTTCTGGATACACATGTTATATGCATGTGTAACTTCTGTTTACACGTTCACACTGTATTTTAAAAACTTTGGGCCTAGATTTAATAATTTTGGGCCTAAATTTAAATTTTATTTAATTATGGGCTTGACAATATATAAAAGGGTATGGATGTCCTTTAATAGCTCGGGGCCTAGATTTAAATTTCTTTTAATTAAGGGCCTCATATTATGAGTTATCCATGGATTGGGCCTTAGCCTAATTTTCCCCGTTAAATCCTTCGAACAGATTTTTTTTTTGTAGAAATTGACGTTTAGTCCCAAATATGTTGGGCTTTGGACGCTCTAGTGCTCTCCTTTCAAGCCTAGTACTAGGAGGTCCAAATTAACACAATTCAGAACAAGTTGGTCCTTTTGTGAACGATTTAGTCCAAAATATTTTTTTTTTGTGACAAAAATACCCATCAAAATTTCTTCTTCATCGTCGGTTTCGATTTATTGGTCACATTTGTCGAAACTCGACATAGATCTCCATCTACTCCGGTTAAAGACGGCATCATAAAATTGTGACAAAATTTCAGCTTTGATTCATGATCAGGTTTACATCATTTTAGGCGTCTCTACTTTTCAGATTTCTCTCAACACCGAAGAATCTACGGAAGAAGATCTCAAACTAAACAAGCAGATATGGTAAATTTCATCTAAATCTTAAAAAAAAATTCATTAATATTTCTTCACAATCTTACTACAATTCTTTTACGATGCTTTAGATATTGATTTTATTTTGATTAGTTATCAGATGCTAGTCTTTTCTTATATCTAAGTTTTTGTTTTTAATTAAACAGAGTTTTGGTGGAGGAGAAAACGAGAAGATTTTGGTTGATTTAACAGTACTGTTGAGGCAACTAGAGTATTAAAAGAATATTTTGCATCTGCAAGTCACTTGGTCAGATTACCATCTAATTATGAGCAAACGAAATTAACCATGACAAGTTGGTTGGGTCGCTTAGTATCCGGACCAAGCCAGGGAGGTAAAGGACACTAGCTTATTATTACGGAGGAAGAAGTGTATATTTTCATAGCGATTCTTTTTGAGCAGTCTACGGGTACCTGCAATCAATGATAATTGCATCCATCTGATTCCTTTAATTTCTGTAAATTTTGATCTCATCTGTGATTTTAGTTTTGGGAGGGATTTAGGTTTTTGCTGTTTTTTCTTCTTGATTAGGTATAGATTTCATATTAAACGATGGGTTCTGATGAAAACATACGAGCTTTTCTGAATATTGTTGAATGTCATTTTAAAGATAGAGAAGAAACATGATTGTAGAGATTTAGAGAAATTTAGGAAATCATTGCGATATTTTGTTTGTGTTTGTTTGGTTTGATTAATTGTAGCTGAATATTGTAAGCTTTTTTTGTTTATGTTATGCATTTTATTGGTATGGATGGAATGCTACTAGTATTTGTTGTAATTTAAACCTTCTTGAAAGCACTTCTGTGTATGAATAAAAACCACGACATCTCCCAACACCAAAGGAGAGGAACTTAATTAATTGATGACTACTAAAGTTAGTTGTTTATTAGTTGTCAGCACCACCGAATGGATTCTAGTCTTATGGAAATCAAAGAAATTATTTTGCTTATTTCGGCATGTGAACTCCATTAGGAGTTAGGTGGATGACGTGGTCATTTTAAAACCATATTTCCTTTGTGGGTTGTGTTAAATATCAGGCAGGGGTCATCTGTTATTATCGATTGAAAAGGGGGTTTTGAGCATCAACTCCCGTCTTCCTCCAAGCAGCTGTTGGCATTATTGGTTTAGAGATGATTGCAGTGGAGGTTGTCTTGGTTATCTGCAGTGGTGTTTGGCAGAAATGATCTTTATTATGTGTATTTAGAGATGAGCATTTTTCATCATCTTTTACTTTCAGCAGAAATAATAATTTTAACTCATAATTGAAAGATGGTGTTGAAAGGGAGCGGTACCATAGAGCTAATTATGGCTCCTGTGTACTCAATGGTTCTAAATGTCATGCATGAACCCAGAAGGATAATATGTATTTCTCAATTCTTAGCACTTTGAATGTATGGAATTGTTGTTAACTCTAACTTTTGACTTTAGGATCCAAATCATGCTGCTGAAACAGCTTGTTCTACTGGTGCACATTCAATTGGTGATGCTGCGAGGATGATTCTATTTGGAGTTTCAACTGGAATGGTAGCTGGAGGAACAAAATCCAGTATCCATGGCAGGATTTTGTAGGTAATGATCATCTATTTAAAAACTCTGCCTAGTAAGTCGGTCTGTTCTTTTCTAAATGGTATGAACATGTTTTTGGGTCAGTCTATGGGGGAAATGGTGGTAACCTGAAGTGTGTAAGACAGGTAATGTTTCATGCATATACTCGATTATTATTATATTATCTTTTCGTGTTTTCTTGGTCAACCTAGGCCATTGGGTTGTTTAATCTTCTAGAGTTATACATGTAATATTCTTAATATTTGGAAGCCAATTGGTCATACTTTCTCCAGGTTTGATACACCTTCCTAAAAATAATTAGTATTTCTAGCGGAAAAATCAAATTTTAGCCCCAAAATAATTTGCTTTTTACTGCACTTTTGTATGGCACTCATGTTTACATTCAATGTATCGTCTGTGTATCGGATTTCAAGTGTTCAAGTTGAGCTGCGTATCTTGATGCTGCTGGAAAGACTACCATTTTGTAGAAGCTCAAGCTTGGAGAGATTGCAACCCCAATACCTACCACTGGTAAGTCATATTTTTCACTAGAATTTCAGTTCAAGTTTTTGTGAACTTGCTTCTGTACTTCATATTTGAAGTCTTATGTCATACAATTTTTAGGAAGTGATTCTCTTTTCCTGTTCAATTTTGGGTAAACTTTTTGGAGTGTGTTTTAATTGTTGAGTGCTACTTATATCCTCCCGATGTGTGTCAGTGTCTGAGTTTTGAAACACTTCACAGTGGATCATTATGTGTCATTATAGTTGACAACATAATATCAGCACCTTGATTTCATAATTATCTTTTTAATTTTTTTCGCCTTCTTACCTATACATAATAACAATTCTCCTTTTTTTTTTTTCAATTGTTAATGTGCATTAGTTGTATACATGTTGATTCTTGATGTGTACATAATTGTACATGTATTTTTAGTGTGTACATAATTGTAAACTTGTTGATTTTCATGATTATTGTTCTTTTTTCCTTGTTAGTTTCAATGATTATTCATCTTTGAACCCATCTATCTTCTTTTACCTTCTTATGGATCCAAATTTAAATACCTTGTTGAGTTTCTGTAAACGCGAGTTCTCTAAATTTTCGGTATTAACTTAATAGTAAACTTGTTTTCTAGAAAATGAATTTTTTGAATTTTTTGGTGTTTTTGTTTTGATTTTGAAAACAGGGTTCCTGTGAGTCACTAACTAAATCCTGTGGCTGTTGTGGGAGCATCGTGGAGGATGAGCTATATCATGAACAATGTGAGTCAACTGCAGTAGGGAGTCTTAAAGTGTACATAATTTTACACCTATTGATTCTTAACGCGTACATAATTGTACACCTTCGTCAAATATAATGTTCTGTTCATTTATAGTCAAATTTCTAGAGTGTTTTCTAGAGTCGAATTTTCTCTGAAGCCAATCTGAGATTTAACACTCTAAATTCCCGTTGATGTCTCCTTATGTGTTTAATGGTTGATATGCATTCAGTTTATCTCACATACCACTAACACAATTCAGTTACTTACAAATCTACAGGAATAGCTCGTGTGTTTGAAAGACATATTTTAAGAAAACATGAACAAGTCATGGAAAATCCTTATATATTTTTAGGTGATACATTCATAACTACATATTTTCCATTTTAAATAGTTGTGTGTATACTTATTTTATTAGAAGCATGGCGAATGTATGTTTTTCTTTTTTGGATGGTCGTCCTCATGTATAATGGTTCAGCCTGAAACAAAAGGCTAGATGTCGTTACTGGTTGGAATCGTTGGATTAGAGATGCATTTTGGGGAGGAAAGAAAGAAGACCAAGATAGGATCAATCGATTCAGTCAACAGCTTCATTTTGTTCTAAGCACAACTCGGATGTGGATATGTTTGTTTACTTCTATTGCTTGCTTTTCATTTTTGTGGTTGCATTTATGCCTGAAGAAGTTGTCTGGTGTTAAGATACTTGTACTTGTAAGAGTTACATTGTATGCATGCTATTATAGGATACTATTATATATGCAATTATAAAATACAAGTTTGATGTGTCCTAATATGTGTGTTAAGTGAAGGTCTCACGTAAAAGATGACTCTCAATTATTTTTCTATTGGATTGTTACCATGTACATAGTTGTACACATGTTGATTCTTAATGTGTACATAATTGTACACATGTTGACTTTTATGTGCACATTGTTGTACAACTATTAGTTAATGTATACATAATTATACACCTATTGGTTGTTGTTGTGCACATAATTTCACGCATGTTAGATTTTTAATGTGCACATAGTTGTACACATATATTGATCTATAGCATTTATCAATTTGGTTTGCAGCATGTGACATATTTGTTAGGAAGGGAAACCATGATTTTATCTCCGGTATGAATTAGTGTTATCTAATTATTCCACAATTTTGCTTGATTTATATAGTAGTTTTGAGTGCTATGCATGTGGTTATGTTTATGCTGTTATTATGAGATATGAGTTCACCCAAGAATGTTGGAGCCTTGTTTCTATGTTTGACTTTTGCTTATCTCATGTGTTAAAACTTTTGATATGGATGGGGATCAAATGATTGTCCAGGCATTAGATCATTAGTAAAATATATGTGTCTCAAATTCTCAACCTTTTTCTTTCTCTCAATTGCAGCGGGATCAAGGTCAAAGATAATAAAGATGTGTCCTCACCTCATGCTTCTATGAATGATTGTGCATTAGGATATCTTAGATAGAAAATTAGGCTCTATATATTTTGAAGGAGTGTACATATTGGTGCACTAGTGGAATTCCCTAGAAAGAGTAGGTTTATGTGTGGTTATGAATGATCGTGTTTATGCATGTTTTGTAGTGATGTACATATTGGTGCACCTGTGTTTCTTCCATGAAAAAGTAGGTTTGTGTGTAGTTATGAGTGATCGGTTTTGTGCATGTTTGGCAGGGGTGTACACATTGGTGCACCTGTGTTTTTCATGAAAAAGTAGGTTTCTCGTGTTTTACAGCGGTGTACATATTGGCGCACCTACGTAAGTCCCATGAAAATATAGATTTGTGTGAGATTGTGAATGATCGACTTGATGCATGTGTTGAAAGTTATAGTTCTTCTGTGGAAGTTGTATTGAACTCTAGTATGTTTCAATTTGGTTTTCCGCATGTGACTGATTTGTCAGGAAGGGAAACTTTGGTTCGTATTTGTTGATATTAAGTTTGTCCAGTTAGGCCCAAATAGATTGCGTCTCTTTAATTTAATAACTGTCTAACTTTTTATTTTCATCTTTTTGTTTGCTTTGTTTCTTATGTGGTTGTTGGTGAAAGGTTATTACTTTTTTCTTCAAGCTATGCTTTCTTATATTTATTGTTTTTTCCTGGATGCAGGTTAACTGCTTTGCAAATCCAGCCATTATTCAGCGAGAGCTTGATGTGTTTGATATTTTTGTTAGTGTGTGCAGGTTAGAGTGGCAGTCTAGCTATTATGAATGCTGGATTTTCTTTATTTTTGCTGATATGTACATAGTTGTACACTAGTGTGAATTAAAAAAATTTAAAAATTGAAAATTATATAGTCATATAGGTACTCATTTTGTAGATCTCGAAAAGAGCTTTCCAAATATATAAAGTTTGTGAATTTTGGACGCGCGGTTCGAAAGATAATTTTTTTTTAATTATTTGTATGTTATTTAAAATTGCTGACATCATTGTGAGTCATTTTGGACTAAAATGCAAATATTTGGAATAAATTGTAAATAACAAGGGTTATTAGTGTACTTTTCATATATTTGGACTAATTTGTACCTAGTTGACTCGAGCTAGACTAAATTGTATTTTTAGACTGATTTTTGGACTAAACCGTATTTTCCCCATTTTATTTCTATCCATCCGCGTGTCATCTTGTGTCAGATGATCAAACTTATAACTACACACAGAAAAAACATGGAAACAATCTTGGTTTCGGGTAATAACATAAAGAAGTATTATGAAGCCATTCATGGTCTTCGAGTAGACACTTCCTGGATTGAATTCTCCCCATGTCGATAATCGATACCTGCCAAAAAGATGGATATTTGGTTTAAATCTGAAAAACTATAGTTAGACATTGATAACTTATCAATGGGAAATATGATATGGCATGCCTCATGGTCAGCGAGGTACATTAGAAGCCATCATATCCATGGACCTGAGAGAAATTTACAGTTCCATAAATGCTAAATCATTTGACATAATCTTTACATTCTTTAACTGAACGTATTTTTCACCATGTAACCTTTTTAATGCTTGTTTTTGGGTATCTATGTCTAGGATAATGGTCAAGCTTTCACCCGTAAGCCTGTTTACTTTGAGTTTCATTCTACCTTGCAAAAGATAAAAGTCTGCAATCGAGTTAAAAAATAAATAAAGACAAATGAGTAATAAGATGACCATTGCATTAAAGACGTAATTTTTTCAGTAGAGTTAACTGTGAAAATAAATAAAAATATTAATAAGAACAATACAAAATAATAAAAAAAAAATCAAAATTCGTTGATGCCATAAGTCACGTCTGTCTGTGTTCGGCGAGTCCACAAGCCTTTGATACCATTTATAAACCGGCTTTGCTACATACACAACAAAGTGTATGCACCGAGAGGATCTAACGGTAGAAAGGTCACCCTCTCTGCATTGGGATAGGAATGAGGCATGAGTAGGCCCCACCCCCTCTCACACGGTGCATACACATGGTTGTGTATAAATCATTTTCGTTTATAAACTTGGTATTAATCCAAGACTTCTTTCAGCACTGCTTAACTAGAAACAAAGCATAATCCACTGAACGCTTGTATCATCTGAGTGTGAATTGCAGATTTGGGATTAATTTCCCCATTATGATGTTTACCAGATTACTGAATAGTTGTATAACGATGATTCTTCTGGTCCAGTTTATTCAAGTGCATGTTTGTGGTAATAAGCACATCATAATTTACACGAAACACATGGCCCACCTGATTAACACCAAAAGGTATATTTGTGATGGTCATTAGCCGACCGACTTGGTGAGCCCAAAGAAGCTTCCATATACGAACTTGTAACGTGAATTTGAATGTCTATAACTTGAGATCAACCCCTATCCATCGATACAGTTTTGCCATTTTTCTGTACACACCACACCACCAGCTGCTCAAGTACTACCCCGACAATCTCAGTGTTATCAAGTATTCCATCAAAATATGCAAGCCTCCTAGTTGCACATGTTTAAGTATTAAATTATCATATAAATTAGCCACAACATCAGTGACAATGCAAATCTTGAATCACCTTGGTAATGAGATTCTCCTAATTTCATCTTGCTTAGTTTAGCTCCCAATATCCCAACATCGCATTCCGCATGCTCAGGATTCGGTAATTCAACTACATGATCCACAATAAAATTGTCCACTATAACCTCTAAAATTTGTGCAACTGTGGTTTTAAATGGTAATAATTTGGTTTGCAGATAACTGAAATTAGTCATAAAGAATCTAAGAAAGGTTAAGAAAAATAAAAATTCATGTATTCACTTTGAATCGAAATCGCCATCATTAGTTAATATCGACTATGGTCCTAGAAGACCTCCAGAATTCATACATTAAAAAACATAAATTATATATAAAAAAATTATAAAAAACGAAACTGTTACTCAGAATCTGAACCATCTTCACTATCCAAGTAATCTGTAGTAACAACATCCCCGTAAATACCATCAATCTCACATGGTCTAGGACCTAAAATAATGTAATGAACTACTGACTGATCTTATTACGTTTGCTTTGTTCTACGTATTTCTTGAAATTGGGTTGGAAATGGAAGATAAAGAATGAAAATTTCTGTTAGCGCAGTAAACCCAATTTCTCTCATCTAATGAGAGTTTAATCATAGATGGCAACATGAAACGTTGACAAATTAAATATCAAAACAATGAACTATTGCGACATAAACGGCATGATAATAAAATGAAAGATCAATAATGCATCCAATGGAACTTCAAGAAAGTGAGTTTCATCACTTGTTGCTAATGAACCGTGAATGAACAAATTGCGAAATCTTTAGCATAACAGAAATCTATAAACTAATTACCACGGAAAGCTAGGTTGTCGAACAAATACCACTCTGTGTTGGATATGTAATCCAAACACGGTTCTGATTTAATCTTAATTAAACGTGTTTAAAGTTTGTTAATGATTTGGTCTTTAAAAATTGAACGTGAATTAATCCTATTATGTGGGATATGTAACGTGTTTTAGAGGGGGTCCTAATGTTTAGGAAGTGTTAGTGTTAGACGTATTAAAAGTCAGGGAGATTTAGACGTGGGTTAGCTGGGCCTACAAAATAGGAACTTATTTGTAATGAGTTAGTGATTACACTAACCCATTAAATAGGCATTACACAGAGTGAAAACTATAGGGAGGTCCATTTTTCAGATTTTTTCCACTATGAAACCCACGTCCAGAAATTTTCAGGCGCGCACCCATTTTCGGTGATAGAATTATGCACAGACCCATAATTTTGAGAAATTTTATTTTTTCGTTTTTTTTTTCTTTCCAAACTAACCTAAAATCACCCTGATTCATCTCAGATCTCATATCTATGTTCTTCTCTTGATATAAACAGCTTCATCACCATCTTAATCTTTGATTTCCAGTAAATCGACGAAGAAGAATTGATATTTTTAGTTATC
Source organism: Papaver somniferum (assembly GCF_003573695.1). NCBI lineage: Eukaryota > Viridiplantae > Streptophyta > Magnoliopsida > Ranunculales > Papaveraceae > Papaver > Papaver somniferum. The sequence continues at coordinate 3,893,647 of NW_020649304.1, forward strand.
AAAGTTCAATCTGAAGATTCAATCGTTATCAACAAATCTGAAGATTCAATCGTTATTAAAGATTTCGAAGGATTAAGAAAGGGTTGGAAATGAATTAGAACTCAAGTCAAGAACTGATGGGTGTATCTTGGATTTGATTATAACAGTGAAGAGAAGGAAGTGCTTAGTGGTATTAGGGATTTCGTAATCGATTTCTGTTAAAGAATTTGGAAATTGGGGTTTTCTTAATTTTACATATTATCATCATCTCCCACTTCCCGCCCTGTCCTTAAACCTATCAACCTTTCGTTCTTAGGTTTGTTTTTACTTGAATTGGCGTTTCTAGGATTCATTTTATTCATTATCACTTGTTTGTTAAGTCTTGAATTTATAAGAAATAAATGGGAGAGAAAGTAGGTGTGTTAAAAGTGACAGTAGTCCAAGGAAAGCAGCTAATGATTCGAGATTTCAGAACCAGCGATCCCTATGTTGTGTTCAAGCTGGGGAATCAGGTTGTTAAGACCAAGGTCATCAACAGTTGCCTTAATCCCGTTTGGAACGAGGAGTTGAGCTTGGATGTTACTCAATCGGCTGGTGTTCTCAACAAAGAGGTGTTTGACAAAGATCGGTTCAAATCAGATGACAAAATGGGAACTGCGCACCTAAACCTTCAACAGATTGCGTCGGCAGCAAGGCTGAAACAAGTAATAAAGGCGCGCCCAGGTGAGTCGACTAAGATACGGATAATACTTCCTGGTAGTGATAACTCTCTGGTTAGAGAGAGCTACGTTAGTTGTGTAAATGGGGAGATTCTGCAGGATGTCTGGTTAAGACTTTGTGGTGTAGAATCTGGGGAACTTGAGATGAAGCTTAAGTGGATCGAAGATCAACTTCTAACTACTCCTGTCCCTTCTTAATGAAAGGAAACACACTGGGGATGTTGATGGTTCCTGAACTATTAGTTAGAGTCGTGTACTTGGATGACTACTGATTACTCCATCTTAGTTTGGATTTAACGGGAGAGTTTATTGTTAAAAATATTATGATTAGGAATCAAGTTGCGTTTGTGAATGTGGGTATGCTTTGTTAACCTGTCATGCAGTCGTGTCATGCAGTCGAGAAAATGTCCGCGTAACATGTTATATTGTCGTGAAAATGGATGCATAACCTATTATGCATCTACAAAATTTGTTGCATAACTTGTTATACGGTCCAGAAAACGGTTGCATAATACGTTATGCAACAACTTTTTTGTCACTATTAAAACCAACAAAAACAAAGACTGCATAACTTGTCATGCACCTACGATAATATCTACATTACATGTTATGTAGTCATGAAAATAAATGCATAACCCGTTATGCGTCCGAAAATATGGCTGCATAATGCATCGGGAAAATTGTTGCACAATCTTTTATGCATCGAGAAAATAGATGCATAATGCATTATACATCAATTTTTTTTTATGTACGCACTAATACAATGACTATATAACTTGTTATAGATGCATAATTTTGTTATCTAAATGCATAATTTGTTATGCAGTGGAGAAAATGGTTGCATAGTTCGCCATGCGTCTGCAGAATGTATTATGCATCTTTTTTGGTGGCCGCATAATGGTTATGTATCAAGTTTTCGAAAATTTTGCTTAAAATGATGATCACCTCCGATTTTTTCGTGATTTTTTTTTTTTGATATTCTTGTTTGTACTCTTTGCGTAGCTCTGTTAAAAAGATTTCGAACGATATAAAATTTGTAAAATTCTAAGGCGTGGATTTTTAAATATGTTATATCCAAATTGTGTTACCAATTATACCTCTGATGCATAACCTGTCATGCGGAAGCATAATCCGTCATGCATACATTTTTAATAATTTCATATAATTATGGATGTCACGGTACCTAAAATTAATTGTGGGCCTGACAATGAGAATATTATTTTTTTTGGGTCTCCCCCTAAGTTTGCCTTACACAAACTCTAGACAGTTAACCACTAACCCCTAGACAGTTAACCACTAACCCATTACAAATAAGTTCCTATTTTGTAGGCCCAGCTAACCCACGTCTAAATCTTCCTGACTTTAAATACGTCTAACACTAACACTTCCTAAACATTAGGACCCCTCTAAAACACGTTACATATCCTACATAATAGGATTAATTCACGTTCAATTTTTAAAGACCAAATCATTAACAAACTTTAAACACGTTTAATTAAGATTAAATCAGAACCGTGTTTGGATTACATATCCAACATGGAGCGGTATTTGTTCGACAACCTAGCTTTCCGTGGTAATTAGTTTATAGATTTCTGTTATGCTAAAGATTTCGCAATTTGTTCATTCACGGTTCATTAGCAACAAGTGATGAAACTCATTTCTTGAAGTTCCATTGGATGCTTTATTGATCTTTCATTTTATTATCATGCCGATTTGTATACAACCACATCCATGGATTTATCTTTGATAAGGATAAATCTAGACCTCCACTTACATAGGCAAAATTATTTAAATTATGTTTTGTATTTTTTGAAAGTTGGATACATGTGCAAAATGGACTTTGTAGCCCATTTTATGATAAAAAGAACAAAAATAAATATAATTGTGCTTGGCCCCTTACTTAACCACCACTAATCTTTCCGCCTCCACCACTTTATAAGAACCGCCACCGCTTCCACCACTCATTACCGCCAAAAATGTCTATTGATATTGTTTCAAAATCACTTATGAATGGAAATAAATATTATTAAATTAATTAAGGAAATATTTATAATTAAAAAAATGAACAGTCATTTATTATGAGAAATTAGTGAAACACTAATTAATAAAACGCTATATAATTAATGAATAGATCATTTATCGTGTGCAATTAGTGAAACACTAATTAATAAAGAAATTATGATATTTAAGTTGAACAAACCACCACCATTGATTTATCTTTTCCCTAGGTAAATCTGGACCGCCACTGACATAGGCAAAGTTAGCCAAACTGTGCTTTATACTCTTGATATATATAGTTTTTAATAAACTTATTTATTAATAAAAATGTGTATTTATTAGATTCATTAAATAAACATTTATCATATCATGAAAAATTAATTAATCAATCATCATGAGCAATTAATAGGACACTAATTAATAAAATAATTATAATGGTTAGTTGAAAAAATCACGGCCGTAGATTTATCCCTCCTAGATAAATCTCTGCCGCTTTTTATCTAGCCTAACTTAGCCAATCTTTGTTTTGTATTCTAGATATAGAAATAAATGAAAGGTCTTATCATAAGACTTATAAATTCATGCTTGCTTGAAAGAAATCAAGGATAAATAAAACTTCATTTGTATTCAGAATAGGATTTAACACAATTCTTGAATTAATATGCTACTGAGGGCATCATATTTAATACATAGTCATATCAATATCGTCTCAAGTAGCAAACTTTCACGGCTGAGTTCCTTGAACATATTATAGTGGCACTATCGCATTTAAATTTATGACGGAACATCATTAAAAACTTTAAATCTAGGTTTGGCATATTGCCATGAATTCAAACCCTAACTCATAGCCATATGATGATCAAATCATGATCGATGACCTACTAATTGCAGCGCACTGGCTAAGCATAGCCAAGCTCATAACATATACTGCATACCGTATAACATCTTGTTTAGACATAGCCAAAGCCACAATACATTTGTTATAGATCATAATACTTCAGCTAAGACAATAATGGATTAATGGCCTAGTTGGAATCATCTCAAAGCAGTCGGTCAAATCCATAACACCATAACACAATTTGGCAAAATATGGCATGTGGCATATCCGACATTGCACCATATCATGAGCCTATGACACCATGCCACACACTATTCACGGCTTTGGCAGCTTACACCCAGGCCATAACACGTAGCCGTGCGACATTCCCGGCCTTGGCAGCTTAGGCCAGGGCCATAACACGTAGGCGTGCAACATTCCCGACCTCGGCAGCTTAGGCCAGAGCCATAGCACGTAGCCGTGCGACATTTTCGGCCTTGGCAGCCTAGGCCACGGCCATAGCACGTAGCCGTGCGACATTCCCGGCTTGGAAGCTTAGGCCAAGGCCATGGCACCTAGCCACGCGTCATTATCAGCCATCACATCTTAGGACAAATCTATGGCACTATGCCGCGTGCCATTCTCGACCATAATAGATATGGCCGAAGCTATGGCAAGTCTCTATGCGTTATTTTCGGCCATGATAGCTTATGCCACAACAAAGCGCGGTTACGCCCTACACATATGTCATACCAATGGCTACGATTTAGCCTAAGAAAGATGAGATCTACGGTTCATCAAAAACACCTACGAAATATCAAAATACATCACATGGGGGGATTTTTCATGGAGTATTGGTCTGTGGTCTACGACAACATGCGGCGTGGCAACACCCATGTGAAAAGTTAGAGTAGTGGTGACTGTTGGAGAGATAATGGATTCGTGAGAAAAGGAGTTTCCAGAAACTTCCCTAGTTTATCTCACATGATACCCATCATCCCCATATTCTCCATATCTTCACAACCTCACTACTTCCACTACTCACGAGATTGACATTGCGTATTCTAAACTAATATAAATAGGTCACTTAGCCTATTCAGAAAAGAGAACAAGTTTTCATACCTAAAAGCTCTATATTCTTCCTAGTTTTCAATACCCAACACACACAATTCAATACCATTGCCAACTTCTTATGATTTTCTACTTCCCTCTCTCTAAGATCAACCCATCTTCCTCTCCATCGTGACCGAAGCAGGACGGAACCGCTGCTATCGTGGTTTAGGCTTGTCCTGTTCGTTTTTTTTATTTTCGAACCTAAAAAGAAAGTACCACAGCGGTGCATTTGTTTTACCTGGAAGTAATTTTTAGGTACTAACAATTGGCGACCACATACAGAGATCAACCTCTCGGTCACGAAAGCAGATTCTTCATCCAATTGAAAATCATTTCTTCAACCTTTCAAAAACATGGTAGATCTTAGATCCGGTGCAAGGGTTGATCCCAGTTCCAGAAACGTCAACATCCCAAATTCTGAAAATCCTTCTCAGAATATCCCTCTGGAGAATAACACTACTTCCCCCCACCGACAGCGTAGAAAATACTGTTAACACTGAAAGCACCAGAAATGGAGAAACACCCCAAGCATAGCAGACCTGATGCAGAAACAAGAGGACCTGGCCAAGACGCAAGCGAAAATGACGACTATTCAAATGGAAGTTCTTACCCGCCTCAGAACTTTAACGGCACAGTTAACTCCGGAGCAACGCCAGATTCAAGCAGAGCAAGCCCAGAACGTTTGTGGATCTGCCACTGGAGTCGGCAACTCAATGGAGAAACCTCGTGAGGATGGTATCCGTGCTACTGCAACAGAAAATATTCAACAGCCGAATTTCATCACCCGACAAGATCTGGAGAAACTCCTCCAGAACCGTGGGAAAAAGGAGTCATCATTATTTCACCACCACCAACCACCTTATATTAAGGATGTACAGAAGGCACCTGTACCAAGAGGATATGTATCACCTACATTTTCTCTTTATGATGGCACAAGTAACGCCCGCGAACACATCTCCCGTTTTCTGGAAGCCTTAGGAGTGCATGAATACCACCAGGTGTTGCGGCTCAAAGAATTCTCCAGGTCACTCACCAGAAGGGTATACACCTGGTACAACAATCTCGCCCCAAATAGCATCCAATTGGGACGGGATGGTGTGCGCGTTCTATTGAAAGTATTTCTTCGTTTTTGAAGAAATCACGCTTTCGGACCTGGGAAGGATGTTTCAGCGCAACAATGAGCATCCCAACGACTACATCAAGAGGTTTAGAATACAAGCCTTGGATTGTCACGACCCGAACATGACTCAACGACAATTGGTAGAGTCGTGTATTAACGGTATGATCCCTGTCTATCGAGCCTTACTTAAAAATTTGCGCTTTCAAACTTTTCCAGAACTTAAAAATTTGCGCTTTTAAACTTTTCCAGAACTTATTAACGGTGAACAGGAACCAATTGATAATCCGGTCTTATATTCCCGAAGAACAGCCTAGAGTTATCAATCACCTCACAACAATCTTAATTGAATGGTAGCGAAACAAGATGTTACGGAATCACAAACGATGAGACGAAGATGTTTGTGATTACTTTTTATATCTTGCCTATCAGAGATATCAATCTCAAGCCAATCAATATGATTGTAGTCGTACGATGGAAGATGCAAGATCAGATCACACAACTACGATAAAGTAGTATCAGTCTGGCTTCACAATCCCAATGAAGTCTTTAAGTTGTTAACCTGGTTTTAGAAGAAGAAAACCATAGGTTAAAGGATCAACGACTCTAGCACGCAAACTAGTATCACACGTAAGGTGTGGGGATTAGTTTTGCATTGATGCTAGATGTCCCCTTATATAGTCTTTCAAATCAGGGTTTGCCGTTAAGTTACCTTGGTAACAAAGCAATCAATATCCACCGTTAGATGAAAACCTGATTTAGATTCAAGCTAATATTTCTCAAATGTTAGATCGAAAACTTAGCTTGTTACACACAATTGAAATGCACGCTTGTAGGTTTGTTAACCGTACCCAATTGTATGCACTTGTTGGTTCAACAATAGTTAACTAAAAGGTTAGCCATATGAGCATTTCATATCAGCCATGTTCTTCTTCACCATAACTAGTTCACATGACTCAAATGAACTAGTTAGAGAGTTGTTCAATTGCAAGGAATTCTTATGTAACTACACAAGATACAATTGAAGCAAAGATGATTTGATTCACTCGAATCGGTTCATGAACTTTTATAGCCACGGTTGCAAACTGCATTCCTTAGTCTTTTTAAGTTTAAGTTCAGAAATTATCTTCAGATGTATAACCTTCTTAAGTTCGCAGACTTGGTTCGCGGACTTAATTTACCGGGCAGAGTTTACAAACTCCAGCTGAAATTCTCGGATGAGGACGTCGTCGGTTCGCGGACTTAGCTTCACGCACTAGTTTTTCAACTCCAGCAGAAATTCTCGGGTTTGAGAACTTCGGCAGTTCGCGGACTGAGTTCGCGGACTTGGGTCACGCCATTATTCCGGTTCTCTTGATCAACAAAGTTCGCAAACTTTGGTTCAAGGAATAGGACTTATACATAAATGTGTTTCCACAATAATGCTTATGTCCACCATTGGTTATGTAATCTAAACTCTCATTCCAATCATTGAAACATTCTTCGTCAAAGCAATTTTCAAAGTGATTGAAACATATCATGACTTTCGTCACTAGGTAAAGATAAACTTGGTCGAAGCGAAAAGCTTACCAACACATATCTCGAGATATAGATAGGCGAGGTATACTTGGCTCGAAATACCAACTGTGTATAATCAAAGTCTATATATAGCATACGACTTTTTGTCTCAAGAAGTAGGAGATAGAATAGATAGATTTTTGAGTGATAGATAAGTTCAAGTCTTCACATACCTTTTTGTCGAGAAGTTCCACCGGTTCCCTGAGTAGTTCTTCTGCTTGTATGATGAATCGCCATGAAGTCCTTGAGCTCAACCACACTTTCTATCCTAGTCCGAGACTTAGCTATAATAGAATAGAAATCAAGACTTATAGTTTTGATCACTAACATTGACAAACGTGCTTGAGATAGCAACGCATGCGAGTTCGACCGAGCAATGCTCTAACAAACTCCCCCTTTGTCAATTTTAGTGACAAAAATATCAATACATATGGAATACAAGAAAGATAATGAAACTTTAGTAGCTCATATTCCACATGTCTAATCTTCAACGTTCCTCGAAATCTTCGTCATTTCCAAGTACTCCAATGATCCCAAAGGTTGTAAGTTTAGCATCACCGTTGTTGAAGATCCGTAGCTATAACAATGAGAAAACATAATTCTCGATCATTGTTATATAGTGTCATAGTATTATTACACAGTGTCAAAGTTCAATTGTATCACAACTTCAACAATAATACTATGGTGATATGTATCACTCCCCCTTAGTCAATACTCCATCTCACATGGAAACCACTCCCCCTTACACAATGATCCGAAAACCATATGTATTTGTAGTGTGAACTACATATCAATTCTCCCCCCTTTTGTCAATAAAATTGGCAAAGATACAAAAACGGGATCATAATGAAATTCCCGTAAGAGACATTTCATGACTAAAAGAAAAAAATACATACCAACTAATTTAGATGCAATCATAAAGCCGAAGCTAAATGCATTCATCAAGGAGTTTAAAGATACAAGATAACCCCTCTAAAATTCCACACCCGCACACCCCTTAAGATATGACAATTAAGCACAAGTTCAAAAGAACTCTCCCCCATTTGATGTTATTCCCGAGAGAACAACAACGAGCGACCTTAATTTCAAAAGAAAAGAAGGATTTGAACAAAAAATGATACTAACAAGACAAAAACAACTCTACAGAAACTGACCTGGAGTAAACCTACTGGAGTTTCAAACTCAATTGCCCAAAAGATAGAAATAAGCATAGGGGCAAGAGTTAGAGAAACGTTTTAATGAACCAGAACAACACCAATAGACTACCGCAAGTTTTGAAACGTAGCAGTGTCTAATGGTTTGGTAAGAATATCAGCCAGTTGTTGTTCGGAAGGAACAAATTTCATACTTCTGATACCATTTTCATAGAGATCATGAATAAAATGGTACCTTATGTCAATGTGCTTTGTTCTTGAGTGCTCAACAGGATTCTCAGTGATTCGAATCGCACTAGAGTTATCACAAAAGATCTTCATTATTCCAGTATCAACTCCGTAATCAGCTAGCATTTGTTTCATCCATAAGAGTTGAGTACAACATGGGCAATATATTCTGCCTCACATGTAGACAGGGATTGAGAATTTTGTTTCTTGCTATGCCAAGCAACAAGATTTAGTCCTACATAGTAGAAACCCCTGATGTAATTTTTCTGTCTTCTACACATCCTGCCCAATCAACATCAGAATAAGCCGAAAGATCAGTGTTAGTATCAAAAGTATAAGATAAACCATACCGGCAGTGTGATTATATATCGAATGATCCTTTTTGCAGCTGCAAGATGAGATTCCTTTGGATTCGCCTGAAACCTGGCACAACAACCAACACTGAAAGAAATATCAGGTCTAGTAGTTGTAAGATACAAGAGGCTACCAATAATAGATCGATACAACTTTTGATCCACTTTTGCTCCTTGATCATCTTTATTTAATTTACCAGTAGTGGGCATAGGTGTTAATTTTGGAGAAGACTTATCCAGGCCGAACCTTGTCACAAGGTCACAAGCATACTTTTCTTGGGATAAGTAAATTTCATCCTTATGTTGTTGAATTTGTAGCCCTAAGAAGAATTTTAATTCACCAACATTTCTCATTTCAAATTCTTTAGCAAGAGAGACTTGGAAGTCTTTTGCAAATTTTTCAGAAGTTGATCCATAGATGATATCATCTACATAAATTTTAGCAATAACCACATCTTTCCCACTCCATTTGGTAAATAAGGTTTTATCAGCTCCGCCTCTTGAAAAACCTTTTCTAATGAGATAAGTGGTAAGTTTTTCAAACCAGGCTCTAGGTTCTTGTTTCAACCCATACAACGCCTTTCTGAGTTTTAGCACATGATCTGGGAAATCAGGATTTTCAAATCCCTTAGGTTGAGCGACATAGACTTCCTCCTTCAAAATTTCGTTTAGGAATGCGGATTTTATATCCATCTGAAACAGCTTAACCTTAAGAAAACAAGCATGAGATAACAAAAGACGAATGGAGTCAAGGCGTGCCATAGGAGCGAAGGTCTCATCAAAGTCAATTCCTTCAATCTGTGAATATCCTTGAGCGACAAGTATAGCTTTGTTTCTGACAATCGTGCCAAATTCATCAGACTTATTCTTGAATATCAATTTGGTACCCACAATATTGATATTGGAGGGACCAGGTACAAGTTCCCACACTTCTTGTCTTTGAAATTGATTTAGCTCTTCATGCATTGCATTCACCCAAAAAGGATCGTTCATAGCTTCATCAATATTCTTTGGTTCTACTTGCGAAAGATAACAACCAAAATTGCACATATTTTGAAGTTGTCCTCTAGTTTTGGATGTAGAATCTCTTCCTCCAATAATAATGTTGGGATCATGATTTCTTTGAACCCAGAGATGTCGTGGAGGGACACGTTCTTGTTCGTCAAAAATTCCTTGATCAGTGCTCTTCTCCTCGTCACTAGAAATGTCAGGATCAGTAACAGTTGGGATGACTTCAACTGATTCTGGAATTTCTTTGACTTTCTCAATTGTCTCAGTTAGAGGCAATTCAGCAGGAGGATTATCATGACGAAAGTTACTAATGTCGTCGATGATAACATTAACAGATTCCATCATGACTTGTGTTCTGAGATTAAACACTCGAAAACCACGACTATCAAAAGCATAGCCAAGAAAGATACCTTCATCACTTTTGGTGTCGAATTTCCCTCTCTGTTCTCGATCTTTCAGAATATAGCACTTACTCCCGAACACCCTAAGATAATGTACGTTGGGTTTCCTTCCGTATCACAACTCATAAGGAGTGTTAAGGGTTTTAGATAGTAAATACACACGGTTGATCAAATAGCATGCTGTAAAAACAACTTCTCCCCAAAATCTCAATGGTAATTTTTTGTTATGGAGCATTACCCAGGACATTTCCTGAATGTTCCTATTCTTTCTTTCAGCAACTCTATTAGCTTGAGAAGTAACAGGTGGAGAGTATTGTTGAATGATTCCCAGTTCGTCACAGAATTCAAATACCTTGGTGTCTTTGAATTCAGTTCCACGATCGCTTCTAATTTTCTTTAGTTTGCGACCTTGTTCGTTCTGGATCCTTTTAACAATAATCTTGAATTCACCAAGAGTTTCATTCTTATGAGATAGAAATGAAACCCAAGTGAATCTTGTGTAATCATCTACCATAACTAAAGCATACTTCTTACCAGCAACAGTGGGTTGTTAAATTGGTCCGAAGAGGTCCATATGAATTAAATCAAGTGGAGCTTTAGTGAGAATATCACGAGATGATTTGTGGTGAACTTTCGTTTGCTTACCCTTATGACAGGAACCACATACACCTTCAATCTTTGCATTGATTTTGGGAATGCCTCTAACAAGTTATTTGTTAATGATCTTAGTTAGAAGACGATATGTGACCAAAACGTTCATGCCAAAGATGTGTAGATTCCACCTTAGTCAAATTGCAACGATTGCTAAACTGAGTATCTAGTAGATAACATTTGTTTTTGCCACGAGTCCCTTGAAAAATTACTTTCCCAATTTTGTCTACAATGTCATATTCATTTGCATTGAAGACAACTCGATGGCCTTTGTCACAAATCTGACTAATAGAAATAAGATTAGTAGTCATACCTTTTATGTATACCACATCATGGATTTCTGGAACACCGGGCAGTTTGATCGTTCCCTTCTTACTAATGTAGCAACAACTCCCATCTCCAAATGTTACAGGTCCTCCTTCGTAGTCAATAGATGAAACAAACCATGTGAGATCGCCTGTCATATGTCTACTATATCCACTATCAAGAAACCATTGAAAAGGAGATGTACATCTTAAATCAAAGGCACCTATACTATTAGTATTTCTATGTTTAGAGTTTCCTGATGATTTGTATGTCCTTTCAGAGTAACAAAACATCGTTTAGTTTTCTTATAAAGATTGCTTGCAACATTCAGACTCTTTTGAAATGACACACAAACTTGGTGAAGATGATTGGAAGAATCACAACAACAATATGATCCAAAGCTTTGAATTTTGTCCGAGTGGTTCCTAGTCATATTAGTTTTCACAACAATCGGTCGTTGAATACTATCTGATTTACGACTATTCTTTAAAAAGGAACAACTGGAGTTTCTCAGACTCACCAAGGGACTATTACTCGATATCAAATCCTTAAGAATTGCAATTTCGGAAACAAGATCAGAGTTGATCCGGATTTGTTCATCCAAACCCTTTTGAAGAGTAACCAGTTTATTAGACTTTTTTCTACGATTGGTTTTTAAACCTGGTGAAGCGTCAATTGAGACTTTATGGTCCATATAGTCAGATCACTACAAACACAGACTTTTGAGGTCTTGAACGTGTTTGCCTGCTCTGATACCAATTGAAAAAGCAGGGGTCTAACAACAATATTTCTCTTAGAAATCTATATGGACTAACTCCGAAATACTTTCTAGAGAATCAACTAGACAGTCAGACTCAATCTAGGTAAAAGTATCTCAAGGAGTTAATATCTCTCTCTTGTTTTGATTTACTCAAGCTAATAGAAATCAGCGAGTCCTAATCAAATAGAAAGAATAACTCGGATGGTACCAAAGACCAATATCCGAGGATCAATCAATGACAATCAACAACCAAAGGTTGGATTACTCTAATTGATGATCTAACGCACAACATGTATTATTTCAATTATAAAGATAAAACAATATAATGCGGAAATTGAAATAACACAGACACCAGAAATTTTGTTAACGAGGAAACCGCAAATGCAGAAAAACCCCGGGACCTAGTCCAGATTGAACACACACTGTATTAAGCCGCTACAGACACTAGCCTACTCCAAGCTAACTTCGGACTGGACTGTAGTTGAACCCCAATTAGTCTCCCACTGATCCAAGGTACAGTTGTACTCCCTACGCCTCTGATCCCAGCAGGATACTGCGCACTTGATTCCCTTAGCTGATCTCACCTACAACTAAGAGTTGCTACGACCCAAAGTCGAAGACTTGATGACAAAAAAATCTGTCTCACACAGACAAGTCTATCGAAGGATTAATCTGTCTCCCACAGATAAACCCTAAAAGGTTTTGTTCCGTCTTTTGATAGTAATCAAGGTGAACAAGAACCAATTGATAATCCGGTCTTATATTCCCGAAGAACAACCTAGAGTTATCAATCACCTCACAACTCTTAATCGTATGGTAGCGAAACAAGATGTTGCGGAATCACAAACGATGAGATGAAGATGTTTGTGATTACTTTTTATATCTTGCCTATCGGAGATATCAATCTCAATCCAATCAATATGATTGTACTCATACGATAGAAGATGCAAGATCAGATCACACAACTACGATAAAGTAGTATCGGTCTGGATTCACAATCCCAATGAAGTCTTTAAGTCGTTAACCTGGTTTTAGAAGAAGAAAACCATAGGTTAAAGAATAAACGACTCTATCACGCAAACTAGTATCACATGTAAGGTGTGGGGATTAGTTTTACATTGATGCTAGATGTCCCCTTATATAGTCTTTCAAATCAGGGTTTGCGATTAAGTTACCTTGGTAACAAAGCAATCAATATCCACCGTTAGATGAAAACCTGATTTAGACTCAAGCTAATATTTGTCAACCGTTAGATCGAAAACTTACCTTGTTACACACAATTGAAATGCACGCTTCTAGGCTTGTTAACCGTACCCAAACGTATGCACTTGTTGGTTCAACAATAGTTAACCTAAAGGTTAGCCATATGAGCATTTCATATCAACCATTTTCTTCTTCACCATAACTAGTTCACATGACTCAAATGAACTAGGTAGAGAGTTGTTCAATTGCAAGGAATTCTTATGTAACTACACAAGACACAATTGAAGCAAAGATGATTTGATTCACTCGAATCGGTTCATGAACTTTTATAGACACGGTTTGCAAACTGCATTCCTTAGTATTTTTAAGTTTAAGTTCAGAAATCATCTTCAGATATATAACCTTCTTAAGTTCGCAGACTTGGTTTGCAGACTTAAGTTACTGGGTAGAGTTTACAAACTCCAGCAGAAATTCTCGGATGAGAACTTCGCCGGTTCGCGGACTGGGTTCGCGACTTAGTTTCACGCACTAGTTTGTCAACTCCAGCAGAAATTCTCGGGTTTGAGAACTTCGGTAGTTCGCGGACTGAGTTCGCGGACTTGGCTCACGCCATTCTTCCGGTTCTCTTGATCAACAAAGTTCGCAAACTTTGGTTCAAGGAATATGACTTATACATAAATGTGTTTCCACAATAATGCTTATGTCCACCATTGGTTATGTAATCTAAACTCTCATTCCAATCATTGAAACATTCTTCGTCAAAGCAATTTTCAAAGTGATTGAAACATATCATGACTTTCGTCACTAGGTAAAGATAAACTTGGTTGAAGCGATAAGCTTACCAACACATATTTCGAGATATAGATAGGCGAGGTATACTCGGCTCGAAATACCAACTGTATATAATCAAAGTCTATATATAGCATACGACTTTTTGTCTCAAGAAGTAGGAGATATAATATATAGACTTTTGAGTGATAGATAAGTTCAAGTCTTCACATACCTTTTTGTCGAGAAGTTCCACCGGTTCCTTGAGTAGTTCTTCTTCTTGTATGATGAATCGCCATGAAGTCCTTGAGCTCAACTACACTTTCTATCCTAGTCCGAGACTTAGCTATAGTAGACTAGAAATCAAGACTTATAGTTTTGATCACAAACATTGACAAACATGCTTGAGATAGCAACGCATACGAGTTCGACCGAGCAATGCTCTAACACTGGTTCATATTGTTGTAAAAAAAATTCTTTATTGGCAGTAGTTTTATTATGGAGTATTGGATCACTAATTTGTAGTCTTTCATTATCTAACATTCCAACAATGAGAAGATTCACAATATCTGTAGAAATCTTAAATAAAGGGATCATTATCATGACTTCTTGAACTAATATATCCTCCTACTCCCACTGATTATGTCATCACTAATGAATTTATATTTTCGGTTTCAATAAATCTCATACTATGGTTAGAACATTAAAGGATACAATTTGGATTATTTAGGAAAACCAATGAACCAGTAATAGTTTTCAAATCTAATTTTCAGTCTTGGGAATGTAATCCCACACCTCCAACTGAACAACCATAAGTTAAAGGTGATTTAAACTATAGGTTTCTAGCCTTTCTAGTCCAAAGTGTGTCTTTGAAACCGCTTTACTCGGAAATCTATTTAAATTACACAGTTGTAAAAAAAAATATACATTCACGGATGTGTAGCCATTATGCATAAACTCATCATGCTTCTAACCATTTTCATAAAAGTATGATTTTGCCTTTGACGATACACCATTATGCCAAAGATAATTTGGCCTTGTGTATTGAGCAACAATTCCAAACTTTTGGAGATACTATCCAAAAGATTTAGGATATTGTCTTGTTTCATCATACCTTTCACAATATTCACTACCTTTTTCAGGATTTATTATTTTCACTTTCTCTATAATTGCCTCTCAATTTCAATAATGAATGTTCGAGAAAACATGATTGAGATTCATAATGCAATTGATAGATGTACACAATAACGCGAAAAAATCATCAAGTGATAAACAATTTTATCTCTAAAAACTGGACCAATAAAAAGTCTACAAAATAATCATAACAACAATTAATAAGAACAAAAGCTGAAATTTATAATAGAGATAAATGACTATTAAGCTTACAATAGTTTCATACCTTCAATAAGATTCTCATGTGGGTAAAACCTTATCAAAGAAAAATGTGATACATGAAAAACATCTTTAGATATTTTACCTTCTCATCCACACAACATTATATTTGTTTAATACCACAACTAGAGTCACCTGTGGGTGAATCTCATCCTAAAATGTATTAACAAACTCAAATAATACTAAATATGTTCAACCTAATACAATGTGAACTGTAGTCACCTGTGGGTGGCTATTATTTCACATGTATATGAAACATTTAGATAACTTTAGTGTTTAATTAAATGTGTGAACCAAAACTACTTGTGAGCAGCGTTGTTCTAAACGTTAAATAAACTAAGAGGACACAAAATATATACAATAGTTACAACATAGGAGTTTAGTATCACTGTGATAATAACTAAACAATGCAGCAAAGATGTACAATTGCAAATACCACACTAACTTTTTCTGTGATATTGCATAGTCCCACTCAATGATATGGACATACTTGATCTGATCACAAATTTAGTCGATTATAAAAAATTATGAGTAACCCGAAAACATTAATCACAAATATTTATTCAAAAGCATGTAATATATAAATAGTGAAAATATCAACACCCCTTAATTGAAAAATAACCAAACGTTATGAACCTTTCGTAACCCAAAATCGAGCTTTAAGAGTATGATTTAATATTAAAATTTCGCTGAAGAAAATTCTTTGATGCATCGCTATTTAAATTCGATACTAGTTTTATGGATCAAAATAAATAAAGGTTATAGTGTAGATAATGACGAAGGGTGCTTAAAATAAGTGAGGGATATAATTTTCACAAATATAAGAAATTAATCCAAAAATAATAATGATTTATTTCTTCTTTAAAAACTGCACCGAACTTTAAACATAAAATAACATATTTGATTGCGCATAAGAAAATCCTGTATGGGTTATTTAATTCTATAATAAGAATTTGAAACTTTAATTAAGCAATTTAAGAAAGTATGCACCAAAAAATCATGTTTACTTAATCATGATTTTATTTTAATGTGTCTATCAAAAACAGTCAAAAATCGAAACTCGCTAGCACCAAATTCTTTACCGATTAAAAAAAAAACGGTCAAAAATGACATTCAAGGGAGAAAATGAAACATAATGACACTAGACACCCTCAAGATTTAAATCATTTCATATCCATAATGTATGATCAACAATCATATTAGTGATTTCTTAAATATGTGAACTCCAATTTCATGTGGGTAAATATTGTTCTAATATATTTAAGAAAAACAAGATTACAAGCATTTGAAAAAATTGTGGTCATGACCAAAAGTGATTTGACATCACTTTGGTGATAGCCAATCAACTAAATAATGGCATTATCACATGATGTAGATAACTGCAAAACCTACACTTTACGGTTTGCAAATTCATGCTTATAATAACATTATGATTATACTGATATAACACTCTAGTATCACTATGGTGATAACTAAAGACTCCCATAATAGTTTTAAGTATAATCTCATAAAATTCAAAGAAAAACAATAATGTGAGAGAAACTATATCATAAAAAGAGCACAAATTATATCATAATGCACACACAAATTTAATAGTGACAAAAAATAGTTTTGATAATAAAATTTATAATGAAATTCGATAAGAAATCGTTTTAGTGTTATAATAAAGCGGAAGCATAAGTTTATATTTTACAAGAAAGAAATCTCTTTTAACATTTTTTTCACATAATAATCAAATATTGGTTCTGAGTTAAAACTGGTCCGGTTATGGAACTGGACCGAGTTTAGGAATAAAACCGGGTTAGTTTTTATCATGGCCCAACTAACTTAATGCGGATCTTTTCTTAGCCTTATAGTCCATTCATTTATAAGGTTTTTCGACCATTTACACTATGATTCTCAAGTGTTCTAGTCCCATTAATGAATATCTCATTTTCTAGGCATTAACAAACACGTATACATACCAAAAAAAAACAATTTCTTACTAACCAATCAGGTGACTTATTTTTTTTTCTTGATCGATAAAGAGAAGAATAAATTGATCAAAAAATAGAGGGTATAACAGGATTATACCACCCTAACAAGAGTACAAGAAAAAACAAGACTAAGATGGTAACATACTACCAAACTTAGTTTGGAGAAAAGTAAATATTAAGACACGCCAATTTCTTTCTTTCCAAATGCTCCATATAATTGCTGCAGGGATCATGTTCCATATAGTAGTAATCTCTTTACTCTGTTGACTTAAATGCCAAGAGTGAAGAACATAAGTTACCTCGTTAGGCATAGAAAAAAAACCAGTGGAGCTTACTCAGAAATTCAGCCCACAATGATTTAACAAATCTACAGTGTGGAAAAAAAGAGAGAAGTAGTCTCATTTTCAGCACAAAACAGGCACACAACAGGAACCTCCATACCTTTTCTGATAATAAAGTCTCTAGTAGCAAGTCTATCATGTGCAATAAGCCACAGAAAGAAACTGATCTTGGGAGGACATCTCAACTTCCAAATAGAGTTAAAAATAGAGTTAACAAGGATTTCAGCATCATCTTGAGTTAGGCTATCATATAAGGACTTAACTGAGAAGAGTTTATCCTTTGTAAGAGACCAAATAAGTTCATCTTCAGCATGTTGATTAAATCTGAAAGATACTAGATCATTGTTAAGGAGATTCAGTTCCACTATAGCATCAGCATTCACAACCTGAAATCCCAGACAATAGAGTTATCTATAGAAGAACCCATCTCAGCAACAGAGAGTTTTTGTGCTCTGGTTAAAGCAAATAAATTTGTATAACAAGTTTTGATAGGAAAATCATATAACCAATTGTCTTCCCGGAATCTTTTGAGCCCATTGTTAACTTTGAATTTAACATACCTAAGAAAAGTTGGTTTGCATTTCATTATAGCTTTCCACACAGAAGTGCCATAAGAGCAATTTGGCACCTTAGAAACCCAACAAACCTCCCATGCACCATACTTTTCAGCAGTAATAGACTTCCACAAATCATCATCTTCTACATCATATCTCCAAGACCATTTGGTTAAGAGGGATTGATTAAACTTGTGCAAATTCTTGATTCCCAAGCCTCCAAATTTATTCCTTCTACACAAAGCAGTCCACTTAATTGGATGTATTTTCCTTCTTCATTTGTTGTCATGCCACAAGAAATTTCTCATAATATTCTCAAGATTCTTAATAACATAAGAAGGCATCTCAAAAAGAGACATGTAATACACTTGCAAACTGGATAAGGACACTATTAATGAGAGTAATTTTTCCTGCTCTAGAAAGCAATGGCTTTTTCCAACCAACAAACTTAATTAAGAACCTTTCAATGATCTTATCCCATTCAGCAATACCATTACATTTATCACCAGAGGAAGGCCTAAATAACAGCATACCATGATAACAACCCAATATAGATGGAAAGATCACCATCATATCCCACTCCATAAATCTGACTTTTTGCAAAGTTGATTTTTAAACCAGTAAGAAGTTCAAAAGAAAGAAGAAAAAGTCTGAGATTTCTAACCTGCTTTATCTCAGCGTCCAATAAATTAATGTGTCATCAGCAAATTGAAGATGACTTACCATCTTTCCACCAGGTTTCACTTGAAATCCAGTAAGAATGCCTTGCTCTTGAGCCTGTTTAATCATAAAATTCAAAGCTTCACCCACAAGAAGAAATAAGAAAGGTGATATTGGATCACCTTGTCTTATGCCCTTTTCATTCTTGAAATAACCAGTTGCTGAACCATTTACAAGGATAAAAAATCTAGCATACTCCACACATCTTCTTATCCAACCTCTCCATTTTTTACCTAAGCCCATAAGAGTAAAGATTTCATCAAGAAAATCCCAATTCACATGATCAAATGATTTCTCAAAGTCAATATTGCAAAGAATTCCAGGCTTCTCACTTCTCAATCTTGAATCAATTAATTCATTAGCGACTAAAACACCATCAAGAATTTGTCATTTTTTTATGAAAGCTGTTTGATTAGAAGAAATAACTTCAGAGAGACATTACTTAAATATTTCTGCCAAAAATTTGGACATTATCTTGTAAGCTCCATGCACTAAGCTTATTGGTCTAAGATTTTTAATCTCCTCTATAGTGTGGGAATCAAAGCAATAAAAGTGTTCTTTAACCTCCAATTCAGAAAGTTCTTCTGTTGTAATTCTTTTATAACATTCATAAAATATTCTTTAAGAACATCCCAACATAAACAATAAAAGCTTATAGGGAATCCATCTAGGCCTGGAGCTTTATGTTGCCCAAGCATCTTCATTGCAGCCACACATTCATCTTAAGTTATTTCACTTTCAATCCACATACATTTTTCTTATGAAATTCTAGAGAAACTCATACCATCCATAAAAACAGTTCTAGTAGCTTGAGTCTGAAAAATATATTGAAAGAAGGAAACAATGCCACTTTTGATAACTTGCTCATCTGAAGTTAACGTATCATTTACCTTAATGGACCCAATAAAGCTTCTTCTTCTCCTATCATTTGCAATTCTGTGGAAGTATTTTGTGTTGTTTTCAAAGTCCTTGATGTAAGTAATTCTAGATCTTGACCTCCACTTTCAACTCTTGAGATTGTAAGATTGCAATACTCCTGACTAGCTTGTATTCTTTCATTCTATTTATCCTTAGTTAGACCATTGTGAACATCTTCTTCAGCATCAAGATCAGCAAAGATTGTTTCCAGTTCCTCCAACCTTTTATCTACATCACAAAATTCCACTTTGATCCACTCTTTCAGTCTTTGCTTTAACAATTGTAACTTTTTACAAAAAATGAAACCTGCACTCCTAGAAACAACAATAGAAGACCACAAATCTCTTACAACTGAAATAAAATTTGGATGAGTAAGCCAGTAATACTCACAGCGGAATGGATAAGGTCCATGCTTCACTCCTTCACAAAACAAGGCAATTGGATTATGATCTGAGCAAGGTCTTGCAAGGGCTTTTTGAATAACTTGAGGGTACATGCATTCCCAAGAAGGAAAAACCAACAATCTATCAGTTCTACTCTTAATTGAATGAACTTGATTATTAGTCCATGTGTAAGTAGCACCAAGTAGAGGAAGGTCAATAAGCTGATGTCTTGAAATGAAATTATTGAACTTTCTCATTCCAGTGGTATTATCACATCCAGTCGATCTTTCATGAGAGAATCTAATCTTATTGAAATCACCCCCTAAAACCCAAGGATAGTTTGTTAGAGCATTGTTCGGTCGAACTCGCATGCGTTGTTATCTCAAGCATGTTTGTCAAGTTTAGTTGTCAAAACTATATGTCTTGATTTCTAGACTACTTATAGCTAAGTCTCGGTTTAGGGCAGTTTAGTGTAGTTGAGCTCCAAACTCCATGTCGATCATCTTACGAAGACGAAGAACTACTTAAGGAACCAGTGAAACTTCATCCGACAAAAAGGTATGTGGATAATTGAACTTATCATCACTCAAAAGTATATCTACTCTATCTCCTACTCTTAAGACAAAGTCATATAAGTATGATAGTTTTCATACATACACATTTGCTATTTCGAGCCGAGTTTGCTCGCCTATCTTTTTCTCGAAATATGTGTTGGTAAGATTTCGCTTTATTCACTTTTCATCTTTACCCGTGACGAAATTCTTGATGACGTTTCAATCTTGAAAATAGCTTTGATGACGATAGTTGTGAATAACGACTTGAAAAAGTGGGGGTACAACAACCACACCCAATATTTCGCTTAACAATATGTATGGACAAACTCCAATATACTTTCTAGAGAATCAACTAGACAGTCAGACTCAATCTAAATAAAAAATATATCAAAGAGTTTATATCTCAATCTCTCGATTTGATATATACTCAAACAAATAGAAATGTGCGACTCTTTATCAAATACTAGAGAGATAACTTGGAAGGTACCAAAGACCAATATCCAAGTGTCAATCAATTTAAATCAACAACCAAAAGGTCGGATATTCTAATTGATTGAACAACGCACAACCTGTGATATTTCAATTATATAACAAAATATAATACGGAAAAGAAATAACACAGACACCATAATTTTGTTAACGAGGAAACCGCAAATGTAGAAAAACCCCGGGACCTAGTCCAGACTGAACATACACTGTATTAAGCCGCTACAGACACTAGCCTACTCCAAATTAATTTCGGTATGGACTGTAGTTGAACCCCAATCAATCTCACACTGATCCAAGGTACAGTTATGCTCCTACGTCTCTGATCCCAGCAGGATGCTACGTACTTGATTCCCTTAGCTGATCTCACCCACAACTAAGAGTTGCTACGACCCAAAGTCAAAGACTTTAATAAACAAATCTGTATCACACAGAAAAGTCTACGGTAATAGATAAATCTGTCTCCCACGAATATATCTACGAGTTTTGTTCCGTCTTTTGGTAAATCAAGGTGAACATGAACAATTTGCTAAACCGGACTTATATTCCCGAAGAACATCCTAGTATTATCAATCACCTCACAATAATCTTAATCGACGCAGCGAAAAAAGATATTGCGGAATCACAAACGATGAGACGAAGTGTTTGTGATTTCTTTTATATCTTCCCTATCGGAGATATCAATCTCAAGCCAATTATTACAATTGTACTCGTACGATAGAAACAACAAGATCAGATCACACAACTACAAGAAAGTAATATCGGTCTGTCTTCACAATCCCAATGAAGTCTTTAAGTTGTTAACCTGGTTTAGAAGAAGAAACCAAAGGTTAAAGGAGAATTGACTCTAGCTTAGCACAACTAGTATCACACATAAGGTGTGGGGATTAGGTTTCCCAGTTGCTAGAGTTCACCCTCGTATAGTCTTTCAAATCAGGGTTTGCAATCAATGTTAGCTTGGTAACAAAGCATTCAATATTCACCATTAGATGAAAACCTGATTAGATTCAAGCTAATATCTTTCAACCGTTAGATCGAAAACTCTCTTGTTACAAACAAATGAAATGCACGTTTCTAGGCTTGTGCAACCGTACCCAAACTTGTACATTTGTTGGTTCAACAATAGTCAACCAAATGGTTAGCCATATGATCACTTTCATATCAACCATATTCTTCTTCACCATAACTAGTTCAAGTGACTCAAATGAATTAGTTAGAGAGGTGTTCAATTGCAAGGAAATCTTATGTAACTACACAAGACACTAGTTTAGCTACTCGAATCGGTTCATGAACTATATAGCCACGTTTTGCAATTTGCATTCCTTAGTTTATATAAGAATAAGTTCATAAACATCATTTTTAGATATAACCTACTCAAGTTCGCGGACTGGGTTCGCGGACTTAAGTTCCCGGATGGAGTTCACAAACTCCAGCAGAATTTTTCGGGACGAGAACTTCCGCCAGTTCGCGGACTTGGCTCACGCTACCATTCCGTTTCTCTTGATCAACAAAGTTCGCAAACTTAGGTTCAAGGAATAAGGACTTATACATATATGTGTTTCCACAACAATGCTTATATCCTCTAATGGTTATATAATCTAATCTCTCATTTCAATCATTGAAACATTCTTAGAGGACGTTGATATTCTATAGTTGTTATTCATAAACTATTTTTCGTCAAAGTAAACAATTTTCAAAGTGATTGAAACTTGTCATGACTTTCGTCGCTAAGTAAAGATGAACTTGGCTAAAGCGAAAGCTTACCAACACATATTTCGAGAAATAGATAGACGAGATAAACTCGGCTCGAAATAACAAATGTGTATAATCTAAGTCTATATAGCAAAACGACTTTTGTCTCAAGATAGGAGATAAATAGACTTTGGAGTGATAGATAAGTTCAAGTCTTCACATACCTTTTAGTCGATGAAGATCCACCGGTTCCTTGAGTAGTCCTTCGTCTTGTATGATGATTTCCATGGAGTTCTTGAGCTCAACTACACTTTCTATCCTAGTCCGAGACCTTAGCTATAATAGACTAGAAATCAAGACCTTTAAGAAAAATAGTTTTGATCACTAACATTGACAAACATGCTTGAGATAGCAACGCATGCGAGTTCGACCGAGCAATGCTCTAACAATCTCCCTCTTTGTCAATTTTAGTGACAAAACTATCAATACATATGGAATACAAAAAATAAATAAATTAACTTTTGTAGCTCCTATTCCACATGTCTAATCTTCAACATTACTCGAAATCTTCATCACTTCCAAGTACTCCAATGATCCCAAAGGTTGTAAGTTCAGCATCATCGTTGTTGAAAATCCATAGCTATAACAACGAGAAAACAAGAGTTCTCAATCATTGTTATACAATGTCATAGTATCATTACACAGCGTCAAAGTTCAATTGTATCACAACTTCAACAACAATACTATGGTGATATGTATCACTCCCCCTTAGTCAATACTCCATCTCACATGGAAACCACTCCCCTTACATAATGATCTGAAAACCATATGTATTTGTAATGTGAACTACTTATTAATTCTCCCCCTTTTTGTCAATAAAATTGGCAAAGGTACAAGAACGGGATCCTAATGAATTTTTCGAAAGAGACATTTCATGACCAAAAGAAAGAAACACATATCATCTTATTTAGATGCAATCATAAAGCCGAATCTAAATGCATTCATCAAGGAGTTCATAAAGATACAAGATAACCCCTATAATATTCCACAGCCGCACTCCCCACAAAGATTTGGCAATTAAGCACAAGTTCAATTAAGAACTCTCCCTCATAAAATGTCATTCCCAAAGGAACAACAAGAGCGGCCTTAATTTCGAAAGAAAAGAAGGATTTCTTTAGACATAACAAATCACATACAAGTATGAATTTGAATCCAAAATACCCCATTAAATTAACCACAATAGAACCCATGATTAACTCAATCGAAAAATGCTCAACATAAGTGAACTTATGGAGACTCAAAATATACAATTAGATTAATCACAAGAGAACCCATAATTAATCTAATTAAAATACACAACCAAACTAATCAATTTAATTGGTTGCTCATCATAAGAGAACTTACAGAGGAACAACTAAATAACCAAACAAGATGATTAATTTAGTTGAATATGCTCGACATAAAGTATCTCGTGGAACAACAACTAAGATAATCATAAAAATAATCAATTTGGTCGTTTAATGCTCAACATAAGACACTTAACGGAGCCTCACAGTAATACAAAAAATATGGATCAGGGAAGATCAATACTGCGGAATACACAAGGATTCATTCTATTTTCCATCACTATTCGCATAACGACATTCAATAGACATAATCCTTGCAAACAAAAGATTTTAACCTGTCTCCATCAATAATTGACATAATAGGTTTAACTTTTGTGTTTGTCAAAAGTCTATTCATTCTTTTATCAATATAGGCATATCGACATACGAAAGACTTTACTTTTGACAAGGTATGGGATAATCATAGTTCACGGACGTAAACACACATATCCCATAAAAATATTGAAATATATAAAACCATAAAGATTAATACTGCAAAAAACATCTTCCAAACAAATTTAGAATTTAAACCAATCTAAAAAAAACATGAAGATGAAAACGTTGGACATAGCTATGTGTAATCACAATAATGGCTATTCCAAACTCTAGTTATTCTTCTAACAAAAACAAGAAAATAGAAGATTTACAAGACAAATAAAAGAAATCAACAAGCTAAGGAACAAAAGAAGACTCTAGTGTCATGGCCGAAAACGAACTAAGGTCAATTAGACAGTTCAGGATCCTCCCGAGTCTTGGCGTCTTTGAGCTTGTGATAAGCAGCATCCATTGCATCTTCGTAGAATATATTCTCTTTGTGAAGATCATTGATGTGAGATTTTATGAGACCAAGGTCAGTTGAAACCTTTTTCAACTCAGTTTTCAACACATCAAGACTTTTCAGAGTATCAACAAGCTGCAGTTTTGCTTCCTCAAAATACTTAAGAAAGTCATCGACCACTTCACCGGAAATCATATCCTCCTTCTCAACATCCTCATGAGTATATACATAGTAACATGAGGCATTAAGATGATCTTCTTCTACTAGGGTTCTTTTCTTCCTCCCTTTAGACTTGAAACCTATACCTTTGTCAAGAAAGTCTCCAGAAAAACCACAAGCTCGTGAAGAGGAAGACATTATTGAAAAACCAAAATAACCTAGAGTACGCAAACGTGACTAAGGGGTTTGGTATTTATATGGTTTCTTAGGGAAGAAGGTTTTTAAGGTTAACAAACTTTTGACTCGTGATGGTAACCCGTGTAAACATACGAATACAACATGCCCTCAAGAAAAATAACTTTTGCTACATGAAAAATTTAAAAATGGCTCAATAAATTCTATCCAACCAGGAGTAATTTAGAGCACAAGTGTAGCAGGCCACAAAGTTAAAAGAGTGAAACGATACTAGACACACAAATACTATTTAGGCATTACTGTCTGCAGACACTAGTTTAGCTATAAACGATAAGAGGATAGCTCAACTAAGCAGAACACCAAAATGCCACGGTATACCTGATTTTTACACATCTTGCTCAACAGGATTTTTATGAGCAATTTCTTGACCCTTGTGATTAATTAGCACAAGTATGAGCTTTGAGCTCATTAAAAGAACCGTGTTTATGATCGAGTCTCTTTTTCCTTCTGAATCTAGAGAGGGATCTCTTTTGATGTGAGAAATTATCATAAAACTTACTGTCATAAAAATACGAGACATAGTTTGAGTTCTTACCAGAAGAATTTTGACTTGAGGAGGATGACAACCTGTCGACAATTTCTTTATACCCTTCAATTATCTCTATCAAATTATTTCTCATGTCATCAATTTTTCTTCTTTCTCTTGGAATTTCATTCACATCAAGATAAATGTTATTTCCAGAGGAATTGACTTGATCTTTCCTTAGACGATTCTTGTTAAGACTACTGTTCTGCTTCAGAGCATTTGAGGAACTCATCGAAATGAACTTCCTGGTAACATACACAGGGTAAGTGAAAAAACCAACTGGTTTAGACATACGAATGTCAGTTACACCTTTGAGAATTAAGTCTAAGGTGTGTTGAAGTTGAACCAAGGAGTTTTTATTCAACCTAGAGTTTCTCTTTTGTTTAGCAGAGCCTTTTGCATCGCAAAAGAGGCATACTTTCTGATCACAAGAGTGATTAGATAAAGTAGTCTTAACAACCTCGTTAGGAGATTTATTCCTTTCATATGATGTGGAACATCCTTGATCAATGGGGATTTCAGACACATCTTTTCTGAGTGGAAAGGATTTCGATTTTACTTCTGGAGTTGTAACATTTTCAGTTGTAGCAGAAGTACTTGGTATATTAGACTGCTTAGAGCATTCTTGAATAGAGAGTTTACTCAAGCGATGTTCTATTTCCAAGGCATCCTTTTTGAGGATAGCCTCAAGAGACATACATGAAGAATGATCTTCAGTATTTTCTTTGAAATCACAGCTTCTTACTACACCAAGGAGAACTTCAACATGATGTTTTAACCGAGTAAATCTATCGCTTGGATTCTAGCAAGATTTAGAATCAACTCACTCTCTTCAGTTTTTCCCATTCATTTAGAGAGATAGACTCTTTTAAAGGGTAATCGAAAAAACACATGTCGGAGTCAGTCTATCTCGTTTGAACACAAGGTTCATCTATCTTTGAGATTGAATAATTTTTCTCTTTAATAGAAATAGACGAGACAAATTTTTATTTCTGGTGACGCGTTTATCAGAGATACTATCGTCCATCCTCAGATCGCTACAAACACAGACTTGTAAGGTCTTAAACGTGTTTGCCTGCTCTGATATCAATTGAAAAAGTGGGGGTACAACAACCACACCCAATATTTCGCTTAGCAATCTGTATGGACAAACTCCAATATACTTTCTAGAGAATCCACTAGACAGTCAGACTCAATCTAGATAAAAAGTATATCAAAAAGTTTATATCTCAATCTCTCGATTTGATATATACTCAAACAAATAGAAATCTGCGAGTCTTTATCAAATACTAGAGAGATAACTTGGATGGTACCAAAGACCAATATCCAACTGTCAATCAATTTGAATCAACAACCAAAAGGTCGGATATTCTAATTGATTGAACAATGCACAATCTGTGATATTTCAATTATATAACAAAATATAATGCGAAAAAGAAATAACACAGACACCAGAATTTTGTTAACGAGGAAACCGCAAATGGAGAAAAACCCCGGGACCTAGTCCAGATTGAACATACACTATATTAAGCCGCTATAGATACTAGCCTAATCCAAATTAACTGCGGTCTGGACTGTAGTTGAACCCCAATCAATCTCACACTGATCCAAGGTACAATTATGCTCCTACGTATCTGATCCAAGCAGGATGCTACGTACTTGATTCCCTTAGCTGATCTCACCCACAACTAAGATTTGCTACGACCCAAAGTCGAAGACTTTACTAAACAAATCTGTATCACACAGAAAAGTCTACGGTAATAGATAAATCCGTCTCCCACGAATATACCTACGAGTTTTGTTCCGTCTTTTGGTAAATCAAGGTGAAAATTGAACAATTTGCTAAACCGGACTTATATTCCCGAAGAACAGCCTAGTATTATCAATCACCTTATAATAATCTTAATCAACGCAGCGAAAAAAGATATTACGGAATCACAAACGATGAGACGAAGTTTTTGTGATTTCTTTTATATCTTCCCTATCGGAGATATCAATCTCAAGCCAATTATTACAATTGTACTCGTACGATAGAAACAGCAAGATCAGATCACACAACTACAAGAAAGTAATATCGGTCTGGTTTCACAATCCCAATGAAGTATTTAAGTCGTTAACCTGGTTTAGAAGAAGAAACCAAAGTTTAAAGGAGAATCGACTCTATCTTAGCACAACTAGTATCACACATAAGGTGTGGGGATTAGGTTTCCCAGTTGCTAGAGTTCTCCCTTATATGGTCTTTCAAATCAAGGTTTGCAATCAATGTTAGCTTGGTAACAAAGCATTCAATATTCACCGTTAGATGAAAACATGATTAGATTCAAGCTAATATCTTTCAACCATTAGATCGAAAACTAGCTTGTTACACACAAATGAAATGCACATTTCTAGGCTTGTGTAACCGTACCCAAACTTGTACATTTGTTGGTTCAACAATAGTCAACCAAATGGTTAGCTATAGGATCACTTTCATATCAACCATATTCTTCTTCACCATAACTAGTTCAAGTGACTCAAATGAACTAGTTAGAGAGGTGTTCAATTGCAAGGAAATCTTATGTAACTACACAAGACACAATTAAAGCAAAAACGATTTGATTCACTCGAATCGGTTCATGAACTATATAGCCACGTTTTGCAATTTGCATTCCTTAGTTTATATAAGAATAAGTTCACAAACATCGTTTTTAGATATAACCTACTCAAGTTCACGGACTGGGTTCGCGGACTGAGTTCGCGGACTTGGCTCACGCTACCATTTCGGTTCTCTTGATCAACAAAGTTCGCAAACTTCGGTTCAAGGAATAAGGACTTATACATATATGTGTTTCCACAACAATGCTTATATCCTCCAATGGTTATATAATCTAAACTCTCATTTCAATCATTGAAACATTCTTAGAGGATGTTGATATTCTATAGTTGTTATTCACAAACTATTTTTCGTCAAAGTAAGCTATTTTCAAAGTGATTGAAACTTGTCATGACTTTCGTCACTAGGTAAAGATGAACTTCGCTGAAGCGAAAGCTTACCAACACATATTTCGAGAAATAGATAGACGAGATAAACTCGGCTCGAAATAGCAAATGTGTATAATCTAAGCCTATATAGCAAAACGACTTTTGTCTCAAGATAGGAGATAAATAGACTTTTGAGTGATAGATAAGTTCAAATATCCACATACCTTTTAGTCGATGAAGATCCACCGGTTCCTTGAGTAGTCCTTCGTCTTGTATAATTATTTCCATGGAGTTCTTGAGCTCAACTACACTTTCTATCCTAGTCCGAGACTTTTGCTATAGTAGACTAGAAATCAAGACTTATAGTTTTGATCACTAACATTGACAAACATGATTGAGATAGCAACGCATGCGAGTTCGACCGAGCAATGCTCTAACACGACTGTTATAACATTACAGAAGAATGTTTCAATGAGTAAAATGTAGAGTTGAGATTACGTAACCAACTATGGATATAAGCATATATTGTGTGTTCGCATATTAGTGTATAAATCCATGTACCGGAAACCAAGTGTGTGCATATGTGTGCATACGGTATTGAAGAAGGAGACACGTTGAGTACGCCTACCGGCGGAAGTTTTCGAACCGAAAATTTCTGCTGAGTTTGTAAGTTTGCAAACTGTTAAACCATTCACCTTAGGTACGCGTACCCACGGAAGTTTTCGAACCGAAAATTTCTGCTGAGTTTGTAAACTCAAATCCGGTAGCTATGGTACACGTACCCGTACGCGTACCCAAGATGGTTATATTTCTCAAATCGGAAGTTTATTAACTTAAACAATAAATTATAAGGAATGCAATCTTTGCAAACCATGGCTATATTGTTCATGAATTGATTCAAGTGAATCAAACCGATTTTGTTTCAATTGTGTCTATTCAGAAAGACCTAAGCAATTGAACAACTCTTAAACTAGTTCTTATGAGTCATTTGAACTAGTTATGATAAAGATGAATACGGTTAATATGAAATTGCTCATATGGATAACCATTGGTTAACTATTTGTGAACCAACTAAGTGTACACGTTTAGGTACGGTTACTCAAACCTAAATGAAATACATTTCATTTGTGTGTGACAAGATAAGTTTTGATCTAATGGTTGAAAGATATTAGCTTGGTTAAATCAGGTTTTTCATCTAACAGTGAATATTGAATGCTTTGTTACCAAGGTAACTTGGATTGCAAACCCTGATTTGATAACTATATAAAGGAGACATATAGCAACTGGAAAAACTAATCCCCACACCTCCTGTGTGATACTAGTTGGTTTTGCTAGATTCGATTCTCCTTTAACCTTAGGTATCTTTTCGAGCCCCTGTAGGTTAACGACTGAAAGATTTCATTGGGATTGTGAAGCCAGACGAAACTACTTCTCTTGTAGTTGAGCGTTCTGATCTTGCCATTTTCTATCGTATGAGTTAAATTGAATAATTGACTTGAGATTATATCTCTGATAGGGCAAGATAAAAAGAAATCACAAACATCTTCGTCTCATCGTTTGTGATTCCGCAATATCTAGTTTCACTACCATACGATTTAGATTATTATGAGGTGATTGATAATTCTAGGATGTTCTTCGGGAATATAAGTCCGGGTTATCAATTAATTCCTGTTCACCTTGATTTTATCATAAGACAGAACAAAACTCATAGGTTTATCTGTGGGAGACAGATTTATCTATTATCGTAGACTTTTCTGTGTGATACAGATTTGTTTGTTAAAGTCTTCGACTTTGGGTCGTATATAATCTTGGTTGTGGGTGAGATCAGCTAATGGAATCAAGTGTGTAGTATCCTGTTGGGATCAGAGACGTAAGGAGCTCAAATCTACCTTGAATCAGTGTGAGATTGATTAGGGTTCAACTACAGTCCAGACCGAAGTTAGTTTGTAGTAGGCTAGTGTCTGTAGCGGCTTAATACGGTGTGGTGTTCAATCTGGACTGTCTCCCGGGGTTTTTATGCATTTGTGGTTTCCTTGTTAACAAAATTTCTGGTGTCTGTGTTATTTCTATTCCGCATTATATTTTGTTATATAATTGAAATATCACAGGTTGTGCGTTAAGATCAATCAATTAGAATATCCAACCTTTGGTTGTTGATTTAAATTGATTGACACTTGGATATTGGTCTTTGGTACCATCCAAGTTATCTCTCTAGTATTTGATAAAGACTCGTAGATTTCTATTTGCTTAAGTATAGATCAAATCGAGAGATTGAGATATTAACTCTTTGATATACTTTTATCTAGATTGAGTCTGACTGCCTAGTTGATTCTCTAGAAAGTATATTGGAGTTAGTCCATACAGATTGCTAATCAAAATATTGGGTGAGGTTGTTAGACCCCCGCTTTTTCAATTGGTATCAGAGCAGACAAACACGTTCAAGACCTCAAAAGTCTGTGTTTGTAGCGATCTGACTATATGAAATGTAGTGATATATCTGTCTTTGCAAAACCAGATCAGGATCCTCTTGATGACGATAAGAGTTCTGAGACCTCCAAGAAATCTATCATATCTTCCCTTCTGTCAGAAACCGATATCAACTGGGAATATCTCCTAGATGAACAATTGGATGAAATTTCAGATGAAAGTGACTCAGACAAGGGACCAAGTATTGATGAATAAGTCTCACAGTACTATTTGACGATATCATAGAAAAAAAGGGATCAACTTCCTACCTTCCAGAATATCTGTTTCCTCTCTGTCGTGAAAACAGGAAACTAAAAAAACTCTTTAAGGGATATGGTAGTGGTTATAAGATTTTATAATCAATCCTTAAAGATCATGATGAAGAAGTCCATTCAAAGGTTGCTGAATCTGAAAAACTTCAGAAGAGTTTATTTGTGCTGAGAGAAAGACTTGCTGAATCTGAGGCAAAGTATGACTCTCAACAGATCTACTATAACGACAGAGAATGCTTTTTTCTTGCCAAAGAAAAACAGTTGAAGAATGACCTATCTACAGCTGTCAACAAGGTAAAATCACTAGAAGAGAATCTGAAAAGATTCAACACTAGCTCTACAAAATTATCTTCCATGTTAGGAGCATGTAAAGAACACTGTTATACACGTGGTCTGGGTTATAAAGGAATAGACGC
Source organism: Papaver somniferum (assembly GCF_003573695.1). Lineage (NCBI taxonomy): Eukaryota > Viridiplantae > Streptophyta > Magnoliopsida > Ranunculales > Papaveraceae > Papaver > Papaver somniferum. Next base: position 3,926,016 of record NW_020649304.1, read on the forward strand.
TCCAAGCACTGGAAAGATCAATTTTGTATGTGCTAGTGATAACTCACTATGTGAAAATTCACCCATTACAGCTGATGTTTCTGTAAAGAAAGATTGTCATACTTCAAAGACAGGGCATAGGAGAACCGTTAAAAACGTTACCTTTAACTGCTACTATTGTGGAAACAAAGGTCATGTTGAACGGAAATGCCATTTTCGGATAAGGAATGAAAAACTTCATAACATACTTATATGGATGTCGAAAGAAGTAATCAAACATGTTTCTCTCCATACTGAGAACATCTGTGCCTCAAATTCAAAAGAGCACTGTGATAAGTCCTCTCTTAGTTATATGTATGATACTAACTCTTTCTACAAATTCAGAGGAAAGAAAGTCATATGGACAACTAAGTTGGTTGATGTTCCAGTAAAGAGAAAAAGACGCCAAAGGAAGAAGGATGGTTCAATCAAGGAAGGAATATCATCTATTGGCAAGGATCAAACTGCTTCTAAAGCATCAGGCTCTGATTATATGCACATAAATAATCATGCATCCGATCTAAGGACCAGTATAAACAATCTCAAGCGGAAAATCAAAAAATTAAGGAAGAAAACATCTTCAGGTATGACTTGTCCTCCGTGTAATAATTCTTTTGAAAGTATTTCCGCTATTTCATCTTGTATTCCATAGAAGGAAAACGATGACGAGCTACATGCTCAGATTACAACTTAACCAGCTTTTTAAGTGTGCATTCTCATATCAACCTTAGGAGAATGCACAGAGAGTTCAGGATACAACTTGTCTTGACAAAAAATGGTTGTTGTAATAATCGTCTGATTCTTTAGAAATGATTCCTTCTATGAAAAATTCCTTTTTGGTCTTCCTTTCATAATAAAGCTTAGTTGATGAATCTAAAATCTTGAGGAAATCATGTCTTGTTTTAAAATTCCTTTACAAAGCCTTTTTTAATTAAGGCTCCTTTGCTTAGACGGTTCATAACCTGGTTCATAACCGTAAACGTTTGCGTACCTGGCCCATTACCGATTCCTAAACGAGTAACCCTAGGGTTCCACTACATATGTCTTGAACATGTATATATCATGAAATTCTTCATTGATATATACTCGTATAGTAACGACAATAGTTCCCCTTGAGATAATGGTGCAAACTATGGATGGAAGCATGAAGGAAGTCAAGGATGAAGGAAGCAACATTGTTGAGTTTAATGAGAACCATGTTCTTATAAATTGCTATCATGCAATTGATCATGAAAACAGACAACCAGTCCAGATGTCATCACAACTGGTAGGAAATCTTCTTAAAGATTTTGAAGTCGTGCTTGATCAATTTGTCATTGCCTTTAAGAATCTCGAGTTTGTGAAGATCAAACTAAAGGAAGCCAATGAGGAACTTGAAAGTGTTCGAGCATTGATTGCCCGTCTGGGATAGTTTTATTTTTCTAGGAAACTTCTTATGAGAATTTTTATTCTTGTTTTTGTTTAAGAAGGATAACTAGGGTTTGGAATAGCCATTATTGTGAGTACACATAGCTATGTCCAACGTTTTCATCTTGCAATGTTTTTTAGATTTATTTATTTAAATTCTAAAGTGATTTGAAAGATGATTTTTGCAGTATTAATCTTTATGGTTTTATATATTACAATATGTTATGGGATATGTGTGTTTGTGCCCGTGAAATATTATTGTCCCATACGAGGTCAAAAGTTATCTCTTTCATACGTCGATATGCAAGTATTGATACAAGATCGATGAAATTTTACAAACAAAAGTTAAGCCTATTAAAATCTTTTGTTCACAAGGATTATGTCTATTGTATATCATTGTGCAAATAGTGATGGAAAATAGAATGAATCCTTGTCTATTACGCAGTATTGATCTTCCTTGATCCATATTTTATGTATATACTGTGCGGCTCCATAAGTGTTCTTATGTGAGTATTTCCGACTAGACTAATCATAGATTCGTTTGTGATTAATTTGGTTGTGTATTCCGATTTAATTAATCATGGGTTCTCTTGTGATTAGTTTGATTGAGAATTTTCGGATACAAAATCATTTCCTTATGGTTTTTGGTGTCCAAAGAAATCCTTCTTTTCTTGTAAAAGTAAGGTCGCTCTTGTTGTTATTTCGGGAATGACATCAAATGGGGGAGAGTTCTTTTGAACTTGCGCTTAATTTTCATATCTTTGTGGGGAGTGCGGCTGTGGAATATTTTAGGGGTTATCTTGTATCTTTATAAACTCCTTGAAGAATGCATTTATCTTCGGCTATATGATTGCATCTAAACAAGTTGATATGTACTTTTCTTTGGTCTTGAATCATCTCCATGGAAATTTCATTAGGATCCCGTTTTCGTACCTTTGCAAATTTTATTGACAAAAAGGGGGAGAATTAATATGTAGTTCACACTACAAATACATATTGTTTACGTGTTAATGTAAGGGGGAGTGGTTTTCATGTTGAGATGAAAGTATTGACTAGGGGGGGGGGGTGATACATATCACCATAGTATTGTTGTCGAGGTTGTGATATAAGAACTTTGATACTGTATAATAATACTATGACACTGTATAACAATGATCGAGAGCTTTTGTTTTCTCATTGTTATGGCTACAGATCTTCAACAACTATGATGCTGAATTGAACATCTATGGAATCATGGGAGTAATTGGAAAAGACGAAGTTTTCGAGTAATGTTGAAGCACCAAGGAGATCAAGCATGTGGACGAGAAGCTACAAAGTTTTATTTATTTTGTAGCCCATATGTATTGATAGTTTTGCCACTAAAATTGACAAAGGGGGAGATTGTTAGAGCATTGCTCGGTCGAACTCGCATGTGTTGCTATCTCAAGCATGTTTGTAAAGTTTAGTTGTCAAAACTATATGTCTTGATTTCTAGACTACTTATAGCCAAGTCTCGGTTCAGGAAAGTTTAGTGTAGTTGAGCTCCATACTCCATGGCGATCATATTACAAAGACGAAGAACTACTCAAGGAACCAGTGGAACTTCATCCGACTAAAAGGTATGTGGAGACTTGAACTTATCTATCACTCAAAAATCTATCTACTCTATCTCCTACTCATGGGACAAAGTCGTATAAGTATGATAGTTTTCATACATACACATTTGCTATTTCGAGCCGAGTTTACTCACCTATATTTTTCTCGAAATATGTGCTGGTAAGCTTTCGATTTAACCACTTTTCATCTTTACCCATGATGAAAGTCATGATGACGTTTCAATCTTGAAAATAGCTTTGATGACGATAGTTGTGAATAACGACTGTTATAACATTATAGAAGAATATTTCAATAATTGAAATGTAGAGTTGAGATTAGGTAACCAACTATGGATATAAGCATATATAGTATGTTCGCACATTAGTGTATAAATCCATGTGCCGGAAACCAAGTGTGTGCATATGTGTGCATAAGGTATTGGTAAAGGAGACAGATTGAGTACGCGTACCCGTACGCGTACCAGGGGAAGTTTTCGAACCGAAAATTTCTGCTGAGTTTGTAAGTTTGCAAACTATTAAACCAGTCACCTTAGGTACGCATACCCACGGAAGTTTTCGAACCGCAAATTTCTGCTGAGTTTGTATACTCAAATTCGGTAGCTATGTTACACGTACCCGTACGCGTACCCAAGCTGGTTATATTTCTCAAATCAGAAGTTCATGAACTTAAAAAGTAAATTATAAGGAATGCAATCTTTGCAAACCGTGGCTATATTGTTCATGAATTGATTCAAGTGAATCAAACCTATTTTGTTTCAATTGTGTCTATTCATAAAGACCTAAGCAATGAACAATTCTTAAACTAGTTCTTATGAGTCATTTGAACTAGTTATGAGAAAGATGAATACGGTTAATATGCAAGTGCTCATATGGATAACCATTGGTTAACTACTTGTGAACCAACTAAGTGTACACGTTTAGGTACGGTTACTCAAACATAAATGAAATACACTTCATTTGTGTGTGACAAGCTAAGTTTCGATCTAACGGTTGAAAGAAATTATCTTGGTTAAATCAGGTTTTTCATCTAACGGTGAATATTGAATGCTTTGTTACCAAGGTAACTTGGATTGCAAACCCTGATTTGAAAACTATATAAAAGAGACATCTAGCAACTGGAAAAACTAATCCCCACACCTCCTATGTGATACTAGTTGGTTTTGCTAGAGTTGATTCTCCTTTAACCTTAGGTTTCTTCTCGAGACCCTGTAGGTTAATGACTGAAAGACTTCATTGGGATTATGAAGTCAGACGAAACTACTTCTCTTGTAGTTGAGCGTTCTGATCTTGCCATTTTCTATCGTGTGAGTTCAATTGAATAATTGACTTGAGATTATATCTCCAATAGGGCAAGATAAAAAGAAATCACAAACATCTTCGTCTCATCGTTTGTGATTCCGCAATATCTAGTTTCGTTACCATATGGTTTAGAATATTGTGAGGTGATTGATAATTCTAGGTTGTTCTTCGGGAACATAAGTCTGTGTTATCAATTAGTTCCTGTTCACCTTGATTTTATCATAAGACAGAATAAAAATCATAGGTTGATTTCCGTGTGATACAGATTTGTTTATTAAAGTCTTCGACTTTGGGTCGTAGCAACTCTTGGTTGTGGGTAATATCAGCTAAGGGAATCAAGTGCGTAGTATCCTGCTGGGATCAGAGACGTAAGGAGCGCAACTGTACCTTGAATGAGTGTGAGATTGATTAGGGTTCAACTACAGTCCATACCGAAGTTAGTTTGTAGTAGGATAGTGTCTGTAGCGGCTTAATACAGTGTGGTGTTCAATCTGGATTAGGTCCCGGGGTTTTTCTGCATTTGCAGTTTCCTCGTTAACAAAATTTCTGGTGTCTGTGTAATTTCTATTCCGCATTATATTTTTTTATATAATTGAAATATCACAGGTTGTGCGTTAAGATCAATCAATTAGAATATCCAACCTTAGGTTGTTGATTTAAATTGATTTACACTTGGATATTGGTCTTTGGTACCATCCAAGTTATCTCTCTAGTATTTGATAAAGACTCGCAGATTTCTATTTGCTTGAGTATAGATCAAATCGAGAGATTGAGATATTAACTCTTTGATATATTATTATCTAGATTGAGTCTGACTGTCTAGTTGATTATCTAGAAAGTATATTGGATTTAGTCCATACAGATTGCTAATCGAAATATTGGGTGAGGTTGTTAGATCCCCGCTTTTTCATAGTTCCAGAAACATCTAACTTCTTCCAATTCCCTCCAAAACAATTTCACTTCATCAGTGTGATTTGCAGAAGGAGCATAAACTCCAAGAAACATCCACTCAAAAGACAAAGGACCAATTAAAGAATCAGTAACCTAAATTTTATTTGAATCCCAAAGACACAAAATACCTCCCGATCTTCCTTGAGAAGGAGAATCAAGCCAATTGACAGATTTTTTACTCCAAAACTGCCACACAAGGAGGTCTGTACATTGCTGAATTTTAGTTTCCTGAAGTAACACAATACATGGCTTCTAATCCTGAATTTTCTTCTTAACAATTTCCATCCTGTTTAAGTCGTTAAGACCACGGACATTCCAACACACAATCTGACAATCCATGAAAAAAATTAACTAACTACCACTGGACTAAACACCAACTTATGAAGTTTTTAATTTCTCCATATCGAAGTTTAAAATATGTAATCTTATAGCATCCATCATGGCATCATTCACAACTTCTGTAGAACCTTTACAATGAATACCAAGTCTTGGACAAATAGCCACCGTTTGAAGTAAAACAGTTTCGAATTCCATTCTTAAGATTGTATACACTTTGAATTTTAGGGTACTCAATTTTTCGGTTGTGTTCCAGAAAAAGCTAAAATCTCCAATTTTGTTGCTTTGATTTGATTTTGAAGCAGAATTTTGATATGAAGCGCCATCCTTCTCGTCAATCATTGGTAGATAAGGAATAAATACTGTCGTTTTCAAGAATTCATTAACTTCATCTTCATCTCGAAAATTAGGTAATATTACCGTTGGAGATAACTCATTTGAATTTGAAGTATCTGAGTTGGCATCTGATTCGACTGATTCAGCTGATGAATACTTTGTTACCGTTTTATCTGAAACATAATCTAACTTATCTGAGTTAGAAGCTGACTTGTCTGATTCAGTATCTGAGTGAGTAGATGGACCCGCTACCGATCCAGTTGAAACCCCATGACTCAGAATATTTTCCTACTTAATTTTCGCGGTATTATTCAAATTCAAATTTGAATTTGAGCCAGTTATGGTCAAAACTCTTTTTTCTCGTGTAGCAAATTTCCTGATAAGATCTCTACGCCGGGAATCATGCGGTTTGAGAATCGGATGAGGGATTTTCAGCCATTTAACGTTAGCAGAGATATTTTTAGTTGACTCAATAACTGGCAAATCCGAAATTACCATACTTAGATTTTGAACTCGTACCTTCATGTGAGAACTAACAACAACACCATTGTTGAACTGTAATGAAGAAATTTGCACAGGAAATGAATAACCTCCATAATGATAAGAAAGATGAAGAAATACCATCAAAACTTCTAACCTTGAGACGAATTGCAGAATCATTTTCCCAATTAAGAGTTGTTGCATGCACCTCTAATAGTCCTCCAAATCTTGAGCAAAGCTCATGGTAAAAACTGTGCCCCCAAATATTGAATGGAACACCACGAACTTCAATTCATGACCCTTCAGAATTTAGCTCAGGTAGAGACACAGAGTTAGAAGCATTCCACCAATATGATGGAAAAATCATCTACCTTCCAAACACCAATATTCACCATTTTTTCTTTATCTTGAGAAGAAGCAAAGAAAAAATCCTTATAATCATCAAAAGGAAAAATATCAAATCCAACCTCAACCTGAAAGCGATTAGCAATCTCAAGACCTATGTTGTTCCATGACAAAACCTTTTTAGATGTTTCGATTATGACTACTTGATTCCAATCTGGAGTAGAGACAACAAAAGCTACATTGAGTGAAGTCTGAAATTCAAAATGCTCTTTAGGTTGAGGTACATGAATGGACCCAAAAATTTTAGGTTTAACAGATATCTTTTTTGAGGTAATATCAGTAAAACCCTTTACAAAATTAGACCATCTTGTATCTCCCTCAGAAGCAGGAAAACACATAGGGTGTTTCACCCCTTCACAAGAAACTATTGCACGGAAGAATTCTTCAAATCTATTTCGATTGCGAGAAAATAAGATATGTTCCTCACCACGATGAAAGATCCAATACCAACTTCCATAGAAACCCTTATTCGATTCTTTACGCATGATGTTCTTCATCCAAGTTACACCTTTAAAACTTACCAAAACTTGTATAATCTTTCTTGTATTTCTGGTTTTTTCATCAAACAAAATCTATTCCTTAGTGTGTGAAAGATTAAAAGCTTTGCAATCACAATCAATAAAAACATCTTGATTTGAAAAAGATTCCATGATGCTTCTTTTTTTTATTCCTGATAATCTGCCAGTCTTCATCTTCCTCAGAAGAAACTGAATTCATCAACTCTTTGAATTCTGAATCTTTTTTTCCACCAACAACAACCACCCAACTTCTAGAACCACTTGAAAATCTTGTGAAACCTGCAAATCTTTCTTACCTTGCTGATATGTATCCAAAAACCCTTCCCTGATCTGTTGAGAAACGAACCTTGCACAATCCTTGCCGTGAAAAAACCGTACATTCTCTTTCCTCGATTTTGGTTCCATAGTAGATATGATGCCCGATAATTTTATATACTTTCCATGCATAAGTGCCGCCGGTGGTGGGATTGGAACCAAGTATGGCTAGGGAGAGAAATCATTTCCTCATTTATATTATTAATTTTATGTCTCCAATTTACCTCCCTTTCGCATACAAGGTAAGTAAAATGTGGGCTTTCCATGGATGGAATAAATTATCTTCATTTCATTGCGCCCATTCATGACTGTATGATGTCGACATTCTTACATTCCATTTATCATCATCATTATGTCTAATATAACCTCGTATTCCCGTTATAATTTGTCAACAAAATTATCTACCCTAAATGCACAGGTCCTGAACATGAAGTTCTTCTTGTCTTCCAAACTTACGGAAGAGACAAAAGTAACCTAGACAATAATGTAGCGGCGACCTTTTACCTGTACTCTTAATTGATTTCAAGTTTCACGAAGATCATGGTGTGTTGTTATGACTATGAAATGTATAGAACTTGACGTGAAATTTGAAAAATTAATCGCAAACATAAAATAACACGATATTGCATATAATTTACGGACAATTATGTGTTCTAAACACAAGCTCTAGATGCCAACTATAAGGTTTAATTTTATAAATACTTAAATTAGTATTGTTGAACTTCATGATAATTGAAAATGCGGGGGTCTAACAACCACACCCAACAATTCGTTTGGAAATCTGAGAGGACTTACTCTAATATACTTTCTAGAGAATCAACTAGACATCCAGACTCAATCAAAGTGAAGTATATCAAAGAGTTTAATATCTCTAACTCTTAATTCAATCCGCAATCAACAAATAGAAATCTGCGAGCCCGATTGAATAAGAGGAGTAACTTGAACGGTACCAAAGACCAATGTTCAAGTATCAACCAATGTAAATCAACAACCCAAGGTTGGATATTCTAATTGATTGATCTTAACGCACAACCTGTGATATTTCAATTATATAAAAAAATATAATGCGGAAAAGAAATAACACAGACACCAGAATTTTGTTAACGAGGAAACCGCAAATGCAGAAAAACCCTGGGACCTAGTCCAGATTGAACACCACACTGTATTAAGCCGCTACAGACACTAGCCTACTACCAATTAACTTCGTACTGGACTGTAGTTCAACCCTAATCAATCTCACACTGATTCAAGGTACACTTATGCGCTCCTTACGTCTCTGATCCCAACAAGATACTACGCACTTGATTCCCTTAGTTGATCTCACCCACAACCAAGAGTTGCTACGACCCAAAGTGGAAGACTTGATAGACAAATCTGTCTCACACAGAAAAGTCTATAGGATTGAGTGAATCTGTCTCCCACTTAAATACCCAAGAGTTTTTGTTCCGTCTTTTGATAAATCAAGGTGAACATGAACCAATTGATAACCCGGACTTATATTCCCGAAGAACAACCTAGAATTATCAATCACCTCACAATAAACTTAATCGACTAGCGAAACAAGTTATTGTGGAATCACAAACGATGAGACGAAGGTGTTTGTGATTACTTTTCTATCTTACCTATTGGATATATAAAATCTCGAGCCAATTATTTCAATTGTACTCAACACGATAGAAACAACAAGATCAGATCACGCAACTACAAAGATAATAGTTGGGTCTGGCTTCACAATCCCAATGAAGTCTTCAAGTCGTTAACCTACAGGGTCTCGAGAAAAAACCTAAGGTTAAAGGAGAATCGACTCTAGTTATGCAACTAGTAACACACATGAGGTGTGGGGATTAGGTTTCCCAGTTGCTAGAGTTCTCCTTTATATAGTTTTCAAATCAGGGTTCGCAATCCAAGTTACCTTGATAACAAAGCATTCAATATTCACCGTTAGAAGAAAAACATGATTCAACCAAGATAATATCTTTCAACCGTTAGATCAAACTTATCTTGTTACACACAAATGAAATGTACCCTCATTTAGGTTTATGTAACCGTACCTAAACGTGTACACCATGTTGGTTCACAAATAATTAACCGAGGTTAGCCATATGATTACTCTCATATCAACCTTATTCATCTCAACCATAACTAGTTCAAATGACTTAAATGAAACTAGTTAAAGAGTAGTTCAATTGCTATAGAAAACACAATTGAAACCAAATCAGTTTGATTCACTTGAATCAATCATCAACATTATAGCCACGGTTTGCAAAGATTGCATTCCTTATGATTTAAATGTTTAAGTTCATGAACTGACCTATTTGACAAAGTAACCAACTTAAGTATGCATACGGGTATGCGTACTTAAGCAACCAGATTTGAGTTTGTTTAGTTTCCAAACTCCGCAGATATTTTTGGTTCGAAAAATTCCGCTAGTATGCGTACGGGTATGCATACTTAAGGTGACTAGTTAAGAGTTTTTCAAAACCAAACTCAGCAGAAATTTTCGGTTCGAAAACTTCCGCCAGTATGCGTATGGGTACGCATACTTAACCTGTCTCCTTCACCAATTTCGTATATGAAAAAACGGGGGTCTGACAACACCACCCAATATTTCGCTTAGCAATTTGTATGGACTAACTCCGAAATACTTTGCTAGAGAATCAACTAGACAGTCAGACTCAATCTAGATAAAAGTATCACAAGGAGTTAATATCTCTCTCTTGATTTGATTTTTACTCAAGCTAAAAACAATAGCGAGTCTTTATCAAGTACAAGGAATACTTGGACGGTACCAAAGACCAATATCCAAGGATCAATCAATATCAATCAACAACCAAAGGTTGGATTTCCAATTGATGATCACGAACGCACGACCTGTATTATTTCAATTATATAACAAATATAATGCGAAAAAGAAATAACACAGACACCAGAAATTTTGTTAACGAGGAAACCGTAAATGCAGAAAAATCCCGGGACCTAGTCCATATTGAATACACACTGTATTAAGCCGCTACATACATTAGCCTACTCCAAGCTAACTTCGGACTGGACTGTAGTTGAACCCCTATCAATCTCCCACTGATACAAAGTACAATTGTACTCCTACGCCTCTGATCCCAGCATGATACTGCGCACTTGATTCCCTTAGCTGATCTCACATACAACCAAGAGTTGTTGTAACCCAAAATCACAGACTTGATAATAAACAGATCTGTCTCACACAGAAAAGTCTATCAAAGGATAAATCTGTCTCTCAGAGATAAACCCTAGGTTTTGTTCCGTCTTAAGATATAAAAGCAAGGTGAACAGGAACCAATTGATAATCCGGTCTTATATTCCCGAAGAACAGCCTGGATTAAACAATCACCTCTCTACAATCCTTCCTGACTACACAAGCGGATTGTCGAGGAATCACAAACAGTGAGACGAAGATGTTTGTGACTTCTTTATCTTGTCTATCGGAGAACTCTCACGATCTCAAGCCAGTCAATCTATTGTACTCGTACGATAGAAGATGCAAGATCAGATCACACGACTACGATAAAGTAGTATCGGTCTGGCTTCACAATCCCAATGAAGTCTTTAAGTCGTTAACCTGATTTTAGAGAAGAAAATCAAAGGTTAATGGAGAACGACTCTAGCGAGCCCACTAGTAGCACACATACGTGTGGGGATCAGGTTTGCTCAATGCTGTATGTCTCCTTTATATAGCCTTCAAATCAGGGTTTTGCCTTAGGTACAAAGAAATCGTTATTCACCGTTAGATGAAAACCTGATTTAGATTCAAGCTAATATTTCTCAACCGTTAGATCCAAAACTTAGCTTGTCACACACACTTGGGTAGACGTTTACTGGGTTTCTGAAAATCACGCCCAAACGTGTACGTGTATGTTGGTTCAACATAGTAACCCAAAAGGTTAACCATATGAGCAATTCATATTAACCTAGTTCTTCTTCACCATAAATAGTTCAATTGACTCAAATGAACTAGTTAGAGAGTTGTTCAATTGCTATGAGATCTTATGTAACTACACAAGACACAATTGGAACAAAGATGATTCGATTCGATGAATCGGCTCATGAACTTTATAGCCACGGTTTGCGATGTGATTTTCAAAGTTGTTGTTGTAGTAATAAGATTCGAACTCTAAGACTTGTGAAGATTAAATTTAAAGGTTTAATAAAAGCGAGAGTTACTGGGACTAGGAGTTCACCGAACTCATAACATAAGGCTCAATTATTTATTCTTCATCATTTATCGCTCAATAAAGAAAACAACATCGACTCTGATTTTGCCAAGGTAGATTCTCAAAACATTAGTTATAAATCGTAATCATGGGACATCAAACAATTAAGAAAGCATGACCATCAAATAAAATAATAACTAATTAATTCGAATCATAATTCGATTTTAATTAAGTGCAAAAGTCATGTAGAGAATAAAATAAATTTACTCATGTATGAAATCTGGATTCCTCCGTCGACCCAGTGTAGGGGTCTAGCTTCTCATGATGAAAACACACTCAAAAATATAATTCATAGCTCAAATGGTGTTTTAGGTTTGCAACACTTTATAGGTGTTACAGAGTCCACCGTTACAATGAAATACAAATACTGTTGCTGTAGCTGCTGATACAGAAAAACTATATATGGAAACTGTCGAGAAGAACTGTCGCTAAGCTAAGAACATGCGACAGTTTTAAACGACAACCCAGAAGTGTAATCTGTTGTTCTTCGTCTTCTTCTTCTCTGCAGCAGCAGAGAAGTTGCTCTGCAACTCTCTATTTTTCTCCCCCAAACTCTCGATCCCCTTTCTAAGATATCCGATGGCCTTTTTATACCTCACCAGCACCAAATCTTCCACTATAACTCCGTATAATTTTCTCTTCAATTCTCAGCAGATGCGGGAATATTTCTTTCCTGTTTTTCTTCTCTTCACGCCTCTTCTACTGTCAAATCTCTCCAAACGCGTGACATACACATTCTGGTGGAGTAATACTCGGTTTATTCACACAAGAAACTTCCAAAAATGTAGCCGAAGTCCAAAAAATATCTCACATGAATATTCCACAGGAATATGCTTTATCTTGTTTAACTCCACGTAGCTTTCCTTTTCTTCTCATATGTGTGTTCTGAGCTGGGTTTCCTTGTTTATCTTGGCTTGATAGGGTAGAATTTTGTTGAGTAAAGAAGAAAATCTTCTCCCATGCAATACGTATCATCAAATATTCTGTGATAATCTTCCTCTTGAATGCAGTTCCCTGCATTATCAAAACTCCGTGTAACTCCTTGATTTTCTTAATTTCAGCGCACTTACCATTCCTGTTTGGTAAGAATAAGTCATTGTCCAACGAAAACAGAAAGAAAATCTCGAGAAGATCTCTTGTAATCACTTCCAGAAACTCGATATCTTTTCCACACTCTGTTTCGCTTCACACGGATATCCAGCCCAATTCTTTCGAATACAATGACTATACCAAGCCTGTTTACTGCTAACAGGTCCAACAGAACTGAATCCAGCGATTGAATCTTCTTTAATTGCCACAAAAAATCGAACCCTAATATTTGCTGCCATTTTCCCGCCAAAAACCAGATTCAAATGGGGAAGAAGATGGTCGCCCCTTAACAGAGATGGGGTGTGAATAGCCAAGGGTGTAAATAGTAAAGAAGGTGCCTCTTATCAATGAGGTGTCCCTTAGTAATTGAGGTGCCCCTTAACCAATAATGAGAGTCCGAATAACATGTGTCCTCCGGGGGATGCTTTTAACAACTTTTCCAACAACATTTTCCACAAGAACTTATTTCCTTAAAAACACTTAAAACAAGATTATTAGTGATAAAATGAGTCACAGCTAATGTAGTTATGGGTGAAAATGTGTTGCACTTTCGTGCTTATCAGTTTGCATAAAGCATTCCTTAGTAATTTAATGTTTCTTGTTCAGAGCATATCTTTAGATCATAACCTCTTAAGTTCACAAACAAGTTCGCGGACTTAAGTTAATCGGTTGAGTTTTCCAAACTCAGCAGAAATTCTCGGTTCGAGAACTTCCGCCAGTTCGCGGACTAAGCACACAAACGAGTTTTGGAAAATCGAGTAGAAATTCTCGGTCGAGAACTTCCTACAGTTCGAGGACTAAGTCTGCGAACTGGGTTCGCGGACTTGGCAAGCCAATTCCACAATCCTCCCGATTTCTCTTGATCAACAAAGTTCGAAAGCTTCGGTTCAAGGAATACATGGTTATGTAATCTAAACTCTCATTTCAATCATTGAGACATTCTCAGAGGACGCTATGTAGCCGTTATTCACAAACCGATTCACGTCAGAGCAATTCTCAAAGTGATTGAAACTTTCATGACTTTCGTCACTAGGTGAAGATAAACTTGATCAAAGCGAAACACTTTACCAACACACGATTTCGAGATAAAAGATAAGCAATGAATGCTCAGCTCGAAATGTCAAGTGTGTATGATCTAGTCTATATAGCATACGATTTTTGTTTCATAAGAAGTAGGAGATAGAATAGATAGACTTTTGAGTGATAAATAAGTTCAAGTCTCCACATACATTTTTGTTGATGAAGTTCCACGGTTCCTTGTATAGATTTTCGTCGTTGTATGATGAATCGCCATGAAGTCCTTGAGCTTAACTACAATTTTCCTATCCTAGTCCGAGACTTAGCTATGTAGGCTAGAAATCAAGACTCGTAGTTTTGGTCACTAACATTGACAAACATGCTTGAGATAGCAACACATGCGAGGTTGACCGAGCTATGCTCTAACAGTATACACACATATGCATACACTTGGCTCCCGGTTTATGGATTTGTACACTAATGTGCGAACACACTATATATGCTTATATCCAAACATGGTTACATTCTCAACTCTTTATTTCAATCATTGAAACATTCTTCTATAATGACAATAGACGTTTTCACACACTATCAGCATCAAAGCAATTTTCAAGATATTGAAATAATCATTATCGAATCATTCCAAGCCTACATTAAATGATTGTATCACACAAACCATGTAAGATGTTACTCGGCAATTTTCTCATGATATAAGATGAACTTGGTCGAAGCGAAAACTTACCAACACATATTTCGAGAAATATGTAAGCGAGATATACTCAGCTCGAAATCTCAAATGTGTATAGAGAATACTATATCTTAACACGACTTATGTCTCAATATAGGAGATAGTAGAAGTAGACTTTCCAAGTGATATATGAGTTCAAGTCTCCACATACCTTTTGTCGAAGAAGTTCCACAGGCTCCCCTTAGTAGTTCTTCGTCTTCAAATGATGAACTCTGTGAAATCTAAGATCAACTACACTATCTATGTCCTAGTCCGAGACATCTATAAATAGGCTAGAAATCAAGACTTATAGTTTTGATCACTAACATTGACAAACATGCTTGAGATAGAAACGCATGCGAGTTCGACTGAGCAGTGCTCTAACAATAATCATTCAATAAAATATGCAAGAATTGTTAATGGAGAATACCTGGTAGCGCTAATCCGTGTTACAATACCGATTATCTTTGTAGCAGCGATAATACCTTGTGGAGGTCATGGTTTCTCTCTCTCGACCTTCGTCGTAATTAGTAAGTCCTTAGACACAATACTGACGGTTATTTTTTCCCTTTCATATGTAGAAATAGGACCAAGTTCCTAGGTTTTAGTATGTGGACTTTAGATCTCGACCGTCCATCAAGAAAGAGATAATAATAGGAAACTAACTCCTTAACTAAACCTAATATAAGTTTAGAACCATCTAGATTAGCCCAAAGTTATCACATGGGCCCAATGAGATAATTCTGTGTTACGGAAAATATCTTACATAGGTTAGGTAAGGACATATATTATTGTTTTCTCTTCTTTCAGTACATTTTTTTTTCCTGATAAAGGTTTTTCTTTTCTTTTTGATCTTTATTCCTAGTTATACTCAATTTATATTCTTTGTTCTCCATTCCTTTTTCATTCAGCGAAAACTCAAAGTTTGTCATCGTCGCCATCGTAATAACAAAAACAGGAAGAACAATGATTGGAAAAGTTTAGCATATTTTTCCAAAAGTAATGGAAAGGTATCCCTCTCGATATTTATATTAGGGAAAAAGTATTATAAGAAGTGTCTGGTTCCTACTCAATAATGGTTGATTTCTGGTATGTAGTTAGGGTTTACTACTTTAGTTACTGACACATGTTTATTTTGTTTTGTTTGTTTATTATCCAGGCGGAAAAGTACTACAAGAAGGGTGTCAAAAATTCCGTGAAAGCAGATTTCGTGGACAAAAATCAAGGAGTATACTTCTCATTTGACTCTGTTTTGTTTTTGTTTCTTGTCTTGTAATGACTCTTGTTGTAGATTTTTACTAACAATGTTATGTGGTACATGTGCGCATGCAGAAAAAGATAACTGATCTAGTTGTGAAAGATGACAGCAGTGATGGTGAGTACCGGCGGTAAAAACTTCCCAATAATGTCTATGAAACACCTGCAACTAATGATGCCGCACCACCTGTCCCAGCTCCAGCTCCTCCTGCAAGGAGTTTTGGCCAGTAAAAAAGAAAATTGACATCGATGATGATGGTCTGATTCCTTTCAGGCACCCTTTTCATGGCTTTATAGGAGTCGCACAGAATGGCAATTGATGGATGCAACGGGTAAATTTCCAAGTACAACTTAACACACATTTTTTTTTGATACTCATGGAAGCTAGCTGGCATAGTATTCTTTTATTTACTTGTAACTTGTTTCCATTTATCATGACTTCATTCAATGTCACGTCACGCTATATCGTTGTTTTACCAATTTTACCGTATTGCCTGAATATGAGTTAAAGATAATTATTGGATGTCAATTTTTAAAAGTACTGTCATAGTTAATTACTTTGTTTCCTTTTGTTTTTCATTTCTCTTTGCTTTCTCATTGTATATGTTTCTAATATAGCAGACCAAAATACTTTCCTAGTGAACCAGCAGTAGCAGTGTCTCATATCATGTTCTCTTACAAAGTTGTAGAGAGTAAAGCGAGACAGGGAGTCGGAGATACATGTAATTAGGTCGAAGAGGATCTAATCGATAACCAATATATTCTTACTTACATATGTTATGTGAATTTTACCATCCTGAAATGCGAACATTCTTGTTTTCCCATTTTATTTTATTTTTAAATTCTTTAAGAAAGGTAGGGATATATTAAAAAAGAAAAGTATTTACAAAATGCACATAGCTAGCTTGAAAAGACTAGCTGAAAATCCAAGTTACCAAAACCAAAAAATCTACACATATAAAATTGTTTCCCATGTTTAATTTTAAGTGAAAACTAGCATTTTTTTTATGTTTTATTTTTGGTCCATGCTAGTTGGGTTGTAACCTAATGAAAAAAATTGTGGTGAAAAAGAAATATAGTTCCAGTTCTAATTCAACACGAGTAAGGGAAAGACAATATAAGAAAGGGAGATAAAAAGAGAAGTGAGAAATTAAAATTAGGAAAGTAAACCTTTTAGGAAATCTTTTCAAGGATTATCATTAACCACACTAATTTATAGTTACTCGTTTTGTTCGGAATAAATCACGGTTTTTTTAGTCAATGGAAAGGCTAAAGAATTCGCTGAGTGGTGTAGAATTGTTATCAAGCTTTATTTTAAAGACTTTCCTAAATATTTAGACTTTTGGTTTTATCACACCCGCAATTAATTTCATAAATATTTACAATTTATCACAATTGTAATGTATTACTAATTTTAAAAGGGAATTAATCTCCTAATTAGTATATAATGTAGTAACACCGTAATATTTTTGTGTTTTATATAAATAATATCTAAATGGTCGGTTTATATATATATATATATATATATATGAAAAATGGGATATAAATATTTTTACCTCATATAATCCTAGGAATTATACCTTAGAATTAAATCTAACAGTTTCCTCCCAGTTAAAAAGAATTTGAGATACTGAATACCAATTGAACGCATCATTTACATACCAAATAATAAAGGTATGTGTAATCATCAAAATTAGTTCTTCACATCTCATAAATTTACCTTTACGAGCCCAAACATTATGTTCCTTCTATAAATCGCACACGATTACATATAATATCAGTGGCGACAACTTCGTACGCCATCCTTTTAGCGTACTAGTATATTAATTTCTTAGTGCTCTATATATTATATTCATCATCAACTAGCAAAGAAGTGAAGTAACCCCAAATCTACCAAGGATACTCAATATGCGGAAGTAAGTGGTCAGCGTCTTCTATCGCAATATTACATAGTTAGATTGAAGCTAGACTTTATCTATGCTGAAGCATCAACCTAGATAGTTAGAAAAGATATTTGTATAACACCCAAGCACACATTGAAACCATTGGAGGCACCAATTTCTTAAAAATCAAAGAAAGAGATGCATCACCAATGGCAATACTATTTGTTAGAACAATATTAGGTTGAACCCGCGGTCGTTAGTATGTCAAGCATTTGTTCATATTTTAAATGCCAAAACGATTTCTTGATTTGTTTTTATACTAAATATAGCTTCAGACTATATTAGATTAAGTAGTAGCAGAGTTTTAGGATTCTCTCAAGTTATCAGTGAAGAGTGAAGAATCTGAGAACACGCGAGAAATCATTGAAGAACTTTATCGAAGATTAGTAAAGAAGATTTATTTTCCTTTCAGACTATTTCCCCTTTTTATATATCTTTCTATCAAAGCAAAGTCAAATGGTTTTAGTCCTGAATGACATTTGAAGAAGGTTCTTTTCACGAACTGACCTTTTATTAAGTCTAGTGATTCGTAGTTCAATCTTTCACTTATTAAGTTTCGAAATCAAGAACCAAGAGGGGAAAAACTAGTGATTTATGAAAGTTTAGGTTTGTAAACATGCTATTTAAGTTCATGAACCTAAGTCTAGTAGTTTTTCTACTGACAACTTTTTGCTCACTTAAGTTCGCGAACCTATTATGTTTAGTTCGAGAACCAAAATTTAGCAATCTTATAGAAGATTTTTTGTCAGTTTGAGTTCGCAAACTCACATATTGGGTTTGGAAGTTCGCGAACCTAAGTTAGTAAAAATTTTAGTGATGCCTTTTTGAAAAACTTCAGTTTACTAAACTGAATTGGAGTTGATTCTTCTGGACACTTTTTTCTCACCTGAGTTGACAAACCTAAATTTTGAATTCACCTAAAAGATTTAATGGACCAAAATTAATTTTGATAATTTTTGCACATTCTTTCCTTGTTAAAGGCATAATTTTCACATGTTTTAGTTACCATATATGGTGTAATTCCAAGTATTAAAAACTTATCGTTTCCAATAAAAAGTAAATCAAACATGAGAAACAAGTTGGTATCTTAATTTAGTAAGCTGCAACTAGTTGCACAAATCTGACTATAGCAATATAGAAACTATCTACGAAAGTAGGTGCTTTGGTAATTACTTGGGACTTAATTCCTCGTGCTTCTAAAATTAGGAAAAACTTTTAATGCAAGTTAAGTTATAACTAATAAAACAGACTAGTTTTGCATATGAGGAAAAAACTTATTCATAATAACATTGAGAATATGAGATTTCTTGAATTGCAAGAAACTCTTTGCTTCGGTCTCAAGCAACCATATGTTGATCATTAACTATAAGTAGGGCATATCCTGTAACAAAAATTTTAGTCCCTTACACACTGTGTACTTTTTGCATAAGAGGTCATCCTTCAACCTCAGGTAGGTTCTTAAGATTTACAAGGTAATACTTTGAAGACTTCACTTGGTGATCATGAAGCACATGTTGAACTATCATCCTAAGAATTTAGAATCATATATCTTGATTTGATCGTTCATATAATGTTTTTATATTGTAAGGTCATTCTCTATGTTATAAGGTCATTAAAGAATTATTGATCAAAAATAAAACTTTAATCTAAGATCGTATACCAACTCTTGTTAATCAAAATCTAGATTTGAAATTTCCATAAAATTCATCTAAGACCAGTTATAAGAATGATATTATGGTGATATAGATTCGATTAGGTATCTCGATAAGTTGTGGAGTATAAACTCTAATAATGAATATTGACTTAAATATTTTAATTTAGAGGGAGATTTCTGTTACATAGATTTTACCTATAAGAGTAGGTTAATTAATCGTCTTGTTGGAGGCAAAGTAGTAATAGTCTTCAAGAACCTTTACGGAGCAACTCCTCGGCATGTAAATGATATTAACTAGGGGACACATGTGCGTAAACTCATGGAAAATTATAGACACTAGGAAAGCGACTGAAGCAGCATAGCTATATTTCGTCCAATTATAATTATTCCAAAGTATGATAGTAGGATAGTGTTGTAACTACTTAATTCAGGGTGTGCATGTTATAATGAATAATCAGTTGAACCAACGACTTTGGAATTCCAAGTATGTTCTCAAATTTAAATTCCAAAGTTATTTCTTGATTTATAATATACTAAAATCTGCTCCAGAATAGATTTTAATAGGTAGTAGAGTCTTAGAAATTTCTAAATTACTCTCGAAGATTAGAGATTACACGAAGACATCATTTTGAAGCACTTCATCAAGGTTGGTAATGAAGACAAATATTTCATGCAGATTCTCTTTCACTTTTATCTAGTGGGAATGTTATAAATACCCTCCATTTTTTATTGACCTTGCACAAATACCCCTGAGGGGTAAAAAATAATTATTTTGGAGTCAACTTGAGAAAGTTGCTTTCACTTTTTGGAAGCAACTTGTATAAAGTTGCGTCCACTTCTGGAAACAACTTGTGCTAGTTGCGTCCACTTTTCAGAAGGTAGGGATATTTTTAAAAATTGAATAAGGAAATATTTTAAGGGGTGAATTTTGAGGGGTATTTAAATAATGTTCCCTTTTATCTATTTATTTATTATCATACCAAAGTCGAGGACTTTAGTAATGAATCAATCACAAGAAGATTCTTGCGAAATTTCGCAATCCAAGCTAAGCTTGAGATTCAAACTCAAGGAACAAGTGAAAGAATCACAGTGAAATATGGAAGTCATAAAATTTCTTTGCTCACTAAGATTCACATACTCGTAATGCGAGTTTATGAATCTAAAGTAAATAAATTACATTGGAATTCACTGTGAATTCGCAAACCTACATAGTGACTTCACAAACCTACATAACAGCATGTTCTCTGATACACTAATTATATATTGAGATCCGAACCTAACATGGTTAGCGAGATTACTCCTAGTCAATTTTGAATACTTTGAGTTCGCGAGCCCAACGTACTAGGTTCGTGAACCATAGCTATGGGAATTATATTTGACAATGTTTTATGTTGAGTTCGTGAACCAAACATGTTAGGTTCGAGACCCAACCTATAAAAAATTTCTAATGCACTTTTTGTTATTTGGGTTCATGATCCCAACACAGTCGGTTCACGTGCCTAGTATAGGAGAGCATTTTTCATGTACTTTATTTTCAAAATCAAGTTCACGATCTCATATTTTGAGTTTGTTAGCCTATCAGACCGACCCAGTAAATTTGGTTTTTGGATCGTTTTTCATCTTTGTTTTCAAAGCAAATTTTCATGCGCATACAAATGATTATTCTTAGTTATTATCTTTGCGAGGAAAGGTCTAGTTCATTCTGAGAATTGATCAAAATTGTGAACCAATCTCTTAGATTTTGTTTTCGGCAATCACCACATTATGTGCACATTGTTTACTCTTGGTTGTTTGAAGTTATCTTTAGTTGTAATTCTTTCACAGAATTGACTTGAGCAAATTTTTTTACTACTTCAACTATGGAAATAACCTCAATGCAAGTCACGCTCTAACTATAGTGATATATTATTTATATTTTAGAAAAAAGGCTAGACATTGCAGTTGAGAAATTAGTTGCAAGGATTTCATTGCTTACATCTTAAGCAATCTAGCCTTGATTGATTAATATAAATGGGAAAACTCAATCCCTACACTTTATGTACCAAGTTGCAAAGTTTCTTATGAAAGACCGGTGGTTCCTAAAGAACTTAGGTACAACTTTGAAAATACATCACTTGGGATTCGTAAAGCACGAGTTTACATATATTTTTTAAATAAAATTCCCTATTATGTTTGTGTTTGATCTGTTTGTAATTCTTGTCTATTCTAGGGTTCTTCTATTCTGATATAAGGCCACTCAAGAATTACTGATCAGATCCAAATTTGGTAGAAAACCTCAAACACTATTCCGTATAATTCTTATTTGTTGAAATCCTATTTAGAAAGCTTTCCACCAGATTTCATGTTAAACGTGATCTAATTTGATATTCCTGTGGAGATAGTTAATATTAGGTATCTCTATAACGTTTAAAGAGTATAAAACCTAGTATTTTAGATTATATTCGTCTAAAAAATAAAATATATATTTGTCACCTTGATCTTGTATCAGAAAGGAAATCACCAGGCGTTAGCGCTAGTCTACACGAATGACTGTGGAACAACTCATTGGTCTGTAAAGGATGTCAGCTAGGGGAATCAAGTGTGTCGATTCTTGAGAGAATCAAGAGACTCATGAGTACAACTGCAGCATAATATCTTGGAGGGTTTATTTTGTCTTAGTTATCCTTCATACTTGAGTCATTATAATATGCTAGTGTTTGTAGCGGCTTAATACAATGTGTGTTTAAACTGAACGAGGTCCCGAGTTTTTTTGCTTTGCAGTTTTCCTCGTTAAAAAATTTTCTAGTGGCTTTTATGCTTTCCAATTTCGTCTTTAATTTTTTATGGCGTCATTTTACTTTCCGCATTATATTGTTTATTTTTATATTTGAAAGTATCAACAAGTTGTAGGTTACTTTACCTTATGATTCAAAATCTCTTTTAGAAATTATCCAAGGAAACTCCTTGAATGTGTTTGATTCTGATTAAGGTTCACAAAAAGAATAAGTCCATTAGGTTCCTAAAAGACAAAGTTAGTGGTGTACTTGGTATCCTTCTCCTTTTCAGTGTTCAAATTGGGCGAGCTCCTGGGGGTTTTCAACGTTCGTATTTTTCCTCGTTATCAAAATTTTCGGCATCTTGCTTTACGTTTATTTCGTATTATATTCGACTGATTTACATAGAAAGTAGTACATTATTCATCCTATTGAAATTTAAAATCATGATCAAGATCATCAAAGGATTGCCTTAATGTTAAAGTGATTTCTTGGTTGAACCTATATGTGGCGGTATGTCAAGTTTGTTGTCAAATTTAGATGTCTAAACTATTTCTTGATTTAAAGCCTACTAATGTCCGTTTCTTTCTAGATTCGATTAGGTAGTTGAGTCTTGCGATCATCCAAGTTACTTTAGAAGACTGGAGATTTAAGATCACACAAAGCGGAAATTTTGAAAAAGTTCATCGAAGGTTTGTAATGAAGACTGATTCTCGTGTCAGACTCTTTTCCTTTTCATCTATCCATCATAAAAAACTCGAGGACTTCAGTGAATAACCAAATTGCAGAAAAAGGATCATATTTATAGATGAGCCAATATCAAATTTCTAGTGATGTTTCGAAGTCGCGCCTTGGCTTGAAATTTTTTGAAACAATAACCCAAATGAAAAAGTCTTTGAACTTTGTGCACTTGAGTTCCAAAATTACTCGGCGCCAGAAATTTCTGAACTCGAATTTCACTTTGAGCTCTCGATTCTACTTAAGTGAGTTCCAAAACTAATTGAAACATGAAGTTCATAAGCTTCACTTTCACATGAAGTTCGCGAACCTAACTTGGTGACTTCGTGAACCTAATTGAAATTCAAAGTTCTTGAACCCAAAAATCATTTTAAGTTCGCGAACCTACTTTGTTGAGTTCGCGAACCTAATGAGATTTTGAAATTTCTGAACTCAGGAAATCACTTGAGTTTGTAAGCCTACCTTGGTGATTTCACGAACCTAAAGTTACAATCAACCAACCTCTATTCTTGGGGATATGAGTATGATATATGGATTGGTGGGTGTGCCCTATTTTATTTAGGCTCGGTGATATGAACTGTTCTAAGTTAGATGAGCATATCGTTTATTATGAACATATCCATAGTCATCGATCTCACACGGATTCTTGCATATGACATTCTTCATCTTGTAGCAGTATGCTTATCCAGCATAAGAAGTATTCCAACAAAGCTATCAAGCTTCCACAAACCTCTAACATTCCACAAGTGAAGTGGTACATCCCTCAGTTTCAACCAAACCAGAATCGATTTAAGATCTGCTAACTCCTGCTAAAACATAAAAGTCTAAGATCTCACAACAAATAATTGTGAAAAACACCCATGCTCCGAAGTTGTATTTCTATCCTCATCAGAATCAAAATCAAACACAAAAACCCTATCACCATGAAGATCCATTTAACTCGCCTTTCAACTTTCATATTCTCTGAACAATGTGTTTCACCATTAAAAACGACAATCTCTGCCCTACAAAACAACCAACTACGAGGTTTTCACATATACAGACATCTCTTTCTACTTCCTTATCAAAAAGCACCATTAGCTTCTCCCCCTCCACTGTTAAAGGATCTTTAAACGGTAACAATTCATGAACAACCTCCTCCTTGTTGGAACCACACAACATTTCAGGCCACTTAAGCCGATTAACTGAACATCCTACCGTACCAAATCCAGAATCTCTATCCCTAGACACCATTTAAAACCCTAACCTTAAGAACAAAAGCAAGAAACAAATCTAGATCTAGAAAAATCGAAGAAAATAAAAGACAAACTAACCGGAAATAAATGAAATCTAGCGAGGAAAAAATTGAGGAAAAAATTGAGGAAAAAATCTTGACTTGAGTCAACGTCGACCGAAAAATCGCCCCCAAACACTCGTTTGACCATTCTCTACAAATTTTTGGAATCCTTCAGTTAGAAATTTGTAAGAAATTAAAATCTAGGGGTTTTTCAACTCCATTAATTAATGGAGGAAGATAAAGCAGCTGCATATTACGAAGAACTAACACGAAAGGGAGAAGGTGCAGCTAGATTCAAACAAGGATTAGGTTTCTCTTCAAAATCATCAGATACTAGTAATCCCAGTAAAGGTTCTGCTCATCCATCTTCCACTTCTTCTTTCCTTAGTAGTTTCGTTAAAGCTTCAAGTCCTTCGAAATCAACTGAAGTGTCACAGAAACGAATTGAGCTTGAAAATGTTCAGAACAAGCTTAAGAAGAAGAAGAACGAGAAGTCTGAATCTTTATCTAGGGTTTCGGAAAAACGTTCATCTAGTATAGAGAGAAATGGGGATCCAAGGAGAAGAAGTAGGAGTAGGGAAAGAAGTGGGAATAATGATAGAGAACGAAAGAGCGAGAGGAGGAGAAGAAGAAGTAGGTCTTCCGAGGAGGAGGATGAAAGAAGGCGCAGGAGTGGTCGAGAAAATCGCAGTAGACGAAGGAGTAGGAGCTCGTCTCCTGGTGATAGGAGAAAGCTAGAGAAAAGGAGAGATGATCGAGAAAATCGATATAGACGAAGAAGTAGAAGTTTGTCTCCTGGCAGTAGAAGGTTAGAAAAGGGGAGAGATGATCGACGTGATAGTAGAACAGAAGGTAAAAGGGATAAGGAAAGGAATGGTGCAGTCGATTATGCCAAACTTATCAAAGGATATGCTGAAATGGTTAGTAAATACATGTTAAGTCAAGGAACTGATTCGTGCACACTTTGGTCTTTTGAAGAATTCTGTTGGGTTCTTGAATGCAATGTTTTTGCTGATAGTTTTCTAGTTAACCAATAACCCTATAGTATGTGCTCATAGTTTTCTTATTTTCTATGCAGTTCAATTCATTAACTTCTTCATAAGCAGAAATTACTAGTGTCGGTTAAAACTTTGAGATACTGAATGGGTGTGGCAACTAGTTGACACTCAAGGTTCTTGTATTATCAATGGGAAGATTTGATTCACAGATTATCTAGGTACTAGGAAGGATCATCACGTTAGGCCCTTTAGGGCGATAGTTAGAATTGGTAGGCTTTTGTATGCATTGAGAGGCAATGGAGGTTATGGATAGAATTGTGCTAAAAAGTTGCAATACAATGTTAAGAAGTAATTATTATAGTCTGCTCAAGTATTAGACTCTTGTCTTTATTTTCAACAGTTCATACTTCGTGCATGGTTTTCATATTTGGTGTTGCTGGATTTTGTTATTCCATTGAACAAAAGATGAATTGACCGTATTGTTTTGTTGACAGACTCCAGCAGAAAGAGTTAAAGCAAAGATGAAGCTTCAACTCGCACAAACAGGTATGACATCAGGATATGATTCTTATATTCATCCATCATTTTCCATTAATCGTGTTTACTGTTTATCTGGCTCCCACAGTTTCTTTTTGACCCAACTAATCGTCAATATTCGATGGCTATACATATATGTTTTACTGAGGGGCCATTTGGAATCTCAGATATATCCATCTTTGCAAGTTATTTCCATGTCTATGTGACATAAGCTTTCTAAATGTGCAAGAGTGCACATTTTTCTCGTAGTTCTTTTCCCTCTTTTTTGAATACATTGTGCTATGTAGTTGAAAAGGATACTTCTAAGGGCATGGGAGCAGGATGGGAACGTTTTGAGTTTAACAAAGATGCGCCACTAGATGAGGGTGAGGAAATGGAAGGTGAGTGCACTTTCCTTTGCTTAACCGTTTTTTCTGGAGTTCATTCAATATGTTGTTTGATTGCCCAAAGTCTAGGCTGTTTTGGCTGATCATTTTGTCGACTGGTTACAAACTGAATCTGCTTGCCCATGCTGGTTGCTTAACCTTCTTTTTTGGCGTTTATTCAATATGTTGTTTGATTGCCCAAAGTCTAGGCTGTTTTGGCTGATCATTTTGTCGACTGGTTACAAACTGAATCTGCTTGCCCATGCTGGTTGCTTAACCTTCTTTTTTGGCGTTCATCCAATATGTTGTTTGATTGCCCAAATTCTAGGCTGTTTTGGCTGACCATTTTGTCTACTGGTTACATACTGAATCTGCTAGCGCATGCAGTCAAACCTTATTTCATATTTGTTCATAAATATTTTTGTCTTTTGTGTTATCGGAAGCCTGACAGTTTGCTGATTCAGTTTTACATGTGATTTTTTGCGGTTGCGGTTGCGATTGCGATTGGTCTTTTCCGATGTATTCAGGACTGATAGTCTTTGTAGTATCTCCTCCTTCACGGACCTTGCAACTGAAAGTTTGTTGACAAGTTCTTGATTTGTAATATGCAGCGGCAGAAGATGAGGCAAACTTGGTCAAGACTGCCGGCCAAACTTTCCGGTTTTCTGCAATAGAGGTATAGACATCATTATGTTTTTTGGTTTAGCATAATTTCATTGTTTCCCAATGGAAGACATGATATGCTGATTCTACGTATGTATGAAACTATGAATTGTGTAGTCAAGAAGGGAGGAGCAAATTAAGGCTGCTCATGATGATGCTATGTTTGGAGTACCAACGGCTGAAGCATCCACCAGCCTTGCAGAGTTGGAAGAAAAGGAACCAATTGTGGAGGACTCTAGGAAAGAGAGCAGTGATAGTGGTTTAGGTGCAAATATCATCAGTGAAAAAGTACGCGACTTTTTTTCTTTTTTTTTTTTCCCTTGGAAAAATCGCTATCTTGATTTTGTCAGTTATGTGAAACAGCAAGCTGCACAAAGGTCCAGTGGTCAAACTTGTGCTTACTTTGATTTCAGGTACTCGCAAAGCAGACTGGTTCTTGGCGAGACCGAGCTCGTAAACTCAAAGACGGGTGAGGTGATTGGGCAAATTTCTAGATGATTATCAGATCCCAAATTATGTTTCCGAAACAACTTTGGAAGAAAATGAGAAAATGTGAAAAAACAAAGACAGGCTAGTTGAAGAAAATCTGATTACTCAGTAGTCAGTACGGCTTTTCAGTAATATCCATGGGCGAATACAAGGGGGGAGTCTGTGGGGTCGCAGGTGCCATAAGACTTTAAAATCAGTAAACACCTGTATATTTTCCCAATTTGCCTCAGCTAATGGCTCTCATGTAGCTAATTTTATTGATATGTACTAACACCAAGTCCTGAAATAAACATATCCTTAATGCATTGTTTGATGAGAAAACTCTTCATAAAATTGTTAATGTTAGAATCCCTTTTGCTGGAACAGATCACTTGAGATGGCATCCAAATTCCAATGAAATGTTCATTGTGAAATCTGCTTATAAGGCTATTCACCAACAGACTCAAATCTAGTGGAAGCCGGGGTTTTTTTTTTTTTTTTCTTTTTAATAAGAAAAACTTAGATTAAAACTTAAAAAGTCGAAACAAACTTGCTTTTCTTAGACTTGAGCACAAGTACCCAATCTATTCCGATCTAAAAGATGAAAAATACAAATTGGAGGATAACCCATGTAATTACGGGTAGCGTTGCATTAGCAAAAACATCAACTACTGCAATTGCTGTCCGTTTGCCATTTTACTAGTTGAAGAATAAATAAAAAGTTTTGAAACAGAAGATGCATTCAAGAAATTAGATGTGTGATTGTTTTGTCTTCCCAGATGGCTTTTGCTTGCCAATCCATACTGCTTTGAAGGCCTGAGATGAGTCTGACCAGATTGTTGTTGTTAGCTTCAATGCTGACAGTGGAAGCTTGAAGTTGTAATCCCCATTTCCACGCCTCATTTTCCGGTAACACTTCTCCAACAGAGCCGTAATTTCCATGGTTCGCACCTCTCTGCAATAACCCAAAGTTTTCCTTAGAATCATAGCTATTGTCATTATATTAGTTGATTGGTTCCAAGTGGTAGATAGATTGATCTTTGCAGTTCCGGGGTCTAGGCACTGCCAATTCTTTGTGTGAGTTGGTGCCGAATGCAATTGTGGGTTATGCCTTTTGCTTCGCTGAGCCTGCGCATTCTCTATCCAGAACAGTTTAGCTCTAGCAAATGTGTGTTGAGTGTTTGGATTATCACATCTCAGTATCCCAACCAATTGGATTGGAGCTCTAGCTAAGAATCCATTGTTGCAGAGACAAGTTAGGAATATCAAGCGCAAAAGGATTTGCAGAAGAAACAAACCAAACACTTCTAGCAAAAGGACATTCCAGAACAATGTGTTTCAGAGTTTCATTGGGTTGAGAGCAAAAATAGCATGTGTTTGGGATATCAACATACTTAGAAAGTCTATCAGCTATATGGACCATATTATGCATGCGTTCGAATATGAATAAAGCTACTTTAGGGTTGTTTCCATACTCCATATTTTATCCCAGGGAGAGTTGGTAAGAGTATCAATTTTTTTTTCTTCTGAAGCATGAGTTTTATTAAGTACTAAAGAGCTATTACGCTAGGGTATGTGATACCTAAAGTCATCAATTACAGTTGGATTAGTAAGGCAAGAGTCTTCGGCAAAATGACGGTGGAGTAGATGAGAAGCTATCTCAATATCAGAATTGCATAGTGGGTAGATGTCGGAATTGGTGAGGTAGATATGGTTTAGGTTGTTGATGGTCCGTAGGCCTTCAATTGCTTTTCATAAAAAAAAAACTGTACTTTTGGTGGACACGAAAGTGCCCATAGGTACTTGGTTGTTGGTAGTGAGTTTCAATGAAATTTATCAGAGGTGATAATAAGGTATTTGAATCCATATGTTATCGTGTGATGCCCATACATCACTTTTTGTCTCTTTTTTTTCCTGCTTGATCCATGATGAATCTTTTGACTTAAGTCTTTAGCAACGTGCTAACAAACTGACACTTGATTTCTAGGATTGCAGAAGCTTAAAAGAAACTTGAGTTATACTAGAGACCCAAAAAACATGCACAATGAAAAAATGCGCACTGAAAATTAAGTATAAAAGTAAAATAGGCTACAAAGACTAGCTTTCTCAAAATAAGGAGGAGTATCCATCGGACCCAGAGGACATCCTAATGCATTGGTCAATTAGTGCTAGATTGTGGTATGAGAAGTTGTATTCTGCAACGAGTTAAAACTGATCATGTTCCAGGTGGAGAAGCTGGTGAAGGTAGTCCCTGTTGATGTTGTTGTTGTTGTTAGAGCACAGCTCGGTCGAACTCGCAAGCGTTGATATCTCAAGCTTGTTTGTCAAGTTTAGTGGTCAAAACTATAAGTCTTGATTTCTAGTCTACTTATAGATAGGTCTCGGATTAGGATAGAAAGTGTAGTTGAGTATTAGACTTCACGTCGTTCATCGAATGAAGACGAAGAACTACTAAGGGGATCTTGTGGAACTTCATCAACAAAAGGTATGTGGAGACTTGAACTCATTTATCACTCAAAACTCTATCTACTCTATCTCCTATTTGATACAAAAGTCGTATAGCTATATAGACTTCTATTATACACATTTGATATTTCGAGCTGAGTTTAACTCGCTTACATATTTATCGAAATATGTGTTGGTAAGCTTTCGCCTGAACCAAGTTCATCTTATATTCTTGACGAAAATCAAAATATGATCATGTGAAAATCTCCTTGTAACATCTTACATGATTTGTGTGAGACAGTCATTTGATGTAGACTCGGAATGTTTCGTATTGATCATT
This sequence comes from Papaver somniferum, assembly GCF_003573695.1. Lineage (NCBI taxonomy): Eukaryota > Viridiplantae > Streptophyta > Magnoliopsida > Ranunculales > Papaveraceae > Papaver > Papaver somniferum. Next base: position 3,956,193 of record NW_020649304.1, read on the forward strand.
CGATCACTTGAAAATTGCTCTGAAGCTAATAGTTTGTGTGAGACAGCTATTGTCGTCTTCTAAGAATGCTTCAATGATTAAAATGTGAGTTTAGAAAAAATAACTATGATTGGACATATCACACTATGCGTACTTGTATGCTAACTGTTGCAATTTATTCCAAGTCTGGGAACCATTGTATGCATACCCGAGTGCGTACTGGTTGGTTAATGAAAGTCCGGGAACTTTGTATGCATACCGGTATGCGTACTGGCGTGAGTTTCAAGTTCCGGAAGTTCACTGAGTTTGGAAGGTATGCGTACCCATTCGCATACTGGCGAACTCAAACTTAGTCCGTCCACTTAGGTATGCGTACCCATATGCATACTTCAGTAGGTTATGTTCTAAAATCGGTTTGTTCATGAACTAATACATTTATATAATAAGGAATGCAATCTTTGGCAGACCGTGGCTATAATGTTCATGAACTGATTCGAGTGAATCAAAATCGATTTTGCTTCAGTTGTGTCTTGTGTACTTCTATGAGAATATAAACAATTGAACAACTCTAGAACTAGTTTCATTTGAACTAGTTATGGTTAAGATGGATATGGTTGAATGAAAGTGTTCATATGGCTAACTTCGGTTAACTATTGTTGGGCCAACAAAGGTGTACACGTGTAGGTACGGTTACTCACATCTAAATGAGGTCACTTTTCATTTGTATTTAACAAACTAAGTTCGATCTAACGGTTGAAAGATATTAGCTTGAGTCTAATCATATTTTCATTTGACGGTGAATATTAAATGCTTTGTTACCAAGGTAACATTGATTGCAAACCCTAACTTGAAGACTATATAAAGAAGAACTCTAGCAAGTAGGAAACCTAATCCCCACACCTCATGTGTGATACTAATTGCGACTAGAGTCGATTCTCCTTTAACCTTAGGTTTTTCCAAAATCCTGTAGGTTAACGACATAAAGACTTCATTGGGATTGTGAAGCCAGACCCAATTATTTTCTATGTAGTTGTGTGTTCTGATCTTGCTGTTTTCTATCGTGTTGAGTACTATCTTCTCTAAGATTTGCTCGAGATTAATCTCCGATAGGCAAGATAAAAAGTAGTCACAAACATCTTTGTCTCATCGTTTGTGATTCCACAATATCTTGTTTCGCTACCATACGATTAAGATTATTGTGAGGTGATTGATATTTCTAGGTTGTTCTTCGGGAATATAAGTCCGGTCAATTGGATCCTGTTCACCATGATTTATCAAAAGACGGAACAAAACTCATAGGTATATCTGTGGGAGACAAATTTACAGATTGGTTTATCAAGTCGTCGACTTTGGGTCGTAGCAACTCTTAGTTGTGGGTGAGTTCATCTAAGGGAATCAAGTGCGCAGAATCCAGCGTGGTTCTAGAGGCGTAAGGAACACGATTGTACCTTGATCAGTGTGAGATTGGGTAAGGATCAACTACATTCCAGTCTGAAGTTAACTTGGAGTAGGCTAGTGTCTGTAGCGGCTTAATACAGTGTGGTGTTCAAATCTGGACTAGGTCCCGGGTTTTTTCTGCATTTGCGGTTTCCTTGTCAACAAATTTTTTGTGTCTGTGTTATTTTTTTTCGCATTATATTTTCTATATAATTGAAATATCACAGGTTATGCGTAAGTTCAATCAATTGTGAATCCAACCTTTGGTTGTTGATTAAATTGATTGACACTTGGATATTGGTTTTTGATACCGTCCAAGTTATTTGTTATATTCAATCGGACTCGTAAATTCCTATTTGTTTGATTGCAGATTGAATTGAGAAATAAAGATACAACTCTTGGATATACTTTTCTTAAAATTGAGTCCGACTGTCTAGTTTATTCTCTTGAAAGTATATTGGAGTTTGTCCATACAGATAGCTAAGCAAAATATAGGGTGTGGTTGTTAGACCCCCGCTTTTCAATTGGTATCAGAGCAGGCAAACACGTTTAAGACCTTATAAGTCCGTGTTTGTAGCGATCCGACTCAATGGACAGAAGTGCTATCTCAATAAATGCACCACCAGATCCATGGATTTCAGAAGTCTCAATAAATGTAGAGGAAATTCTATTTAAGCCTCCACCAGGTTTAAAATCCCTTGAAGTTGTTTTCAGGGATTGAAAAGAAACTTGAAAGCTTAACTCTTAATGTTGAGTTATACCTCCAGAAAAAACAAAAATCTCTTGACAAGCTAAATTAAGTTATAATGAATAATATTCATGTTGAGGTTGATCTTGATTTACTAATCAGTAAATGCAATACTCTTCCTTTGGGTAATCCAATTAGTTGTAGCAAACTAAACGATTTACAAGAGGAGTTTAAATCTCAGTCTTCTGACTGTATCACCTCAAAGCATGAATCAGTTCAGTGGTCAAACCCTGATACATCCTCTCATGATAATGGTATTGAATATCAAAAGAGTTTCCCTGTGCAGTACTGAATATTATCTGCAGAGACTGCGTGTTATAAGTTGTAAACGAAGAAATCAGAAACACAAATTATCTTGTGCTCTTTAAGTTCTTTGAAAAACTTGTAAAAACAGTCATTTGGGTTTCTCTCAATACTGGAAGTTGTAAGAGTTGTTGTAAATAAACTCTCTCTTGGTGTCATGGTGTGCAAAAGGCTTTCTTGCAGTGTGTCTTCTTGACCGCAAAAATGGCTCAATGTAGATGGTGGGTTGACAAGAGAGAAAATTGTAATTTTTCTTCTGCCAGAAGTACAAATAAATATGTATGAGCTTCTGACCCGAAATCAGAATTATTAACTCATATTTCTATGTCATATTCCGCAAGAGAATTGAGAGTACATAGCTCATCAACGGCCACAATGGCCCTCGATATGCCTACAGAATTTTAGAGCTTCACTCGGCTGAACTCTCATTATATTATGCACGTCCATACAAATTATCATGTATTAATCAGCATATACTGATGATACAATTTATAAGTATTCAGAATAAGCAACTGCGCTACTTTGAATAAAAGTATCACCAGAAGCATAATATTTGGAATATTACCTCGAGTCGCAGAACTTCCACGAAAGAATTCCTCAAGTATGTTATGTATGCTACAAACGAAGTGGTAGCGCCAACATGGACGAGCTTCATAACCAGGTCGTGGCCATTAACTCCCTAGCTAACCAGGCCATGGTTTCCTTATCTCTTAGCCCGACCATGTCTTTGGCCACGTCATTCATATCCCTAGCTATCCAACTAGATAAGGCTGTAGCCGCTAGTTACCTAACTATCCGTGGCCTCCTAGTCTAGCCCAACCGTCCATGGCCACCTTGTCTTGGCCATGGCATCTTTTACCTTTATTCCACGGCTATCTTATCTATTGGCCTGTCCATGTCTTTGGCTTAGCCTAGCCATATGACCGCAACCTCCTTGTATTCAGACCTAGCCTATCTATGGCCACAACCACCTTACCTTCCGGCCTAGCCTAGCTTCCTAGCTAGCAAAATAACTAGTCATGGCCTCGCTATCTCCCGGATTGGCCTATCTAGCTAGCCACGACCACTTTGTCCCTAGACTAACTAGCTACGACATTCTAGTCTCTTGGCCTAGCCAAGCTAATAGTTGCGCCCCCTATCTCTCAGTTTGGACTGGCCCACAACTATTTTACTCTAAGCCTAGCCTAGCCGACCACCTTTCCTCTCAGTCACGACCCCTGCTAACGGCATCCTTGGTAGTTGGCCTAGCCGGCCTCCTTGCTAGCTGGCCTAGCCTAGCTCCTTACTAGCAACATCCTTGCTAGATGTCTATCCTAGATCCTTGCTAGAGGCATCCTTGCTATCTGGCTTACCCTAGCTCCTTGCTAGACGACCTAGCCTAACATCTAACTAGCCACGACCTCCTTATCTTTCGGTCTATCTTATCTCTCGGCCTACTATGCACGTGGTCACGATCACCTAGCTTTTAGGCCATTGTCCATGGCCACGATCTGTGCCACCAAAGTTTGTGACCATGACCACAAACTAACATGCCATAGTCTCCTAGCGACCCCTGAATATTCCATCTACACCGTGTCCGCACCACGACTCGCATGGCTATCAATTAGGTCCACGCCACGACTTGGATAGCTAGTAGACCGTGCCTCACGACTTGGCTAGCTAACAAATGGTGCCTCGCGCCACCAAACTTCTCAAGCCACTTTGTCCAACTTTCAGCATTAGCCAAAATTGGCCGCGCCTCCCATTCCATGGATATTTCTACGATACCTTTGTGTATTGTTATGGCTAGCATAATCAAACATGACACAAATGCGCCATATGCCACAAACACGCCATATGCTACTAACATGCCACAAATAGGCCATGAGCATACTAAGCGAACACGAGCCTGTTTGCAATGCCATCTTATGGCAACTCATTATTAGTCACATAACCTCGAATCCGAGTTGTCTCTTCGAGCTATGCCATTTCGACAAAGTCTGGCTAGCTTAGGCTATTACTCAGTCAAATATCGTGACAGTCTAGACAAGACTGGAAACAAGTCCATGACTCTATTAATTCCTACAAGAAATCAAAACACGTTACATGGGGAAATTATTTGTGGGTATTGGTCTGGTGGTTTACAACAATCGTGTGGCATGGAAACATCCCATGATAAGGAAGTTACAAGTAGTGGTAAGTAGTTAAATGAAGTGGCTAAGTGATGGAGTGGTGTTTTACGGTTTCCAGAAACTTCTGACATAATCATACCATTATCTCCAATCTTCCCATCTCTCCATCTTTCCATAATCTCCATCACTTACGAGGAAATAGTGGGTGTTCCCTACAACTATAAATAGACAGCTTTGTCTATCCAGAAGACAGAAACAAGCTTATCATTTTCAAGCCTTTCTTCTTCCATAGCTCAATAACCTCACACCCAATTCAATTCAATCACCACTGATTTCCTCAAACTTTCTTCGCTTTCCCTCCCCTAAGATCAACCCATTTTTCCTCTTTGTAACCGAAGCAAAACTTGAACGGCCGATATCTTGGTTTAGGCTCGTTTTGTATGATTTTGATTTCCGAACCTAAAGAAAGTACTACAACAATACATTGTTTTGCCTAGGAGCGATTTTTGGGTATTAACACTCAAGAAAATATTTGTTGAGTTTTGCTCCAAATATTGTGTTTATTTTGTTAGTTCACAAAACAAACGATCCCTTGCCAGCACACATACGGTTCATATCCCTGAACTCGTATCCTTTGTGTGTTTGAACCGCTGTTTATGGGTGAAAACTGTTTGTACTGGTTTTGGTAAATTTGGGTGTGTGTGGATGAGAAAAGAATCTAAACCCTAAACGAATCTAAACCCTAAACCCTACATTAAGTCCACCATCAACATTAAAACCAAATTTAATGCGCTGACTCCTTCCTGATGGTCCCAAATGCGATCTAAGCCATCCAAATAGGCTGGCTAAGTTGGATGGTCGTGATCGATTTAAGACGCTAGCAGACTTCCGCGATCCTTGAAAGCATCACGCCCGCCATGTTTTGAGCAAACGTTCATTGCTCCATGACCATGTTGTGAGCAAACCGATCAGGTGAAGGAGAAGTGGGCCCGCCAACGTGTGCGTTAACGCTTCTCTGATCATTCATGAGATGATCTAATCCGTCCAAATAGGCTGGCTAAGTTGGACGGTCGTGATCGTTTTAAGACTGCCCTGAACAGTCTATGTTCGATTCAATCTCTACAAAGCAGCACGACCACCCTACTTAGGGTTGGCGTTTGACATTGCTAGGAGATGTTCTTGTGATGTCCGATCGGCTAGGGCATAAGTGGGCCCGCTGGTGGTCATCACGACAATCGCCTATTCTTTCCAGGGTTTGGCTAGGATTGTTAAATTGCGCGACCAACTTGTGTGGCCGCGATCGTTTCTGAGACTGATATAGACAGTCTAGATTTCCTTTAAGGAAATTAAGCATGCTCGATCGGGCTAACCAAAGCACGTCGATGCGAGACTCTCTCTGTCAGAGAGTGGTGTAGCCTGTGTGGGTACTTCGTGCATGTCTCAATATTGGCACGGAGATTCATGCTACTCTGCTGAGAGTGAACACTCAGTCGTCATGTCATGCAAATAATGAGAGTTCGGCTCAGCATGGAAAATACTAGGAAAATCATGCATTAATTATTAATGCTAATAAAATTCACAGAATATTTGGGATTGCTGTTGCACGCACCATTCTGGGTGAATTTTGTGTATTTTATTGAATTGCTTCGAATAAATAAAGTGAAGAGGTTTTATGCACTCATCACTTATCAAACGAATTAATTTACCCTTTGCAGGATGTCAGCGCATTAAATTTGGTTTTACAATTTTATCCCTGAACTAAAATCCACCATCAACATTAAGTCCCCTGCTTAGTACGTAACAGTGGCATTGTTGCGGGGTAAGCATGAGATGGTAACAGACAAGGATGAAAAATCGAAAGGGCGAGACATGAGAAGATTACCAGGAAAATTCGATTGACCTTTGGGAAGAGGTATGTGCAATATGCAATCTTTGTGCTGGCGCGCTTCTGTCTTGGCCACGGAGTACTGGTGCAGCGACCCTTGAATACAAAGACGAGTGTTGAGGTGGTGGAGCCCTCAGCACTAATGCATTGAGGCAGTATGCGTGACAATACAGTAGTGAGTGTTGAGGAATCTCAACACTAAGATGAGAGATGTGTTGAGGCAGTTTTCCTGGTAACACAATGGTGAGTGTTGAGGAATTTTGACGTCTCAACACTAAGAGGAAAAATGTGTTGAGGCACTTTTCCTGGCAACACAGTGATGAGTGTTGAGGAATTTTCATGTCTCAACACTTAGAGGAAAAATGTGTTGAGGCAGTTTTCCTGGCAACACAGTGATGAGTGTTGAGGAATTTTCACGTCTCAACACTAAGAGGAAAAATGTGTTGAGGTAGTTTTCCTGGAAACACAGTGATGAGTGTTGAGGAATTTTTACGTCTCAACACTAAGAGGAAAAATGTGTTGAGGCAGTTTGTCTGGCAACACAGTGATGAGTGTTGAGGAATTTTCACGTCTCAACATTAAGAGGAAAAATGTGTTGAGGCAGTTTGCCTGGCAACACAGTGATGAGTGTTGAGGAATTTTCACGTCTCAACACTAAGAGGAAAAATGTGTTGAGGCAGTTTGCCTGGAAGCACAATGATGAGTTTTGAGGAATTTTCTCGTCTCAACACTAAATGGAAAAATGTGTCGAGGCAGTTTGCCTGGAAACACAGTGATGAGTGTTGAGGAATTTTCACGTCTCAACACTAAGAGGAAAAATGTGTTAAGGCAGTTTGCCTGACAACACAGTGATGAGTGTTGAGGAATTTTCTCGTCTCAACACTAAGAGGAAAAATGTGTTGAGGCAGTTTTCCTGGCAACACAATGATGAGTGTTGAGGAATTTTCACGTCTCAACACTAAGAGGAAAACTGTGTTGAGGCAGTTTTCCTGGCAACCCAATGATGAGTGTTGAGGAATTTTCACGTCTCAACACTAAAGGGAAAAATGTGTTGAGGCAGTTTGCCTGGAAACACAGTGATGAGTGTTGAGGAATTTTCTCATCTCAACACTAAATGGAAAAATGTGTTAAGGCAGTTTGCCTGGCAACACAGTGATGAGTGTTGAGGAATTTTCACGTCTCAACACTAAGAGGAAAAATGTGGTGAGGCAGTTTGCCTGGCAACACAGTGATGAGTGTTGAGGAATTTTCATGTCTCAACACTTAGAGGAAAAATGTGTTGAGGAAGTTTGCCTGGCAACACAATTATGAGCGTTGAGGTATTTTCACGTCTCAACACTAAGAGGAAAAAAAGTGTTGAGGAAGTTTGCCTGGCAACACAGTGATGAGTGTTGAGGAATTTTTACATCTCAACACTAAGAGGAAAAATGTGGAGGCAGTTTTCCTGGCAACACAGTGGTGAGTGTTGAGGAATTTTCTCGTCTGAACACTAAGAGATTTATTTGATATGCCTAATAGATAAAAAACATTTAGTTTAAGGATAGTTACTTAGATCTGTCTCCGCTAGGCATGTCCTTCGCGCATGATTGGGATTCGAGTGTATCAGGCTCTCCCGTGAGCAAGCAGCGTGACAAAAGTCCCCATGTGCAATTATCCTGAGCTCATTTCCTCATGGAAGATGTGCTTCCATTGCATTCGCTGGTAAGGCGGAGTCTGCGTTTAAACTTCTAAACCTGAAGTAAGCTTCAGTCCCCAAGTGTAGCTTACTTCGATTGTACCACCTTGAATCCACGCCTCTGTGATTTGATACAAGCTCATTGTACTCTCCTGGATGAGATGTTGGGATGCTTGGAACATCACATGGACGATATATTATTTGTAGTGGTTGTTGCTATGGTGAAGCTCTGGATGGTATCAACAAAACGAGCAGCATCGGTTCTGGCAGCAACTTGGCTGGCTGCGATCACGATCCCCAACAGGAAGGAGTGTGGCGGCAGCGGCTCTGGCTCTGGTGATCGAAGGTGTAACGCCTGAGGGAACGCTTCCTACGCTGCTGGTGTTGATCATGCTGACAGGTGGTACATTGATGTTACTGGAAGGGAAGTTGACATCAAGGGCGTTTTCAGCACCGACGACATCAAGGTTTGTTTCTGACCCGAACCTGAGCTCTACCACCCGTACGTGTTGGTTTGGTTTCCTTCAAAGTCTGTCATCGTGGTAGGTTATCGCATGATCTTGCTTGGGCGAATCTTGGTCGTCCTGAGTGTCTTGAGAGTAATCACATTCGAAGACGCTCCCGTGTCGATGAGGGCCCTCTTGAACTCTGAATCCTTGATGCGTGCAGTAACGTGTAAGGATCGGTTGTGACCTTCTTCCGCCATCATGTCTTCTTATGTAAATGTAACATTATTCACAAACATCTCTGGTGTTTTTGAGGCTTTTGGACGCAAAGGAGTTAAATGCACGTCCAGGGCAATCTGGTTGATTGCAGGAAACGTCTCCGCCTGCTGATTCTTTGACAGGTGTAAAGTTCGCATAAACTTTCCACTAGAGAAGCCGCTTCCTGATCCACCGGCCTCTGGTTCATAGTGAAACTATTGACTTGAGGAGGATCGTTGAGAGGATCAGTCCCCAGTGTAGAAATCTCCGTGACAGGAGAACCGCTCATATCTAATGTCATCTTGATGAGGAGATCAAGTATGTCGTTTATTGTTTCTTTGATCAGGTCCATGTTCTTCGTGTGAATCTCCTGCACCCGTACTAACTCAATCGATGTTGGGATTCTTCCGGTTACACCATCAGATACACCGTTGGGAAGAGGGGTATCTTCACCGGGGGAACTTCGACCGGGATTTGAAATTGTTGGGGGAGTCCTAAGACCAACCATATTGAAATCAACCAAATGGGATTGGGTATTGAAGAAATTGACTTCACAACCTAGATATTAATCTCCCACCGTGGTCGCCAATTGTTTATGGGTGAAAACTGTTACTACTGGTTTTGGTAAATTTGGGTGTGGGTGGATGAGAAACGAATCTAAACCCTAAACAAATGCACTGCACGAGAGGGATTTTGATTCGAGAGATCAATCTATACAATTCTGGCCTAAACCAATAAATGGCCATTCCAGACTTGCTTCGGTCACAAAGTGAATGAGATGGGGTTGATCTTAGGGAGGCAAGCGAAGAAGGTGTTGACATTGTGAAGGTGTCGGTTGTTTATGACTTGTATCAGAATGTTGAACTGGCTTGCACAATGTAAGCGATCAGTTCTGGGTGTTTTCTGGATACTATGACAACACTTGGTTTCTCTGTGTCGTTTGGAAATAGGTGAATGACCTATTTATACAAGTCATTGAGCGCAACCCTCATCTCGTAGGAAGTGGAACAGGTGAAGTGATGGAGTAGTGGGGTCGTGTATGGATAGTGATTGTCACACGATCACATCTTTGCCCACTTCCCTCATCACTGTTAACCGTCCGCCTTTTCCTGACACGTTCTCGTAATGGCGCATTGCACGCTGCATGCTGTAAATCGCCAGACCAATACCCCAGTAAGTGGTGTGGTTTTAAAAGAACCTACAACTTAGACCTGCAAGTATACAGGGTCAGTTGTAGTGAGTGAGGTAAGAAGGGGTTTGTCCTCAGGGACAAGGAGGGTGTAATGCTATTTCTTTGTGTTTTCCTAACTAATTTCCTAAAGTGGCAGTGACAAGAGATAAACAATGGGAAGTATACTAGGGCCTTTGAGTCCACCACTAATTTACATTACTTGTTCTGATCCTAACACTAACCTTGTCCTTACAACTGATGATGAAAGGGACGTCAATCCTCTACATATCTAAGGTCAATCTGATATGGATGATTCAATCACAACTAAGATAATCCTCCTAAGCATTAACTGTCTTTTCAAGGTACAGCTAATCAAAAGGTTCATATATACTGTTAAGTATGAGTTGCAGTTCTACAACACCGAATAAATCTAACTACAATGGATGCATTACATACAGTGTGAAAGTTAAGTGTTGAAGTCCTAAGACTAAATTCCATCCTAAAAAATTAAGTATAACAAGGTTATTATCATGAACATGAACAGCAAATAGCAAATTAGGGTTTCATCTAACCCTAGCAGAACAACTTAGAACATGAACTGTTAATTAAAATTAGAATTGAAACTAAAAAAGTAAAAACCTAAAACTAACACTATTGGTGCTCTGGCTAGCCCAGGCATACCCCTAACATTACAAACACCATGTTCTATTTATAGTGCAGAATCCCCAAATTTCTAAACCCTAATTTTTGAAAACCTAAAATTTGATTTGGGGATTTTCAATTTGACGTACCCACTTGCGATTTCACCTCGACCCATACCTTCTTCTGTTCTTCCCACTTGTTTTGCTGATTTTGCTGCTCTTCTTTGTGAACTGTGAACCCTAGCTCGAGTCGTCTCATCAACTCCACACCCTAGGTCAGTGGGATGTGAATTTGATGAAACACCTAGGCTAGGTAGAGAGATGGTGGAGTTGTCGGGTGGTTGTGGTGGTGGTGTGGTTCGAGGTCTGGTGGTGGCAGTGATGGCAGGAGATGGTGGTGGCGGAAGTTGCAGGTGATAGGGAAGAGAGGAATTTGGGGAGAAGAGGAGAAGAGGTCGATGAAGAATGGGTTAGGGGCTGTTTGGTTTGTGGTGTAGGTGTTTGGCGTTTGGGTGTTGAGCGGGAGTAGCGAACTTTGATACACAACGAGTAAAGAGCGTTGGATGATCCCATATAGATTGAATCGAACGGCTAAGATGGAGAGGTATGTAGCGACTGTTGGATTATGAGATACAACAAAATTGACGGCTTCAGATGGAGTTAGGTACTATGTGTTTGACAGGAGCTTCGGATTTTGATGCACAATGATGAGGTGGCCGTTGGATGATGAGATGGATCCAATCTGACGGCTCTCATGGAAATGGGTATGGATAATGGAAATGGATTTGGGTAAGGGTTTTGGGCCTTGGGTATGAAAAGCCCATATCTTCTTTAAGAACAATTCTTCCTCTTCAATCCCACTTTTAATTGATCCGGCTCTTGCAAACATCAATCTTCGCTGCCTTTCTGCGGGAGTCTTTGCCGTTTCTTTGCTCTTTTCGCTCCGTGAGTTAACCAGGCTTTATTTAGTACCTAAAAATGCAAAATTAATTGAGAAAAGTATTTATTCTTGAAAACAACGAAAACACGGAATATGGGATAAAATGGAGCATTAGTGCACGAATGATGAGTTAAATGCCAATAAAAAGGTGCAAATATATTCAATATTTGGCACTCATCAAATACCCCCAAACCTGAATTTTACTTGTCCTCAAGTAAAACAAAACTAAGGAAATCCTACCTATACCACTGTCGCTGGTCTCTCGATTGCATTTAGCGAATGCAATAAGCCTTTTAAACCACTAAGTGTCCCTAGTGGACGAGTTGAAGTCTCGTGAAGGTTTGCTTAGAACGTACCTACAAAGTTCTAGGACAAAATATAAGCTCAGATTCCATGAAATGTGACATGTGCAAGACAGTAGAAGCTCACAACAAAATGGAGATGTCAATCTAGCTACCAAAGGCACAATCCTAGCACTGATAACAAATAAAGACATGTGATAAGAGTGTAAAGTGTATCTACACATGTGTAAAGAAAGATCGGATGTTATGACTACTAATCACCAAGAGATAGTTTCTCAGGCTAAGAACCGAGGTCGAAATCTAGCTAGCTATCCGGACTTTACGAGAATTATGAATGAGTTGGAGGTATTTCACAATTACTCGCGTTGTACATCAATGACATACACCCTTCCTTGCTTATAACACAAAAACACAAAAGATGACTCTTTACATGACTCTTATTTACATTGACTACTCTCTTTTATTTTTGGAACAAGAGAGGATGGAATTGATAAATACTTGATTTTTTTTTTTTTGAAAAAAATATTTACAACATGGTAACTCTTTTGATACATAAGCAAAAAGAAACAAAAAATTATATGACACTTTGCAAGAGGTAGTCCTTTTTGATGCACCCAGTTAAATTCGATGGTTGTCTTTCTTAATGTAACCTCCACCTTCTATCCCAACCAACCAAAGAACAAGCTAGTCAAGTTTCGTTCAGTATTCTAAAGTGATTGGCAATCGTGACTTCCGATAGAACACCTCAAGGATGAGGCTATACATGTATTGGTAGATCGTGCGCGTGCAAGTTTCTTATCACTATGTGAATTGTGCTAGAATCAGGGTGCCTAAATATCTAGACTAAGAATCCTTATGTTTACATACATGCACAAGAGTCAACATTTCAAGGTAAATGAGCTCCATTTTTGTGTTTTTTTTCTTTCTAATTTTTTAATTTTTTTTTTTTGATTTTTTGATTTTTTTTTTCTTCAAAAAGAAAGAGTTCTGTTTTCAATTATAGCATGTTATTAAAGTATCTACTTTTCACCCCCAAACCTAAACTAAACATTGTCCTCAATGTTTCAAAAGATAAACATGATTATAACACATACCATGAGAACGATGCTAAGTGTAGAAAAAGGAAAGAGATTACCGGATATTGGCGAAAGCAAGTTTTGAACTCCATTATTCAAGGCAAAACCCAACAGTAACTCAACTGAATTCACATTGGGTTAGCACAATATATACAAGAAACATATGATTCCACTAAACATTACCTACCAGATTATATACAAACAATTCACTATATACATACAGTCTAAAGAGTTGAGGATCAACCCAAAAGACAAAGTGTTGAAACATAGACAGTTTCAAAACACTAAAATTGGACTTAAATGGGAGTGAGAGTGAAAAACCGAATGAATCACCCGTAAACCTGAATTTTTCAACAGGTTTATTTTTAAGCACAAAATCTAGCAATTTTGGGGGTTCGGGATTCACCAAGTCTAACTCAAAATGGACTTTTTGCGGGATGGGCAAAGAAATGTATTCCAATTGTGGCTCCTTAAAAGTATTGTATTTTGATGCAAAATAGTCCAAAAGGACTTGGGAGGCACACAGTTCTAATCTTAGGTTGGGAATTTTCAGAAAAGTTGGTTTAAAAGTTTTGTTACAAACCAAATCTAGGTTGGGTGGAATAATCTCGATATGCGATTTAGGTAAGAAAGTTGGTACTTCTAAGTTATTTTCATGGATAAGATCAATAGTACCAACACATACTTCCCCTAAATCAGAAATTGGTAAATCATGCACACATTCATCGAACAAAACATCAAGACCTAAATCGGTATCATGATTGTCCGTAGTACTCAAATCAACATCGGAAGAAATAACATTTTGTGACTTAGGCAAGGAATCAGACACATCAAATTTTTTTTCATGCATATTAACATTAGTGTCTACATAAGATTCAATTATTCCTATGTCATGCTCATCTTCGAAGAACAATTGTACAAGTACCATATCAATATCAAAATCATATGATTTTCTATGAGTATTAGAAGAAACAACATTCATGAAGGTCGAGGGAGAGAAGCCATATGTTATTTAACCAAAAGGTTCCACAATATTTTCATGTTCTTCTAACATAACATCATTATCATCATAATCTTCATAATTATCATCATGGTAACATGCATATTGGTCCTCATTAACAGTGGTGGTTTCATTAGTCGATTCATGTTCCTCTAAATTAGGTTCATATTCAACATCATTTACATGAATGGGACTAGACACTTCATTAGGGACAACATACATTTCCTCATGAATTTCCTCCTTTTGTAGGTGAAGCAAAATCTGATCTAAATATGCCTGAATTCGTGATGTAGATCTAGCAAAGTTTTGCTCACTGAGTCTGAAAGCTTCTGTGGTGGAGTCTAAATTCATGGGAGTACAAAATTCTTCATGTTCAAATTGTGGTGAATGGTACATGTGTGCATGGTCATTAGGGTTCATAAAAGATTGACCGCAACCCTCAAAGGATTGATTATGGTCCCAATGACTACCAGCCTCACAATTTGTGGGCATTTCATAATTTGGATTTTCATGGGATTCTCTAAATTGCCTATAATCATGCAAAATATATCAATATTTATCCGGGTGGTCTAAACCACCACATAAGGTACATGTATAGATTTCAGGTCGTCTATGTGAACTAGATGCTACATATTTCTCATGTGTTTGCATTTCTAAAGCAGTGATCCGATCCTCTAACTGATTCACAAGTGACGAATGTGTGAGTTGGATATTGTCTAGATGTTCATTTTCACTCAATGGTGGATGATACATGTGTGAATAGTCATTAGGGTTTGCATATTGAGGTTCATGACCTACAGAAGGTCCATAATAATAATCCCTATAACTATTGACATCATGGCCTGTGGGAGGCTCATAAGGTGAATCTTGCCCGTAAGCTTATCTAATAGATTTATTCCCAGTGGCAGACCAAAATCCAGACATGTTATGTTTATCAAACAATCACACAATTCAAAAAGAGAAATAAGACCCACACTTTTCAGTTATGGGTTTCAAAAATTTGGTTTTTTAGGCTTTAAAGGTAAAGCCTATTTTGGATTTTTGGTTAAAAAGAGGGAGAAAAATTTTGGTTTTTGAATGGGAGAAAACTTTTGGTTTTAATTGGGAGATAAAAAGAAAAATTTGGTTTTTAATATTGGGAGAAAAACTTTGGTTTTAAAATTGGGAGCAAGCCCACATTGGTGGAGCAAGAATTTGGTTTTGAGTTGGGAGAAAAATTTGGTTTTGTTGTTAGGAGCAATCCCACATTGGTGGGAGAATGCAATTTGGTTTTTAGTTGGGTTTTGACTTTTGAAGTTGTGTTAAAAACTTTGATGGCTCACTGTTGGGTTGGAAGTTGGTTTGAAACTTTGAATTTTGTAGGCCCACTGTTGGTGAAGCCCAAAATTTGTTTTTTTTTTTTAAAACTTTGAATTTTTGGTAAGCCCACTGTTGGGTTTGGAAGTGGGTTTCAAAAAGTTTTGTTCCAATGGGTTTTGAAACTTTTGGTTTCAAATTTGAAAGGGAAGCCCACAGTTTTTGTTTGGAGACTTTGGTTTTGAGGCCCAGTTGGTCTTTTAAAAAATATTCAAAAGTTCAATTTTCAATTTAAAACAAGCCCACAGGTAATTAAAATTACAAACCCAACAGAAAATGGAAGCCCACAATTTGGGTTCTCTTAATGGGTTTAGGCTTACCTTTTGGGAGGGAAGCCCATTTGGGCTTTGGTCCCTTTGTGTTTGTTGCAAAAGCCCAGTTGGGCTTGGTTCAAATTCTGTGCAACTCCACAAGCAGCTCCAGTTGGTTCACAGCTCTACTCCAACAGCACCAGCCCAGCCCAGCAGATCAGCAAGGCAGGGTCAGGCTTAGCAACAGGCCCAACAGGGTATTTGGACTACCACACCCAGTAAACTGGGTTAGATTTGGCTGATTTCTGCCTCAGGCCACAGCTACTGTTCCTCTCCCTTCCAACTTTGGAAGCAGCACCACAGGTTCAGGCTTCACAGCAACACAACAAGAGAAGCACAACAGCAACAGAAGATGTTGCTCCACAGTAGGTACCTGCTGGCTCAGAAGAGAAGATCAGTCTCTTTGAAGCAAATGGGTGGAGCAAAGAAGCAATGAGGAAAAACAGCAAACAATAAGTGATGCAAGATGCAGGAATGCACTATGCAAGAATGCTAAGCTAGGCAGTAGCAGGAAAGCAATGCAGTATGCAATATGACAGATAATGAAGTTATGCTAAAATGCAAGAATGCAAAGAGAAAGAGTAAGATGAAACAGCAAACTAGCAAAGATGACAGCAAACTAGAAAGATGCAGAAAATGAGAGAAACAACACAGCGCCGCTACCGAGTCCCCGGCAGCGGCGCCAAAAACTTGGTGTGGTTTTAAAAGAACCTACAACTTAGACCTGCAAGTATACAGGGTCACTTGTAGTGAGTGAGGTAAGAAGGGGTTTGTCCTCAGGGACAAGGAGGGTGTAATGCTATTTCTTTGTGTTTTCCTAACTAATTTCCTAAAGTGGCAGTGACAAGAGCTAAACAATGAGAAGTATACTAGGGCCTTTGAGTCCACCACTAATTTACATTACTTGTTCTGATCCTAACACTAACCTTGTCCTTACAACTGATAATGAAAGGGATGCCAATCCTCTACATATCTAAGGTCAATATGATATGGATGATTCAATCACAACTAAGATAATCCTCCCAAGTATTAACTGTCTTTTCAAGGTACAACTAATCAAAAGGTTCATATATACTGTTAAGTATGAGTTGCAGTTCTACAACACCGAATAAATCTAACTACAATGGATGCATTACATACAGTGTGAAAGTTAAGTGTTGAAGTCCTAAGACTAAATTCCATCCTAAACAATTAAGCATAACAAGGTTATTATCATGAACATGAACAGCAAATAGCAAATTAGGGTTTCATCTAACCCTAGCAGAACAACTTAGAACATGAACTGTGAATTAAAATTAGAATTGAAACAAAAAAAGTAAAAACCTAAAACTAACACTATTGGTGCTCTGGCTAGCCCAGGCATACCCCTAATATTACAAACACCATGTTCTATTTATAGTGCAGAATCCCCAAATTTCTAAACCCTAATTTTTGAAAACCTAAAATTTGATTTGGGGATTTTCAATTTGACGTACCCACTTGCGATTTCACCTCGACCCATACCTTCTTCTGTTCTTCCCACTTGTTCTGATGCTTTTGCTGCTCTTCTTTGTGAACTGTGAACCCTAGCTCGAGTCGTCTCATCAACTCCACACCCTAGGTCAGTGGGATGTGAATTTGATGAAACACCTAGGCTAGGTAGAGAGATGTTGGAGTTGTCTGGTGGTTGCGGTAGTAGTGTGGTTTGAGGTCTGGTGGTGGCAGTGATGGCAGGAGATGGTGGTGGCGGAAGTTGCAGGTGATAGGGAAGAGAGGAATTTGGGGAGAAGAGGAGAAGAGGTCGATGAAGAATGGGTTAGGGGCTGTTTGGTTTGTGGTGTAGGTGTTTGGCGTTTGGGTGTTGAGCGGGAGTAGCGAACTTTGATGCACAACGAGTAAAGAGCGTTGGATGATCCCATATAGATTGAATCGAACGGCTACGATGGAGAGGTATGTAGCGACCGTTGGATTATGAGATACAACAAAACTGACGGCTTCAGATGGAGTTAGGTACTATGTGTTTGACATGAGCTTCGGATTTTGATGCACAATGATGAGGTGGCCGTTGGATGATGAGATGGATCCAATCTGACGGCTCTCATGGAAATGGTTATGGATAATGGAAATGGATTTGGGTAAGGGTTTTGGGCCTTGGGTATGCCAAGCCCATATCTTCTTTAAGAACAATTCTTCCTCTTCAAGCCCACTTTTAATTGATCCGGCTCTTGCAAACATCAATCTTCACTGCCTTTCTGCGGGAGTCTTTGCTGTTTCTTTGCTCTTTTCGCTCCGTGAGTTAACCAGGCTTTATTTAGTACCTAAAAATGCAAAATTAATTGAGAAAAGTATTTATTCTTGAAAACAACGAAAACACAGAATATGGGATAAAATGGAGCGTTAGTGCACGAATGATGAGTTAAATGCCAATAAAAAGGTGCAAATATATACAATATTTGGCACTCATCAGTAAGTATCCCCCAGTTTGCGACATGTTTGATGTCTCGAATGAGTGGGTCAGGTCGTGGGACCCACCGCAGTAAATAGCATACGGTGCTATTAAGTTAAATAACTGAGTTATTTATGGAATCGATATTCATGAAATATCGTGTATGCTCGATGCATGCAATGCATCGCTTTAAAGCAACCAACTCAAAATAATCGATATACATAAAGCATCGTTGTTTTAAAGCTTGATTGAATAAGTCGCGGATTAAGCGTCTTAAAATGGCAGCACGTCCAACCATCTTCGAGTGATCGTCTGGAAGCCGCATGGGCGGGCCACCATCTGGTCGATCACTCCTTGTGGTAGAGTGGCGGACGGTGATCATTGAAGTGCTTCATTGATCGCCTAAATTTTAATCCAAGCCGCCCGACCAAGCTGGCAAAGTTGGACGAACGAGATGATTTACGACACATATTTGCTGCCGTTAATGAAATTTTGGCGTTTTTAGAGGTGCGCAAGCATCCCCCTTTGACTTGATCGAATTCACACATGGGCGTTAATTTTGAGTGAGCCGATTGGGCGTGCATGAGGACGGCTCACTGACGTGCATGCTTTCCCCTCTTGGTCCCACAAATATTTGATCTTGGCCACTCAGTTTGACTGGTAAAGATGAGTGGTCGTGATCGATTTGCGACAAAAACATGTTGCCGCAAAGAGGTTTGAAGGTCGTGTGGCATGCCATCTTTGGGCGCCCGTTTCGAGGCGTCGGACCCTAGTCTGCATAGGCCGTCCGGTCACACTCAAAGGTGGGCCCATGGTGAATACGTTGACATCCTTGGGACCTATTGAGTCTATATCTACACCCTCCGTTTATGCTGGCGAAGATGGATGGTTACGATCGAACTACGACACATGTGCATTGCCGCAAACCCTAATTAGGGTTTTGAATCAGTCACGCCCTCACGACTTTGGCCAAACGGTTTGGCACACTGTGGGCCTCCTTTGGGGAGATCGATCATGTGGGGCCAACGTTGGGCCGCTGGTGAACACATGTATTCCTTCCTGATGGTCCCAAATGTGATCTAAACCATCCTAATAGGTTGGCTAAGTTGGATGGTCGTGATCGATTTAAGACGCTAGCGGACTTCTGCGATCCTTGAAAGCATCAGACCCACCATGTTTTGAGAAAACATTCATTGCTTCATGACCATGCCGTGACCAACCGATCAGGTGAAGGAGAAGTGGGCCCACCAACGTGTGCGTTATCGCTTCTCTGATCACTCATGGGATGATCTAATCCGTCCAAATAGGCTGGCTAAGTTGGACGGTCGTGATCGTTTTAAGACTGCCCTAAACATTCTATGTTCGATTGAATCTCTACAAAGCAGCACGACCACCCTACTTAGGGTTGGCGTTTGAAGTTGCTAGGAGATGTTCTTGTGATGTCCGACCGGCTAGGGCATAAGTGGGCCCGCCGGTGGTCATCACGACAATCGCCTATTCTTTCCAGGGTTTGGCTAGGCTCGTTAAATTGCGCGGCCAACTTGTGTGGCCGCGATCGTTTCTGAGACTGATATGGACAGTCTAGATTTCCCTTAAGGAAATTAAGCATGCTCGATCAGGCTAACCAAAGTACGTCGATGCGAGACTCTCTCTGTCAGAGAGTGGTGTAGCCTGTGTGGGTAATTCGTGCATGTCTCAATATCGGCACGAAGATTCATGCTACTCTGCTGAGAGTGAACACTCAGTCGCCATGTCATGCAAATAATGAGAGTTCGGCTCAGCACGAAAAATACTAGGCAAATCATGCATTAATTATTAATGCTAATAAAATTCACATAAAATTTGGGATTGCTGTTGCACGCACCATTCTGGGTGAATTTTGTGTATTTTATTGAATTGCTCCGAATAAATAAAGTGAAGAGGTTTTATGCACTCATCACTTATCAAACAGCTTTACCCTTTGCAGGATGTCAGCGCATTAAATTTGGTTTTACAATTTTAGCCCTGAACTAAAATCCACCATCAACAACCGCGTTCCAGAACAAAGTTAACCGGTTCGGGTTCCACAGTTTGACACTTAAAAAGAGTAAGAATTCTCTTCGTTTACCTCTCCTCTTCTTCTTCTTAGTTCGAGTGCCAAAAAGAAACTCAAACAGTTCGTGTACCTTTGATCTCCATAACCTCAATTCTCAATCTTTTCGAGCGTTCTTGGTATAATTGGAATCACAACAAGAATCTACTCCACGGGTTAGTACTTGTTTCTCTTTTCATTGCAGTTCCGGAGTTCCACCATCAACGTCAGTTCGTGTATCAAGAGAAGTTTTTGTTCCTAAGGTTCAAGAACGATTTAATCATCGTTTCGGAGCGCTACTCTTTTTAACAATTCATGTATCCGAGTAAGTTCCTTCTTCCTTTGTGTTTCTCGTTTCAACAATGACATATATGAAGAGGACTAGTCATGGTGGGAGCTCAAGTGGTCAAGATGGTGATAATACTTACTATGATCCCCATATTCGTGCTAGGTTTGTTAACCCTGCTGCTCGTGACCTCTATTTGGAGTATAAGAATAAACAACCTATTTTTGAAAGATACTATAATGCTTCTGACATTGAGGTAAAGAACCTGATTGATTTTTTCAAAAATCATACATGGGGTATAATTCACAAACCAATGAGAACTGCTCGCATTGATATGACTGCACAATTTTATGCAAACATTCATGATCCAGACCCGTCCAATTGCATGTTCAAGACTATTGTAGGAGATAAAATTTTCTCTGTGGATCGTCATGTTATTGCATACCTATTGAATGTGACTCATATTGGCAGTGTCTGATTTCCTTCTCCTGAGAATGAAAGGTTGACTCCATAAGTGATGTCAAATCGTCTCCTTAATAGAGACGTCTCTCTGAGAGATTGCAAAATTGATTTTTATGGTCTGAGTTTTTTCTCAAAGTTGCTGGGAAACTGATTCTTGCCAACATGATGCCGAACACTATTGACAAAATGCTATGGACCAGGTCTCTTGCTGAACTGGTCTGTTACATTGTTGAAGAGAGAGACATTGATTTCTGTGGATTTATTGTTAATCAGATGATAAGTGTGAAACGGACTTCGAGGAAAACTCCAGGCTTTCCTTGTCTCATTTCAAGGATTTGCAGTCATTTTGGCATCACTCCTTTTGGCATGTCAAGCATCGAAAAGATGAATCAATCTTCAACTATAGTTTCAGCAAGTACTTCTGCAACTGCAAACTATGAACTTATCTGACTTCAGCATGAAGTTTGGTGCATGAGAGAACAGTTGGAGTATGCTGAAGCAGAACATCCATATTTGATTGAAAAATTTGATGAGATTTCTATTGCTTATTATGAGATGATTGATTAATCTCTGTATTTGCAATTTTTTTGCTTGGTTTGTCTGTTGAACTTCTTATGTTGAACCTAATTATCTGTTATCTTTCAATAGTTGTAATAACTTTAATGGTATTTTAGCCTTGAATGATTTTATCTTTCAATTAAATTGCTAAATGTGTTAAATCCATAAGAAGTACAGATAAATATGTCAAAAGTTAAACCTATTGTGTCATTACGCAAATATTGATGGAAGGTAGGATGAACTTTTGATTGCAAAGATTAAGTCTATTATATGTCTTTATGCAAATATTGATGAAAATAGAATGAAACTTTGAATAATCCGCAGTATTGATCTTTCCCTGATCCACTTCTATGTGAAAGTACTGTGTGTCTCCGTAAGATCTCTTGTGTTGAACATTTCCGATTAAATTAATCATGGGTTCTCTTGTGGTCAATTTAATTGAGTATTCTGGATACAAATTCATGTTTCATGTGATTTGTTAATGTCCAAAGAAATCCTTCCTTTCTTGTAAAATTAAGGTCGCTCTTGTTGTTCTTTCGGGAATGACCTTTTATGGGGGAAAGTTCTTAATTGAACTTGTGCTTAGTTGTCAAATCTTTGTGGGGAGTGCGGTTGTGGAATATTATAGGAGTTTTCTTGTATTTATATTAACTCCTTGATGAATGCATTTAGTTTCGACTATATGATTGCATCTAAACAAAGTTGATATGTTCTATTTTGGTCATGAAGTATCTCTATGGAAATTTCATCATGATCCCACTAGTTTTCGTACCTTTGCCAATTTTTATTGACAAAAAGGGGGAGAATTAATGTGTAGTTCACACTACAAATACATATGGTTTACGGATCATTATGTAAGGCGGAGTGATTTTCATATGAGATGAAGTATTGACTAAAGGGAGTGATACATATCACCATAGTATTGTTGTCAAAGTTGTGATACAATTGGACTTTGATGTTGTGTAATAATACTATGACACTGTATAACAATGATTGAGAGCTACTGTTTTCTCATTGTTATATCTACGGATCTTCAACAACTATGATGTTGAGTTGAACACGTTCAGAATCACTGGAGTACTTGGAAGTGACGAATATTTCGAGTAATGTTAAAGAACCAAGGAAATCAAGCATTTGGATGAGAAGCTACAAAGTTTATTTATTTTGTAATCCATGTGTATTGATAGTTTTGTCACTAAAATTGACAAAGGGGGAGATTGTTAGAGCACTGCTCGGTCGAACTCGCAATTTGCTATCTCAAGCCAAAACTATAAGTCTTGATTTCTAGTCTACTTATATCTAAGTCTCGGATTAGGATAGAAAGTGTAGTTGAGCATTAGACTTCACGACGTTCATCGATTGAAGATGAAGAACTACTAAGGGGAGATTGTGGAACTTCATCAACAAAAGGTACGTGGAGACTTGAACTCATCTATCAATCGAAAGTCTATCTACCTTATCTCCTATTTGAGACAAAAGTCGTATAACTATATAGACTTCGATTATACACATTTGATATTTCGAGCTGAGTTTAACTCGCTTACATATTTCTCGAAATATGTGTTGGCAAGCTTTCGCTTTAACCAAGTTCATCTTATATTCTTGATGAAAGTCAAAAGATGATCATGTGAAAATTTCCTTGTAACATCTTACATGATTTGCGTTAGACAATCATTTGATTTGCAACTAGGAAACCTAATCCCCACAACTCATGTGTGATACTAATTGCGACTAGAGTCGATTCTCCTTTAACCTTAGGTTTTTCCAAAATCCTGTAGGTTAACGACATAAAGACTTCATTGGGATTGTGAAGCCAGACCCAATTATTTTCTATGTAGTTGTGTGTTCTGATCTTGGTGTTTTCTATCGTGTTGAGTACTATCTTCTCTAAGATTTGCTCGAGATTAATATCCGATAGGCAAGATAAAAAGTAGTCACAAACATCTTTGTCTCATCGTTTGTGATTCCACAATATCTTGTTTCGCTACCATACGATTAAGATTATTGTGAGGTGATTGATATTTCTAGGATGTTCTTCGGGAATATAAGTCCGGTATATCAATTGGTTCTTGTTCACCTTGTTTATCAAAAGACGGAACAAAACTTATAGGCATATCTGTGGAGACAGATTTATCTATTCAATAGACTTTTCTGTGTGAGACAGATTGGTTTATTAAGTCTTCGACTTTGGGTCGTAGCAAATCTTAGTTTTGGGTAATATTAGCTAAGGGTATCAAGTGCGCATAATTCTACTGAGGAGAACTTGGAGGAACTTCATCAACAAAAGTTATGTGGAGACTAAAACTTATCTATAAATCAGAAGTCTATTCTATTTTATCTCGTAATGAGACTAGGTCGTATAGATATATAGACTTTTATATTATACACATTTGATATTTCGAGCCGAATTTATCTCGTGAAAAGACGAGGGTACCCAAATATACCTCAATCTAAAACTTTTCCACCTATAAGTCCTTTCTCCGAAAGTGATTGTCTAAGGATTGAGTCGAGACAATACAATGAGTCGGTTGAAACTTCGTGTGATTGTCTATGGATACGAGATCGAGACATATGACAACAAGATATTGCGTGATTGACTATGGATACAAGATCGAGACAATACAACAACGAAGTATGATTACTTGATAATAGGTTCGAACTTAACCAAACACTATAGGATTTATATCAAGTAATTAGGAATTAACGTTTGTGTATTTTACTTCTAATTATAATAAATCAATTATAATTGCGGAAATAGAAAAGTAAAAGACACAACAAGATTTTGTTAACGAGGAAACCGCAAATGCAAAAGAACCCCGGGACCTTGTCCAGAATTGAATACTCTCAGAATGAAACCGCTATACAAAATATAAACCAACTACGTATAGTTGAGACCAAGCAACTAAACATATAGTTCACCTAGTTCCCTCAGTATCCATGCGCCTCCAACTTGCAATAAGTCACACAGTTGGAACAATTCCTTTGGTTCGTACTCCAAACAGTAAAGGAACAACAAATATTTTCGGTAACAACTCTTTTTAACCAAGTGATATGAGCTCGACAAAAGGATCTTCCATTTATCCCGATAAACTCTTTTGTCAGGTCCTTAGATCTGTCCAATAACAACTACCAAAGTAATTGTCAGGATTTTGCAATCAATACTTTTAATCATAAAGAATTGTATTGATGCCGATTTACTCAACTAATCAATCAAATATATCACAAGTATAAACCGATTATAGTTGGATCCTCTTTACTCGAAAAAAGTATTGCGCACACCAAAGATTATGAACCCAAATCAGAAATCTTCTTCGTATTCAAATCTTCTTAGATCTTCAATAAATACCTGCACACAATCAACTTGAATCTCTTGTGATCAATCACACATAGAATGGAGTCTGTTAAAAATGGATTATCACAAGACTTCTTTAGATCTACAAACAGTCTAAAGATCCCTGTCGAAACTTCGATCTAGTTTGAGTGAATCTTATATCAAAAGAGAAGATTCTCAAGCATAAACAAACTAGATGCAATCAAAGTTCAACAACCGTTAGTCAATCAAATCAATCGAAAACAAAAGATAAACCGCAATTATCTAGTTTCCACCAACGGTACTAATGGAGCTTCTCAATCCCAAAGAAGTCTTTAAACCGAGCGGCCTTAAGAGATTTCGCATAATTAGGTTACTTTCCACTCCGAATAGGCGGCTCCACCAGTAACAACACAACTAGGTAGTTTTGCTGGCTTTGAGAATTAGTTTGCTCGAAATGAAAACTTTGACATTTATAGACCAAGGAAGTTTGGACACCAAGGAATTTCCAAAACCGAAAATATTCTCAAGATATGCAATAAATTCCAAATTCGGTTTCCATAATTCATGGAAATGCTTTGTCCAAATATTGACCGAAATCTTTTAGAAAATCTCCAATTAGTAAATGCACATTACTAATTTTTATTTTACAAATATAAAATTAAAAACCTTAATTAAAAGATTCTTAATTTATTTTCGATCCAGGATTCTCCTTTAGTTATTAAGGAATATCTTTGAACAATAAAAGATAAGCGTTACTGCACATGTTCGAAGTATGTCGACATCTTTACTTTGTAAGTCCTTTTTCATACTTACAATCTTGGAATCGATTTTCCACACTTCCAAACAAGTTTATAATTGATTCGTTTGACTTCCAAGAACTACGTGATTGATTATCCTATCAAATCACCAAACATGGGTTTCACGGTTCTACCAAAAAAAGTTTCGGTTCTACCTCCATGTGGGTACTAGAATTAGTCACGCTAGTTACCAAAATTTGGTTGATTAGGTAATAGGATCGGTCCCCACATATATATGGTATCTAACTTGTATTTGTTGCACATTTCCATAGGATCGGTTCCCAATTTCTAAAAACATGTTGCACATGTTCATAGGATCGGTTCCCAATATCTAGAAACTTGTTGCACCTCTTACAAGGATCGATTCCCCTCTTTTGATCGGTTGCACCTCTTACTAGGATCGGTTCCCCTTTGCCTAGAGTTGGTCATACCAATAACACTAAATCAATCATACCATCTTAGGTGATTACTTAAGATCGGTTTCACTAATAAAAGTCATACCAATACAAAAGTCAGGCCTTGTTTATAGTTACTAAGAACAATTAATAACAATACCAATAAGCCTAGCGATTTCCCTTTCGATTCACAAAACAAGTTCATGAATTTACTTCCTTTAAACGAATGTAAAACATTGTTTCCTAGGATGAAATCTTCACCTCATACCCATAAATAATCACAATACCATTCAAACAATTATTTTGATGTCTTATATACGAAGTTCAAAAGATAAGCGTTATACTTCGTATTGTATTCCTTGATACTACGTCTAACTAGAGTATTATCATTCATAGCTCCGCAGTTATGTTTTCAATATGCACGACTTGAAAGAAACGTTAGGGAATGAAACAATTCAAGTCAAATATTACTAACCTCAAGTGGAAGGATGATTTCGTCGTTGTAGCTCCGTACTTCTTCACATTCTTCAAGTATTCATGTAATACTTGTAATGTCTCATATCCTAATACTTTCAAGCTAACCTATACAAGGTTAACTCTAGTACATAATTAAACGACTCTTTAAATGAGTTTTGGTTCACTAAAATATGACAACTAAACTTGACATACCAACGCTTGGTGGGTTCAACCGAGCTATGCTCTAACAATCTCCCCCTTTGTCAATTTTAGTGACAAAACTCTTACATCATATGTATAAACAAATTACAAGAATTCATTACACATAAGCTTGATTCCCAAATTCAACATCACAATAGAATGAATCCTTGCAAGGATTATGTCTATTGAATGTCGTTATGCGAATAGTAATGGAAAATAGAATGAATCCTTGTGTATTACGCAGTATTGATCTTCCCTGATCCATATTTATGTATTACTGTGAGGCTCCGTAAAGTGTCTAATGTTGAGCACTAAACGACCAAGTTGATTATTTTTATGATTAGCTTAGTTGTTCCATGAGGTACTTTATGTCGAGCATATTCAACTAAATTAATCATCTTGTTTGGTTATTTATTTGTTGCTCCGTAAGTTTTCTTATGACGAGCATGGCCAATTAAATTTATTACTTTTGTGATTAGTTTGGTTGTGTATTTCGATTAGATTAATTATGGGTTCTCTTGTGATTAATCTAATTGTGTATTTTGAGTCTCCATAAGTTCACTTATGTTGAGCATTTTCGATTAAATTAATCATGGGTTCTCTTGTGGTTAATTTAATTGAGTATTTTGGATTCAAATTCACACTTGTATGAGATTTGTTATGTCCAAAGAAATCTTTCTTTTCTTTCGAAATTAAGGTCGCTCTTGTTGTTCTTTCAGGAATGACATTTTATGGGGGGAGAGTTCTTAATTGAACTTGTGCTTATTTGCCAAATCTTTGTGGGGAGTGCGGCTGTGGAATATTATAGGGGTTATCTTGTATCTTTATAAACTCCTTGATGAATGCATTTAGTTTCGGATTTATGATTGCATCTAAATAAGTTGATATTTTGCTTTCTTTTGGTCAAGAAATATCTCTTTCGGAAATTTCATTAGGATCCCGTTCTTGTACCTTTGCCAATTTTATTGACAAAAAGGGGGAGAATTAATATGTAGTTCACACTACAAATACATATGGTTTTCGGATCATTATGTAAGGAGGAGTGGTTTACATGTGAGATGGAGTATTGACTAAGGGGGAGTGATACATATCACCATAGTATTGTTGTTGAAGTTGTGATACAATTGAACTTTGACGTTGTGTAATGATACTATGACACTGTATAACAGTGATTGAGAACTCTTGTTTTCTCGTTGTTATAGCTGCGGATTTTCAACAACGATGAAGCTAAACTTACAACCTTTGGGATCATTGGAGTACTTGGAAGTGACGAAGATTTCGCGTAATGTTGAAGATTAGACATGTGGAATAGGAGCAACAAAAGTTAATTTATTTATTTTTTGTATTCCATATGTATTGATAGTTTTGTCACTAAAATTGACAAAGGGGAAGATTACTAGAGCATTGCTCGGTCGAACTCGCATGCGTTGCTATCTCAAGCATGTTTGTCAATGTTAGTGATCAAAACTATAAGTCTTGATTTCTAGTCTACTATAGCTAAGGTCTCGGACTAGGATAGAAAGTGTAGTTGAGCTCAAGAACTCCATGGCAATTGTTTGTACCCAAAATTAATTCTTGGCACAAAACACGATTGTGATGATGATTTGATGTGAAATTAGGGCTAAAAACACATAAAAGATAAATAAAGAGACACAAGAATTTAACGTGGTTCAACAAGTTGTGCATACATCCACGGTGGAATCCCGTGGGGGAGAAATTGTATTGATATTCGGTTTACAATTGTATGGTTAGCAAACCTAGAATTCCATGTCCTTTGAGTAGGATTTTGGCCACTATTTATAGGCAAAAAACCCTAATCTGGTTCCTTAATAACCCTAGATTTGTAGTTATCCAAAATAACCACCTGGATTTGTACTTATCCTTAAATGTTTGTGTCTATCCTTGAAGATCCATGTCTATCTTGAAAGATTATTGTATATCTTCACATGATTCGAGTCTATCTTGAAAGATCCTTGTATATCTTCACAAGATTTGTATCTATCTTGGAGTATTCTTATCTATCTCCCAAGATTTGTGTCTATCTCAAACTGACTTCCAAAATAAGTCTTTTGGGCTTCTATAATAAGCTAGACTGGCTTCTATATTAAGCCATGTGGGTTTCCTCAATAAACCCACCGGTTTCCACAATAAACCGTATTGGGCTTCCATAATAAGACACGTGGGTTTCCTCAATAAACCCACCGGTTTCCACAATAAACCGTATTGGGCTTCCATAATAAGCCACGTGGGTTTCCTCAATAAACCCACTGGTTTCCACAATAAACCGTATTGGGCTTCCATAATAAGCCACATGGGTTTCCTCAATAAACCCACCGGTTTCCACAATAAACTGTATTGGGCTTCCATAATAAAACATGTGGGTTTCCTCAATAAATCCACCGGTTTCCATAATAAACCGTATTGGGCTTCCAAAGTAAGCCATGTGGGTTTCCTCAATAAACCCACCGGTTTCCACAATAAACCGTAATATCAAATAGCTTGTGCGGTACGTACGTACACTATTTTAATAGGGTACAAACATCGACCCCTTTTAATTCTCAACTTGTAGATGGATTAAGAAAATCAAAAGAAGAACTAACCTTCGCGGCTCGTTCAAATTCGCCATATGATGTTGATCTGATAACCTTTCGTGGCCTTGGCCAGCTTGTTGTGTGGATTAAGAAAATCAAAAGAAGAACTAACCTTCGTGGCTCGTTAAAATTCTCCATATGTTGTTTATCCGATAACCTTTCGTGGCCTTGGCCCGCTTGTTGTCTCGATTTGCCCCACGGTTGGCTTAGTAATTCAAAGCACCAAAAATGTACTTCACCATCTCATAAGCCAAGCCATTGTTCTTCGATTACCAACACGTTCAAAGTACCAATAGTGTACTTAAAACTTCATATGATAATTACCCAAACGCCAAACAGATCGGCATGATATGTCCTCTTGCTCTTCCTTTAGCTAACAAACGACCTACGTGCTGGTGTGACATCGAAGATACGCTTCGCTCCCTGTCAAATAATCACTACCGCCATGATTGATAGGAATTTGACTCTCGCTTGAATGCATGATGCTCCCGTATCTTGGTAGACACATTGATTGTCCATATGCTCCTGTTATGGCCTTGAATTTTCCGCCTCAACGCTCTTGTGTCTGCGAATAATGAATGTACGACAATCTCTGGTGTACATGTTGATTGTCGACATTTATACATTTTCTTTCATAATAAGCCATTGGTTTCTACAATAAACCGAACTTGGCTTCTATAATCAGCCATGTGGGTTTCCACAATAAACCCACTGGTTTCTACAATAAACCAAATTGGGCTTCCATAATAAGCCATGTGTTGGTTTCTTTAATAAACCACCGGGCTTCCTTAATAAGTCCGGTTGGGATTTCTCAATAAGCCAAACTTGGTTTCTTTAGTAAACCAACGGGCTTCCTCAATAAGTCCGGTGGACTTCCTCGATAAGCCATAGTTGGTTTCTTTAATAAACCACAGAGCTTCCTCAATAAGTCCGGTTGGGCTTCCTTAATAAGCAAGACTTGGTTTCTTTAATAAACCACCGGGATTCCTTAATAAGTTCGGTTGGGCTTCCTCAATAGGCCAGACTTGGTTTCTTTGATAAACAAAATACCTCGCCTTTGTTTTCCTCTTTTTTAACAAAACATTGCACGTATTCCTTTAATAACCAAAATACTTCGCCTTTGTATTTCTCTTTTATAGAAAAATATTTCAACTATTTTCTTTAATAACCAAAATACTTCGTCTTTGTCTTCCTCTTTTATAGAAAGACATTGCAACTATTATCTTTAATAACCAAAATACTTCGTATTTGTCTTCCTCTTTTATAGAAAGACATTGCACGTATTTCTTTAATAAATACATGCAAAAAGTGTTATCATTTGTGATCATAAATTCGATTTATAATGTAACAACTAGCGAGGACTTACCTCCCAAGGCGTTCGTTCCTTCCACCTTAGTCGCCCCCATTATTCCATTGAAAAGGATGCGTCTTATTGTTTGACTTTCTAAACCATGTTGATTTTGATTGTATGCTAGGCGTCACTTTAGCAGCCCCAAATATCTGTAGAGATATTACCAAATAGAAAAACATCCCCAGGTGAAGCACGAAATATATATATTATATCCAATCCTCTCTTTCTAAATGGCAATGAGATTATGATCAAGTATCGTTTCCGTTGCCATCTTTATTTCTCGGTCCATCGTGATTTTCCTTTTGGAATCACCTTCAAAATATTGTCTTGGTGTGGCGTGTCCCTCTGTTCTGGACCCTTTCGCCGTACATCACAACTTTGCTTTCTTTGCTTATCTTCAATTGATCATGTTGCTGACGAACCTCGAGCAATAAATCAAAAGAACTTTGAATTTGATCATGTTTCTATCCACGAATCTCGAACTCGGTCATATTGCTGCTCCAAGTGCATGCAAAAGTTTCTCGAATATAGAATGTTTTGCTACCATGCTGTAGGGAATCGAAAGACGGTTCAAACGAGCCAAAAATCACTTAATTCGGACTTAAAACGAAGAAGTTATTGGCGAAACAAGACTTGCAAGAAGCACACGTGAAGAACATGCTAAGGCTACTGAGTCATGGCTTATTGCACAAATGATGGCTCGCACAGTTGGTCAAGATTGTAGAACTCGAGCTGGTCCTCACAAGTTCGAATCCCAACTTGCACACATTTTTAATCCTTTTCTTGAACTACCAGGTGGAACAGTTAGTTAAGGTCGCTGACATGGCAGCTTCGCTAGCTGATTAATATAGTCATTTCTAGATTTTTTTTTGCCATACAAAAGATTCAAAGATATACACATTTTATGATTTTATTCCATAAATATGTTGATTTTTATTTTTTTTATTTATGTCATAAATGTACGAAATTAATATAATAGTTTTTTTTCCAGGATTTTTTATAATAAATACACGGAATTATAAAAGATTCAAAAAATGTAAATCTTATTACCTTATTCTATAAATATGTTGAATTGATTTTTTTTTTAATTTTAATCTTAAATTTCCGAAACTAATATGGTAGTTTTGTTTGGCATTTTAAGATTTTTTTCCTAATAAAAGATTCAAAAAATATAAATCTTATTATTTTATTCTATAGATTTGTTGAATTGATTTTTTTTTATTTAAGTCATAAATGTACGAAATTAATATAATAGTTGTTTTTATTTTCTGGATTTTTTTATAATAAATACATGAAATTATAAAAGATTCAAAAAATATAAATCATATTATTTTGTTCCATAAATATGTTGAATTGATTATTTTTTTTATTTTAATCATAAATGTCCGAAATTAATATAGTAGTTATTTTTTCCAGGATTTTCACAATAAATACATGAAATTAATATAACAATTTTCTAAATAATGAGGGCCATCCGTCGCGTGTGTTTTAACAATCCACCCAATTTACACCGCACATTTTCAGATCAACGCACCATGTCTAACGAAATTTCATCCGACGAATACGAATGGTTTCTCAATTAGCCAATGAGAGCGCGAGGTTACACTCACCAACCAATAGGAGAGAGGATAAGCTCTACAAGTGTTACTTTTATTCTGGAGTGAGGGATGATATTGAGTTTTTAGGTTGTTGGTTTGTTTTGCGTATCCCTGCTAGGCATCCGTCAAAATTTATGTGCGCAACTATTCTCCTTAGTAGAATTTTTAATAGAATCTTTTTCATCTTTGATACGATGAGCAGTCTCCTTGTTTCTTCTATAATAGAACATGACCGCCATTAATTTTTCTCATTAATAGAAAAATTTCCAAGCCTTAACTCGATGTACGGATCCAATCGATAATCCAACATTGGATTCGAGAAAAATAACTTATCTGTATGCATGTAGCTCCCGTATTCAACTAAGCACGTCAATTGCCCTGCTGCTCCGGTCTTTCCTAATGTAAGTGGTGTACCGCTACCTCAATCTCTTGTTTTCTCTGTAGTAGAACTTTCTTGCTGCTCCTCCAAGAAAACAAATCAATTTAATAACTTTTGGTTAACTCTTGGACTTCATCCAAAGCTTACTAGCTTCAGACCCAAAGACCAGCATCAACTGATAAGTTACGACCCCATCCATTTTCTTTTTGTTATCGTCTTAAATAGTTGTTTGCAAGTACTTCTTTAATAAGTACATGCACATGATGTGCTCGGAATGTTAACTAGAACCGAGATATATCTATGAACTAAATTTATAAAATAACATAATCGTTTAAGACTTCTCTCGTTCCAGTGTCGATTATGCATCCAGTTGCCATAGAGATTATTTCTGAATTCGAATTGTTTTTTTTTTTATTAGAGATGATCATTGCTGACATGTCGTACACATATATCATGTCTCCGAATAAATTTGCGGATGTGTGTTGTTGCCGTTATTTTCTCCCAATTTGGTGATGCAATCGGCTTCGATAAACAAATATTTGCCGCCTCACGTGCAGTGGAAAACAGATCACCAATATTCAATCCCCACCTACGAAATGGCTAACGGAGAAATAATGGATGTAGCTCTTTTGCCGCTCTCTCTATCAGATGGCCATGTAGCTGACATGCCATGTATTATTCCTTTGCGTATTCTCGTTTTCTCTTTTTTTGTTCTTCTTCAAAGTTCACCCTTGGTAAGGGTATACCTCTTTCTCCTTAGTTGGCGCCAATGTTTGTATCCAAAATTAATTCTTGGCACAAAACACGATTGTGATGATGATTTGATGTGAAATTAGGGGTAAAAACACATAAAAGATATTCTCTCCGTTACTTTTTAATAGGCCAGTTTCTATAAATAAATATTTCAAAAAAATAGACCAGTTTCCTAATTGGGAAAGTCAAATGTTACTTTAATTTTCTGGGACCACTTTTCTTTTAACTTCTTTTGATGACAAGTGTTATGTAGACCATTTCACTTATTTCTTTGGCTGACAAGTGTCATGGGGACCATTTCACTTCACTTCTTTTATTGACAAGTGTCTAGAGGACCACTTTCAATAATTAGTTCTCTTAATTTCCTTAATTTTCTCAAAAAAAGAAACTGGCCTATTAAAAAGTAACGGAGGGAGTAAATAAAGAGACACAAGAATTTAACGTGGTTCGGCAAGTTGTGCCTACATCCGCGGTGGAATCCCGTAGGGGAGAAATTGTGTTGATATGCGGTTTATAATTGTATGGTTAGCAAACCTAGAATTCCATGTCCTTTGAGTTGGATTTGGCCGCTATTTATAGGCAAAAAACCCTAATCTGGTTCCATAATAATCCTAGATTTGTAGTTATCCAAAATAACCACCTGGATTTGTACTTATCCTTAAATATTTGTGTCTATCCTTGAAGATCCATGTCTTTCTTGAAAGATTCTTGTATATCTTCACATGATTCGAGTCTATCTTGAAAGATCCTTGTATATCTTCACAAGATTTGTATCTATCTTAGCATATTCTTATTTATCTCCCAAGATTTGTGTCTATCTCAAATTGACTTCCAAAATAAGTCTTTTGGGATTCTATAATAAGCTAGACTGGGCTTCTATATTAAGCCATGTGGGTTTCCTCAATAAACCCACCGGTTTCCACAATAAACCGTATTGGGCTTCCATAATAAGTCACGTGGGTTTCCTCAATAAACCCACCGGTTTCCACAATAAACCGTATTGGGCTTCCATAATAAGCCATGTGGGTTTCCTCAATAAACCCACCGGTTTCCACAATAAACCGTATTGGGCTTCCATAATAAGCCACGTGGGTTTCCTCAATAAACCCACCGGTTTCCACAATAAACCGTATTGGGCTTCCATAATAAGCCATATGGGTTTCCTTAATAAACCCACCGGTTTCCACAATAAACTGTATTGGGCTTCCATAATAATCCATGTGGGTTTCCTCAATAAATCCACCGGTTTCCATAATAAACCGTATTGGGCTTCCATAGTAAGCCATGTGGGTTTCCTCAATAAACCCACCGGTTTCCACAATAAACCGTAATATCAAATAGCTTGTGTGGTACGTACGTACACTATTTTAATAAGGTACAAACAACAATCATCATACAAGACGAAGAATTACTCAAGGAACCGGTGGATCTTCATCGACTAAAAGGTATGTGGAGACTTGAACTTATCTATCACTCAAAAGTCTATTTATCTCCTATCTTGAGACAAAAGTCGTTTTGCTATATAGACTTAGATTATACATATTTCCTATTTCGAGCCGAGTTTATCTCGCCTATCTATTTCTCGAAATATGTGTTGGTAAGCTTTCGCTTTAGCCAAGTTCATCTTTACCTAGTGACGAAAGTCAGAACAATTTCAATCACTTTGAAAATTGCTTACTTTGATGAAACATAGTTTGTGAATAACAACTATAGAATATCAACGTCCTCTAAGAATGTTTCAATGATTGAAATGAGAGTTTACATTATACAACCATTGGAGGATATAAGCATTGTTGTGGAAACACATATATGTATAAGTCCTTATTCCTTGAACCGAAGTTTGCGAACTTTGTTGATCAAGAGAACCGGAATAGTGGCGTGAGCTAAGTCCGCGAACTCATTTCGCGAACTGGCGGAAGTTCTCGACCTGAGAAATTCTGCTGGAGTTTGTGAACTCCGTCCGGGAACTTAAGTCCGCGAACCCAGTCCGCGAACTTGAGTGGGTTATATCTAAAAACGATGTTTGTGAAGTTATTCTTATATAAACTAAGGAATGCAAATTGCAAACCGTGGCTATATAGTTCATGAACCGATTCGAGTGAATCAAATCGTTTTTGCTTCAGTTGTGTCTTATGTAGTTACATAAGATTTCCTTGGAATTGAACAACTCTCTAACTAGTTCATTTGAGTCACTTGAACTAGTTATGGTAAAGAAGAATATGGTTGATATGAAAGTGATCATATGGCTAACCATTTAGTTAACTATTGTTGAACCAACAAATGTACAAGTTTGGGTACGGTTACAAAAGCCTAGAAACGTGCATTTCGTTTGTGTGTAACAAGCTAGTTTTCGATCTAATGGTTGAAAGATATTAGCTTGAATCTAATCAGGTTTTCATCTAACGGTGAATATTGAATGCTTTGTTACCAAGCTAATATTGATTGCAAACCCTGATTTGAAAGACTATATAAGGAAGAACTCTAGCAACTGGGAAACCTAATCCCCACACCTTCTGTGTGATACTAGTTGTGCTAAGCTAGAGTCGATTCTCCTTTAACCTTTGGTTTCTTCTTCTAAACCAGGTTAACGACTTAAAGACTTCATTGGGATTGTGAAGCCAGACCGATACTACTTTCTTGTAGTTGTGTGATCTGATCTTGATGTTTTTACCGTACGAGTACAATTGTAATAATTGGCTTGAGATTGATATCTCTGATAGGCAAGATATAAAAGAAATCACAAACACTTCGTCTCATCGTTTGTGATTCCGCAATATCTTTTTTCGCTGCGTCGATTAAGATTATTGTGAGGTGATTGATAATACTAGGCTGTTCTTCGGGAATATAAGTCCGGGTTATCAATTGGTTCCTGTTCACCTTGATTTATTAAAAGACGGAACAAAACTCATAGGTATATTCGTGGGAGACGGATTTATCTATTACCGTAGACTTTTCTGTGTGATACAGATTTGTTTATTAAAGTCTTCGACTTTGGGTCGTAGCAACTCTTAGTTGTGGGTGAGATCAGCTAAGGGAATCAAGTACTTAGCATCCTGCTGGGATCAAAGACGTAGGAGCATAATTGTTCCTTGGATCAGTGTGAGATTGATTGGGGCTCAACTACATTCCAGACCGAAGTTAATTTTGAGTAGGCTAGTGTCTGTAGAGGCTTAATACAGTGTGTTTCAATCTGGACTAGGTCCCGGGGTTTTTCTGCATTTGCGGTTTCCTCGTTAACCAAATTCTGGTGTCTGTGTTATTTCTTTTCCGCATTATATTTTGTTATATAATTGAAATATCACAGTTTGTGCGTTGTTCAGTCAATTAGAATATCCGACCTTTTGGTTGTTGATTTAAATTGATTGACACTTAGATATTGGTCTTTGGTATCATCCAAGTTATCTCTCTAGTATTTGATAAAGACTCGCAGATTTCTATTTGCTTGAGTATATATCAATTCGAGAGATTGAGATATAAACTCTTTGATATACTTTTTATCTAGATTGAGTCTGACTGTCTAGTTGATTCTCTAGAAAGTATATTGGAGTTTGTCCATACAGATTGCTAAGCGAAATATTGGGTGTGGTTGTTGTACCCCCGCTTTTTCAGTTTAGCAAACCAAAAATCGACCAAGCACCTTAGTTCCTTTGCTAAACCGATTGTACAAATACAATCGCTTGTTCGATAAGACCAAAATAAATATAACTTTGTTTTTCTCATCGGGCTCTAATTATCCATATAACTTAGACCTTTCAATTTTAAACAAGACAAGTACTAGGTTACTTAACTAGCATTTCTTGTTAAGGCATTCGATCAGACTTGAATAACCAAAACCTCCACTTGAATAAGTCTAACTAAGATCAGAATTAACTTAGTTTCTCTTATCCGAAATCGAATTGGACTAAACAATTCATCCCGAAAACTCTTTTGTTAAGCCATAAACAATTCATACAAACCAAATAAATCAACTTGCATAATTATTTACCTCAACTGGAAGCAATTGAAACAACATAGACATTAAAGCACTGCAATTGCACCGAAATTTTGTAAGCCTAAACAATTGATACCAAACAATAAAGCAAGAGTTTTTCTTAACCGGAAACAACTGAATCACACACACATCCGTACACACATAATGGAATATAACATCAATTGTACCGAAATTTTGTTAAGCAAAAGCAATAAATATATGCAATAAAATCAGGCTTTTCTTAAACAGGAAAACGATTAACTAACAAAGTCGTTGCCTCAAATTTCACATCCTTTTCTCCAATAATGTTTGCATCTTCTTTCCAGGGAGAATTGATACCGAAATATCATTATGTTGTCATCCACTTGCAAGACAAAAGAATAACAACAACCAACCTTTACCAGAGAAAGGTTGAATACCGGTTTTAACTATTGCAAGCAAAAGTTGAAAACCCCGAAACACATATGCTTTTATGCTAAACCAAACGATTCAACATATTGTGACTTTTTCACATATTGTCTCAATCGGAACCCCTCATGATCCTTTGATAAAGCCTACCAACATGGGCTAGAACTTAATCCTGCTAAGCCAAAAAGTCACCCAAACCATAAGGGTCACATATATGAGATCGAATATCAAGGTTATGAAAACCAAAATCAAACATCCCATAAACATACATAGCAATAAGATAAAGCATTCAAGCACAGGCTATGTAAACAAAAACTATCTCAAGAAAAATTATAAACTAATAATTTTATTCAGAAATAAGATAGTTTTATTCATAATAGAACTAATACAATTATTGAAAGAATCAAAAACTGATGTCTATTATCTTTGATTAAGTATTACGGCAAATAACTTAATCTCTAGTGGTGCTCTTGTTGTTCACTGAGGTTTCTTCAGTGCTCAAACTTTTAAAGCATGTCTCAAGAGACTTGTCTGCAACCACTTTCTGTTTTTCTAGACCTGTAATTTGAAGCTTTAAGTCTCCAAGTTTACTTTTCATCTTTGTTATTTAACTTTTAGTTCACCCCGATCTTGAACCAAAGTAAAGAGATTTCCTATGAGTTCTTCAAACTCATGCATAACTTCACGCATACCATCTGTGAGAAACCACTTGGTAAGATCTGAATCATTGAGAGCAAAAAGACATGACTCATCTTGAGATTGATCAGGGTTAGGATCATAACCGATTCTTGATACAATCTTCCTGATTCTTCGTTTGAGACAAACCCTTGACAGTTTCTCACCTTTCGTGCTTCCCTTTTATCACTTCTTGTAACACTGCGAGTTATAGGAGACATACTTTCAAAAAGTTTTACTAAGGGAAGGCAATATACCTAAGAGAAGATTTTTCTTATTTTTGATAAGAATATATATATATATCTAGTTTTTAGAAAAACTGGGTTTCCGAAACTACACGACATATTTTTGAACTTCTCTTTTTATTGAAAGGAAGATATTCTCTAAATATCTCTTATTATTGAAAATAGAAGCTACCATGAACCCGTGCCCTTGATTTTATGTGCTTTTCTCATCGAATAATTACGAGAACGGAAGAGGATGAGAATGCAGAGTATTGATACAACTAAGTTGATATCGGGGTAAGCTTTGTTTATCTTAAATCGGGCATCATAAACATAGTTCATGTTTCTCCTTGGGAATTTCTGCCAAAGATAATGATCTTTTCTAACTCTAGAGATATGATCATGTGGAGAAGATGTACTGATGTGAGAATTTTCATGGATAGTTAAATCTCTCTTAATTCTATCAATGAGATTTTCATAAGATTTTTTCATTCTAAGTATTTACTTATGATGCACATCAACATGACTGTTTGAAACAATTATCCGAAATTCATGATTGTTTCCTTTGCAGAGATTCTCTCTTTCCCTTTCTTCTGGAGTCGTTCATCATCAAAACAAGAATTATTTCGATATGGGTGAGGAGGAACCTTTTTCCAGAAGTGATTATCAACTCTTTCCTCTGATTCTTTTGAGTTGATCTTAATGGGTAGAGGTATAATCCGTCTTTCTACTGAGGAATGGTCTTTCAGTTTTTTAAGACAAAAAACTTCCTTCAATATTTTTACCACCGTATTTTGAAGAAGTATAAGTTTCCTGTCAAGTGAGTGAAAGTTGTATACCTTAAGATCATGTTCACGTAACCTGTTCAAAGTTTCCTTTGGACAAGATTTCGTCTGATCATCAGTAGATATAGAAAATGGTTTCTTATCCTCTTCTGACTTGATGTAGTTAGGTAAATTACTGTCATCTTGATCTGTTTCAGATGTGACTAAACTGGTTTTATCACAGTCTGTAAAAGTCGAGCAAGGACTTTTGGTTTCCTCGGCATCAGAAAAAATCACAACAACATCATTAGTCAGAATTATAGGACGTGTATCTTTATCTTGAGTAAGAGATTTACCAAGAGCTTTTAATTTGACAGTGAGATCCATATTCTCTTTGGGTAGAATATTCGGTTGAATGTCTTTACCTGATCTCATTCTTAAGAAGATTTGACTCTGTCTTTAATATCAACACTTTAGTAGACAGAGATTTTATAGGCTTTAGGAGTTTTACCAACTCTTTATCAGCATTTTCTTTTTCATCAGAGGACGACACAGATGTTTTCGCAACTCCTGGATCATGAGTTAACGAAGTGGTAACATCTTCAACTTTTGAGTATTCATACTCTTGCATAACGTTAACTGAATCAGACATGGATTCAATTTCTTATAGGTTGGATTGCACCAAACACATATTGTTAGATCTTTTCGTGTTTGCCTGCCCTGATACCAATTGAAAAGACGAGCGTACCCAAATATACCTCAATCTAAAACTTTTCCACCTATAAGCCTTTCTCCGAAAGTGATTGTCTATAGACCGAATCGAGACAATACAACTAATCGGTTCACACTTCGTGTGATCGTCTATGGATACGAGATCAAGACAATACGACAACAAGATAACTTGTGTGATTGACTATGGATACAAGATCGAGACAATACAACAATGAAGTATGTTTACTTGATAAATTCTTCGGACTTAACCGAACACAATAGGATTACTATCAAGTAAATAGGAATTAACGTTTGTGTATTTTACTTCTAATTATAATAAAAAAATTATAATTGCAGAAATAGAAAAGTAAAAGACACAACAAGATTTTGTTAACGAGGAAACCGCAAATACAGAAAAACCCCGGGACCTTGTCCAGAATTGAATACTCTCAAGATTAAGCCGCTATACAAAATCAAACCAACTTCGTATAGTTGAGACCAAGCAACTAAACCTTTAGTTCACCCAGTTCCGTCTGTATTCCCATGCCTCCAACTTGTAATAAGTCACATACTTGGAACAATTCCTTTGGTTCGTATTCCAAACAGTAAAG
This sequence comes from Papaver somniferum, assembly GCF_003573695.1. Taxonomy (NCBI): domain Eukaryota; kingdom Viridiplantae; phylum Streptophyta; class Magnoliopsida; order Ranunculales; family Papaveraceae; genus Papaver; species Papaver somniferum. The sequence goes on from NW_020649304.1 coordinate 3,996,831, forward strand.
GAACAACAAATATGTTCGGTAACAACTCTTTTCAACCAAGTGATATGAGTTCGAAAAAAAGCTCTTCCGTTTATCCCAATAAACTCCTTTGTCAGGTCCTTAGATATATCCAATAACAACTACCAAAGTAATTTTCAAGATTTTGCAATCAATACTTTTAATCATAAAGAATTGTATTGACGCCGATCTACTCAACTAATCAATCAAATCTATCACAAGGATAAACAGATTATAGTTGGATCCTCTTTACCCGAAACAAGTATTGTGCACACCAAAGATTATGAACCCAAATCAGAAATCTTCTTCGTCTTCAAATCTTCTTAGATCTTCAATAAACACCTGCACACAATCAACTTGAATCTCTTGTGATCAATCACACACAAAACAGAGTATGTTAACAATGGATTATCACAAGACGTCTTTAGATCTACAAACAGTCTAAAGATCCCCGTCGAAACTTCGATCTAGTTTGAGTGAATCTTATATTAGAAGTTAAGATTCTCAAGCATAAACAAACTAGGTGCAATCAAAGTTCAACAACCCTTAGTCAATCAAATCAATCGAAAACAAAAGATAAACCACAATTATCTAGTTTCCCACCAACGGTACTAATAGAGCTTCTCAATCCCAAAGAAGTCTTTAAACTGAGCGGCCGTAAGAGATTTCGCCTAATTAGGTTACTTTCCTCCCCGAATAAGCGGCTCCACCAGTAACAACACAACTAGGTAGTTTTGCTGGCTCTGGGAATTAGTTTGCTCGAAATGAAAACTTTGATATTTATAGACCAAGGAAGTTCGGACACCAAGGAATTTCCAAAACCGAAAATATTCTCAAGATATGCAGTAAATTCCAAATTCTGTTTCCATAATTCCTGGAAATGCTTTGTCCAAATATTGACCGAAATTTCTTAGAAAATCTCCAATTAGTAAATGCACATTACTAATTTTAAATTCCAAATATAAAATTAAAAACCTTAATTAAAAGATTCTCAATTTTTTTTCGATCCGATATTCTCTTCTAGCTATTAAGAAATATCTTTGAACAATAAAAGATAAGTGTTACTGCACATGTTCAAAGTATGTCGACATCTTTACTTTGTAAGTCCTTTTTCATACATATAATCTTGGAATCGATTTTCCACACTTCCAAACAAGTTTATAATTGATTTGTCTGACTTCCAAGAACTATGTGATTGATTATCCTAACAAATCACCAAACATGGGTTTCACGGTTCTACCAAAACAAGTTTCGGCACTACCTCAATGTGGGTACTAGAATTAGTCACACTAGTTACAAAAACTTGGTTGACAAGGTACTAGGATCGGTTCCCACATATATCTATATGGTATCTAACTTGTATTTGTTGCACATGTCCATAGGATCGGTTCCCAATTTCTAAAAACGTGTTGCACATGTTCATAGGATCAGTTCCCAATATCTAGAAACTTGTTGTACCTCTTACAAGGATCGATTCTCCTCTTGTGATCGGTTATGCCTCTTACTAGGATCGGTTCCCCTTTGCCTAGAGTTGGTCATACTAATAACACCAAATCGATCATACCATCTCAGGTGATTACTTAAGATCGGTTTCCCTAATAAAAGTCATACCAATACAAAAGTCAGGCTTTGTGAATAGTTTTACCAAGAACATAAGCAAGTCATGAGAGGTTATACTAATCACACATATTGGTAGTTCAAAAGATATGCAATGAATAACAATACCAATAAGCCTAGTGATTTCCCTTTCGATTCACAAAACAAGCTCATGAATTTACTTCCTTTAAACGAATGTAAAACATTGTTTCCTAGGATGAAATCTTCACCTCATACCCATACATAATCACAATAGCATTCAAACGATTATTTCGATGTCTTACATATGAAGTTCAAAAGATAAGCGTTATACTTCGCATTGTATTCCTTAATACTACGTCTAACTAGAGTATAATCATCCATAGCTTCGCATTTATGTTTTCAATATGCACGACTTGAAAGATACGTTAGGGAATGAAACAGTTCAAGTCAAATATTACTAACCTCAAGTGGAAGGATGATGTCGTCGTTGTAGCTCCATACTTATTCACATTCTTCAAGTCTTCATGTAATGCTTGTAATGTCTCATATCCTAATACTTTCAAGCTAACCTATACGAAGTTGACTCTAGTACATAATCAAGCGACTCTTTAAATGAGTTTTGGTTCACTAAAATATGACAACCAAGCTTGACCTACCAACGCTTGGTGGGTTCAACCGAGCTATGCTCTTAAACAAACGAGTTTAGATTTGGTTCATCTGATTTCCAAGAACTATGTGATTGATCAAAAACATTCAATCACCATTCATGGGTTTAACGGTTCTTCCAAACACAAAGTTCGGTTCTACCTCCAAGTGGCCACTAGGATCGGTTAAACTAGTTTCCATAAAATGGCTAACTAAGTACCAGGATCGGTTACCACTATCTCATGGTATTAGTTGTGATCGGTTGCACAAGTTATAGGATTGGTTACACCAATTACTAAAACTTGTTAACCTACTACAAGGATCGGTTACACATCTTGTGATTAGTGTTAGAGCATAACTCGGTTGAACCCACCAAGCATTTGTATTTCAAGTTTGGTTATCATATTTTAGTGAATCAAAACTCATTTTAAGAGTCGCTTGATTATGTACTAGAGTCAACTTCGTATAGGTTAGCTTGAAAGTATTAGGATATGACACATTACAAGTATTGCGAAGACTTGAAGAAGTGAAGAAGTAAGAAGCTACAACGACAACATCATCCTTCCACTTGATGTTAGTGATATTTTACTTGAACTGTTTCATTCCCTAACGTATCTTTCAAGTCGTGCATATTGAAAACGAAACTGCGAAGCATGAACACTCTAGATAGACATAGTATTAAGGAATACAATATGAAGTTAATTTATTGCTTAACCATTAAAATTTGTAGATAAGACATCAACATTATCATTTAAATGCTATTGTGATTATGTATGGGTATGAGGTGAGGATTTCATCCTAGGAAACAATGTTCTACATGTGTTTTAAGGAAGTAAATCGAAAAGGAAATCGCCAGGCGTTATTGGGATTGTTATTCATTGCATATATTGTGAACATCCAATATGTGTGATTTAGTATAACCGCTCACGACTTGTTTGTGTTCTTGGTAAACTATTCACAAAGGCCTGACTTATTTATTGGTATGACTTTTATTAGTGAATCCGATCTTAAGTAATCACCTGAGATGGTATGATCGAGTTTGTGATTTGTTTAACCGAATCTGGGAAAAGGGGAACCGATCCTATTAAGAGGTGCAACACATCACAAAGGGGAATCGATCGTTTGTATGAGGTGCAGCAAGTTTGTAGCATAAAGGGGAACCGATCCTGTGGACATGTGAAACACGTTTTTAGGCAAAGGGGAAACATTTCTATGGACATGTGCAACACATATAAGTTAGATACCATATATATATGTGGGGAACCAATCCTAGTACCTAGTCAACTGAATTTTGGAAATCTAGTGTGACTATGCACAATACTCACATGGAGGTAGAACGTTTTGGTAGAACCGTTAAACCCATTATTTGTGATTGAGTGTTCTTGATCAATCACATAATTCTTGAAAGTCAGATGGAACAATTCTAAACTTGTTTGAAGTGTGGAAAATCGGTTTTAAGGTTGTAAGTATGAAAGAGGACTTACAAAGTAAGGATGTCGACACACTTTGAACACATGCAGTAATGTTTATCTTTAATTGTTTAAAGTTATTCCTTAAGAGCTAAAGGAAGAAAATCACAGGATCGAAACATAAATAAGTTAAGAATCTTTTAATTAAGGTCTTAATTTTATTTTAGGAAAATAAGAATTAGTAATGTGCATTTACTAGTTAAAGATTTTCCAAAGAGATTTTCGGTCATTATTTTGGACAGAGCATTTCCAGGAATTATGGAAACCGAATTTGTTCTTTAATGAATATCTTGAGAATATTTCCGCTTTTGGAAATTCCTTGGTGTCCAAACTTCCTTGTCTACAAATACTTGAAGTTTGCATTTCTAGCAAACTATTCCTTCATGACAACAAACTTCATCGGTTGTGTTGTTACTGGTGTAGCCGCCTATTCGGAGAGGAGAGTAACCTAATTAGGCGAAATCTCTTACGGCCGCTCAGTTTAAAGTATTCTTTGGGATTGAGAAGCTCTACGAGTACCGTTGGTGGGAAACTAGATAATTACGGTTTATCTTGTGTTTTCGACTGATTTGATTGACTAACGGTGGTTGGACTTTGATTGCACCTAGTTTGTTTATGCTTGAGAATATTCTCTTCTGATATAAGATTCACTCAAACTATATCGAAGTTTCGACAGGGATCTTTAGACTGTTGTTAGTTCTAAAGACGATCTTGTGATAATCCATTGTTAACAAACTCCATTATGTGCGTGATTGATCACAAGAGATTCAATTTGTTGTGTGCAGGTGTTTATTGAAGATCTAAGAAGATTTGAGGACAAAGAATATATTGAAGATTTCTGATTTGGGGCTCATAATCTTTGGTGTGCACAGTACTTTTTTCGGTATAAGAGGATCCAACTATAATCAGTTTATCCTTGTGGTAGATTGGATTGATTAGTTGTGTAGATCGGCATCAATACAATTCTTTATGATTAAAAGTATTGATTGCGAAATCTTAACAATTACTTCGGTAGTTGAACATAAGATAGATCTAAGAACCTGACGAATGAGTTTATTGAGATAAACAGAAGAGCCTTTGTCGAACTCACGTCACTTTGTTGAAGAGAGTTCATGCCAAACAAATTTTTTGTTGCTTTATTGTTTGGAATACGAACCAAAGGAATTGTTCTAAGTACGTGACTTATTCATAAGTTGGAGGCGTGGGAATACATATGGAATAGGTGAACTATAGGTTTAGTTGCTTGGTCTCAACAATACGAAGTTGGTATAATTTTGTGTAGCGGCTTAATCCTGAGAGTATTCAATTCTGGACAAGGTCCCGGGGTTTTTCTGCATTTGTGGTTTCCTCATTAACAAAATCTTGCTGTGTCATTACTTTATATTTCCTTATTATAATTGTTTTATTATAATTAAAATAAATTATACAAACGTTAATTTCCTATTTAATTGATAAGCAATCCTATTGTGTTTGGTTAAGTCCGAACCTTTTTATCAAGTAAACATACTTCATTGTTGTATTGTCTCGATCTCGTATCCATAGACGATCACACAAAGTGTGAACCGATTAGTTGCATTGTCTCGACTCAGTCCATAGACAATCACTTTCGGAGAAAGGACTTATAGGTAGGAAAAGTTTTAGCTTGAGGTATATTTGGGTACCCTTGCCTTTTCAATTGGTATCAGAGCAGGCAAACACGAAAAGGTCTAACAATCTGTGTTTGATGTGATTCAACCTATAAGACATGAGTCAAAGTAGAGTTAAGCGAGAGCGAAAACTTAAGAAGGACTCAGATAATGTATCGCAAGACTTTGGCAGTTTTGATTTTTAAAAATTCTTAGAAGGGACATCCTCATCGAGTTCTACAAGCTCAGTTGAAAATACTTCTGAATATTCTCAAGATGAGATTAAGCTAAGCCCTGTACTGATGATCCAGGACCTCGAGTCTGAAAAATATTCTGTAGGAGATGAAAAGGTTGATCATGTGAGTGTAAAAACTTCCGATCTACAAGAGTTAAAATAATATTTTGACTCTTGTGCAACTGAACTCACTCTTGGGCTAAAAAGAAAAGGAAAACTTCTAGAAGAATTAGGTTGTTTGCAAGATGACAATGAACAACTTGTTAACAACTTGTTCATGATCTTTCCTCCTTGACAGCGGAATTAGATTTTTTTCAATAATACATCTTCCTTGGAGATTCAATCCTTGGAAGTGAAACTTGCTGAATCTAAAGCAAGGATTAACTCTCAACAAATTTTTTTTTGCAGAGAAGCAAGGTACATATCTCTCATGAGAAAAATGCCTTGAGGATGAGGTAGTTGTTGCTCTTGATAAAATCAAGACGTTGGAAGAAGAAAAGAAAATTTGTACTTGAAAAAATTCAATGATAACACAAACAATTTAACCTCAATGTTATAAGCAAGTAGAAATCATCGTGATACACGAGTATTGGGCTATAAGGGAATAGATGCCTCAAATATTAGCAAAGAGGTAAAATTCGTTACAACTACAAATTCTTCTAAACCAGAGGCTTCCACCGATATAAAAGATGCTCGTATTTCTTGTAAATAAGTAAAACCAGTCAAGCCTAAGAATTGTGTTCAACCAGCAACAATCAAAGAGAGCACTTCTGCTAATGTCAAGAAAGAAACAACGTTGAACAAGGATAAAAAGAAGAAGAATAAAACTCGTCGAGCTCCAATGCATGACGATCCAAAAAGAGGTAACATTAAAACTCATACTTCGTATATTTATACTAAGCATTGTTATTATTGTGGTAATAAAGTGTTAGAGCATTGCTCGGTCGAACTCGCATGCGTTGCTATCTCAAGCATGTTTGTCAATATTAGTGATCAAAACTATATGTCTTGATTTCTAGTATACTTATTGAAAAAGCGGGGGTCTAACAACACAATCCAATATTTCGCTTAGCAACCTGTATGGACTAACTCCGAAATACTTTGCTAGAGATCAACTAGACAGTCAGACTCAATCAAGATAAAAGTATCTCAAGGAGTTAATATCTCTCTATTTATTTTATTTTTACTCAAGCTAAAAGCAATAGCGAGTCTTTATCAAATACAAGGAATAACTTGGACGGTACCAAAGACCAATGTCCAAGGATCAATCAATATCAATCAACAACCAAAGGTTGGATTTACAATTGATGATCACGAAAGCACAACCTGTATTATTTCAATTATATAAAATATAATGTGGAAAAGAAATAATACAAACACCAGAGATTTTGTTAACGAGGAAACCGCAAATGCAGAAAAACCCCGGGACCTAGTATAGATTGAATACACACTGTATTAAGCCGCTACATACACTATCCTACTCCAAGCTAACTTCGGACTGGACTATAGTTGAACCCAAATAGTCTCCCACCGATCCAAGGTACAGTTGTACTCCTATGCCTCTGATCCCAGCAGGACACTACGCACTTGATTCCCTTAGCTGATCTCACCCACAACCAAGAGTTGCTGTAACCCAAAATCACAGAATTGGTAATAAACAAATCTGTCTCACACACTATCAAAGGATAAATCTTTCTCCCACAGATAAACCCTAGGTTTTGTTCCGTCTTAAGATATAAAATCAAGGTGAACAGGAACCAATTGATAATCCGGTCTTATATTCCCGAAGAACATCCTAGATTAATCAATCACCTCTCCACAATCCTTTCTGACTACACAGCCGGTTTGTCGAGGAATCACGAACAGTGAGACGAAGATGTTTGTGACTTCTTTATCTTGCCCATCGGAGAACTCTCACGATCTCAAGACAATCAATCGATTGTACTCGTACGATAGAAGATGCAAGATCAAATCACACAACTATGATAAAAGTAGTATCAGTTTGGCTTCACAATCCCAATGAAGTCTTTAAGTCGTTAACATGGTTTTAGAGAAGAAAACCAAAGGTTAAAGGAGAATCGACTCTAGCGAGCGCACTAGTATCACACAGACGTGTGGGGATTAGTTTTGCTCAAAGCTAGATGTCTCCTTTATATAGCCTTCAAATCAGGGTTTTTCCTTAGTTACAAAGCAATCCTTCTTCACCGTTAGATGAAAACCTGATTTAGATTCAAGCTAATATTTCTCAACCGTTAGATCGAAAACTTAGCTTGTCACACACACTTGGGATATATGTTTACTGGGTTTGTGAAAACCGTGCCCAAACATGTACGTGTATGTTGGTTCAACATAGTAACCCAAAAGGTTAAACATATGCGCATTTCATATTAACCTTGTTCTTCTTCACCATAACTAGGGCTGCACAAGAACCGGTTGGGAGGACCTGGACCGGAGTGGAACCGGAAATACCGAACCGGAGCCGGTCTAGCCGGTACAGACACCGGTACTGAAAGTTGAGAACCGATCTAGGCCGGTACAGACACCGGTTCTTGGGGAGGACCGGACTTGAACCGGACCATATGTACCAGTTGATATTAGACGTTGATCTTTTAGTTAAGATTTAATCATAGTCGTCCGTCTTAGGTTTTGAGAGACGTAAGTATGTGAGAATCATTCTTCATTTATTCGTTTATTCTTTTTATTTCTTTCCAGAGCAGCCGAATATCGGTCTCAATCACCATCTCTGAGTTGGGTTTGATTTTAGATCTATGTTTACTACTTCTTCTTCTTCACAATCTCTAACTGCATGTTAAGATTTGTGATTCTATTTCTAGGATATCTATATTTGAGTGTATGATTGAGATGTTGATTTGGTATGAGAAGTAATTGAAATTGAGTAATAAATTGGTGTTGTGAGATACTCGAGTTGATGTTGTTTAATAGAGAAGAAGATAAGGAGATTGAAGCAATTTTTGGTTGTGAAGATTTAAACGATATGCGATTTGATAAGATTATGAAGATACTGCTGACTGCTGATGCTTGAGGTGTTAGGAGATGGATTTTCTGTTAATTTGAAGCCGATGAAGTTCAGATAGATTGAATAGTATATGGGTTAAACTCGATTCGAGTTTAGATTGATCTTAGATTTAAGTTTGGACGATATGGGTTGATCTTAGATTTAAGTTTAGATCGATTGAACTCAAATAAGATGGGAGTTTAGCTGTCTGCCATGAAGAAGATGAGTCTGAGCTGTTGCTGGTGATGAATGGTCTGTTGCTGCTGCTATTGTTGTTCAATTTATGTTTGTTACTGCTACTGCTGTTCATCTAGGGTAGTAGATAATGGTTGTCTTGATTTTGTTATCTCTTTGAGTTAATTATAATAGTATCATACCTTTTATTATCTTTTGATTTTATTGAATACACATAAATTGATGAATGATTATACTGCCTGTGATCGATTTGGAGTCTGGGACATCTTTTGAGTATCAGTAGATTTGGATGAAGATTGTTACATAACTGTAGTGGGTAAAAACCCGGTACCGGACTTGTAACGGACCGGTACCGGAGTACCGGTACAAATACAGGTACAAGTACAGGGACCGGTTCTCAAAATGAAGAACCGGTCAACACCAAGTACAGGGACCGGTTCCATAAGAGAACTGGGCCGTACCGGAGTATGTGCAGCCCTAACCATAACTAGATCAATTGACTCAAATGAACTAGTTATAGATTTGTTCAATTGCTATGAGATCTTATGTAACTACACAAGACACAATTGAAACAAAGATGATTCGATTCGATTGAGTCGGCTCATGAACATTATAGCCACGGTTTGCATAAAGCATTCCTTGAAAAATTTAAGTTTCATTTTCAGAGCATATCTTTAGATCATAACCTCTTAAGTTCACAAATAAGTTCGCGGACTTAAGTTAATCGGTTGAGTTTTCCAAACTCAGCAGAAATTCTCGGAAAGAGAACTTCCGCCAATTCGCGGACTGAGTTCGCGGACTTAGCACACAAACGAGTTTTGGAAAATCCAGCATAAATTGTCGGTCAAGAACTTCCGACAGTTCGCGGACTTGGCAAGCCAATTCCACAATCCTCCCGATTTCTCTTGATCAATAAAGTTCGAAAACTTCGGTTCAAGGAATACATGGTTATTTAATTCTAAACTCTCATTTCAATCATTGAGACATTCTCAGAGGACGCTATGTAGCCGTTATTCAAAGACCGATTCACGTCAGAGCAATTCTCAAAGTGATTAAAACTTTTCATGACTTTCGTCACTGGGTGAAGATGAACTTGATCAAAGCGAAACGCTTTACCAACACACAATTTCGAGATAAAGATAAACAATGAATGCTCAACTCGAAATATCAAATGTGTATGATCTAGTCTATATAGCATACGAATTTTGTCTCATAAGAAGTAGGAGATAAAATAGATAGACTTTTGAGTAATAGATAAGTTCAAGTCTCCACATACCTTTTTGTTGATGAAGTTCCACGGTTCCTTGTATAGATCTTCGTCGTTGTATGATGAATCGCCATGAAGTCCTTTAGCTCAACTACACTTTTTCTATCCTAGTCCGAGACTTAGCTAATAGGCTAGAAATCAAGATTCATAGTTTTGATCACTAACATTGACAAACATGCTTGAGATAGCAACGCATGCGAGTTTGACCGATCTATGCTCTAACACTTATGACTATGTCTCGGTCTAGGTTAGTTAGAAATAGTTGAGCTCCAGACTCAATGGCGATTATCTTGCAAAGACGAAGAACTACTCAAGGAACCAGTGAAACTTCATCCGACCAAATGGTATGTGGAGACTTGAACTCATCTTGTCACTCAAAAGTCTATCTACTCTATCCCCCCTACTCTTGAGACAAAAGTCGTATAAGTATGATAGTTTTCATACATACACATTTGCCATTTCGAGCCGAGTTTACTCGCCTATCTTTTTATCGAAATACGTGTTGGTAATCTTTTGCTTTAACCATATTCATCTTTACCTGTGACGAAAGTCATGATGACGTTTCAATCTTGAAAATAGCTTTGATGACGATAGTCGATTCTTTATGTCTAACGACTGTTATAACATTATAGAAGAATGTTTCAATGATTAAAATGTAGAGTTGAGAATATGTAACCACCTATGGATGTAAGCATATAGTGTGTTCGCACATTAGTGTATGTTGATGGTGGATTTTAGTTCAGGGCTAAGATTGTAAAACCAAATTTATGCGCTGACATCCTGCAAAGGATAAAGCCACTGGTAAGTGATGAATACTTCTCCACTTTACTAATTCACCTAAAATGGAGCATGTAGCAACAATCCCATATACCTTGTGAATTTATAACATTATTAATGTATGACCAGCCTTGTATTTCCTGTACTGCTCCACTCTTATCATTGGTGCGACATGACGACTGAGTGTTGCTCTCAGCAGAGCAACACGAATCTCCAAGCATTAATAATGAAGCATGTAAGAAATACCCGTACCGGATATAACTCTCGAAGTGTTATACTAGCCCGATTGAGCATCTGGACTGTCCATATCAGTCTCAGAAACGATCACGACCATCCAACTTCACCAGCATGATTGGATGGCTCAGATCGAATCCATAACCCTCAAGCAGGTATTGGAGTATTCACCACCGGCCCAATGCGGACCCGCATGGTCGGCCTCCCCAAAAGGGTAGCATGGCTTGCCAATACGTCCATCCAAAACAGCGTGGACGAGAAACCCTAAATTAGGGTTTGCGACACATTACATGTATCGCAAAGCAGTCTCAACCATCCATCTTCGCAGGCATAGATGGAGGGTGTAGATGTAGATTCAACGGGCCCAGAGCATGTCAACAAAATCACCGTGGGCCCGCCTACATACATGACCGATCGGTCAGGACCAACTATGGTTGGTGGTTCCAGTTCGTGCGCCCAAACAAGGCATGACGCACTGCTGGTGAAACCCTAATTAGGGTTTGAACATCACGAGCGTCAATTTTCTCCTGCACGAACGAAGGGTCCAGGAATAGACTAGGCAGGTCCGGTGCGCATCAACATGATCATCGTGGGCCCATCTATATCCATACCCGATCGACCAACGCATATCATGCCTGGTTGCCTCGATTCGCACGCCCAAACTAGGTGTGGTCACACCTCCCAATTGCAAACTAATCTCGACCACTCAACTTTGCCGGACAAATTGAGTGGCTTAGATCACGTTTCTATGGGACAATGAAATACAGGCGTGTACATCAGCCCGTCATCTACACACCAGATTAATCAGCCAAGACCGACCAGGCTTGGTCGCCTCGAAACGCGCGCCCAAAGTTGGCATGACGCGCGGCCTTTGCGACACAAAATCTCTGTCACAAATCAATCCTAGACGCTCCTCTTTGCCGGAAAAATTGAACGATCTAGATTACACTTTCACGATACAATGAGGTATGGGCATGTACACCGACATGCCGTCTACACGCATGTGCAATCGGCCTTGCCAAAATCGTGTCCCAAGCTTGGATTCGATCAAACTGAAGAGTGATGCTTGCGCACCTCTTCATAAACCCTAATTCCACTAACGGTCGCAGATGAGTGTCTCAAAGATCATCTCGTCCGTTCAACTTCACCTGCTTGGTTATACAACCTTGGTCAGGAGTTAACTGGTCAATGAGGTGTCGTGGTGATTACCATCCTTCACTCTACCACACTAAGTGATCGGCAAAGTCAGGACTTACCTGTACAACCCCAAACGATCACATGAAGATGGATATACATGCATCTATTTTAAGACGCTTAATCGTGACTTACTCCATTAAGCCTTAAAATAACGATACTTCACTCATGCTAAATACATTCGATGCATTACATGCATAGGATTCACACGATATTTCATAAATATCGACTTCCTAAATAACTTAGTTATTCAATCTAGCATTACATGCTACTTTCTATGGGTCCCATGATCCACATACTCGAGACATCAATCATGTCACAAACTGGGGGATACATACTGGGGTATTGGTCTTGCGGTTTACAGCGTGCAGCGCACAACGCGCCATCACAAGAACGTGTCAGGAAGTCATGGACGGTTAGTGATGATGGGAGAAGTGGGCAAGACTGATCGTGTAACACTAACACACGCAACTCCACTACTCCATCACTCCACTTTCTCCACTTCCCATGAGAGACGTGGGTTAGGCTCAATGACTTGTATAAATAGGTTCTCCTCCCTATTTTCAGACAAGACAAGACAAGACAACAGAAACCAAGTGTTGATACAATCGTATTCCAACACCAGAACTGATAGCTTTCATTCTGTAAGCCAGTTCAGATTTCTGATATAAGTCATACATAGCCAACAACTTCATAATATCAACACATTCTTCGCTTCCCTCCCTAAGATCAACCCCATCTCCTTCACTTTGTGACCGAAGCAAGTCTGGAACGAACATTTCTTGGTTTAGGCTAGATTTGTACAGATTGATTTCTCGAATCACAAAGCACTCCCGTGCAGAGCATTTCTTTAGGGTTTAGATTCATTCCTCATCCACACACCCCAAATTACCAAATTCGACAGGAATAGTTTTCACCCATAAACAATTGGCGATCACAGTGGGAGATTAATCTCTCGGTTGTGAAGTCAATTTCTTCAATACCAATTCAATTTTACTGATTTCAAAAATGGTGGATCTTAGGTCTGGATCAGCGACCAATCCTGACGGGATTAGCGTTGACAACACTCTCGGTGTTGATATCCCAGGTGTCACCGTGAAGCCAGTCAATACCATGAATGTATCTCGTGGAATTGCTTCCTCTACCATCAGCACCAGCGGAGCAGGAGATGTTCCAGTAAGTGTAACACCTCCCATCACCAGAGCCAGAGCAGCCGCAAATCCCGGCATCTCCTCAAGTGTAACTCCTCCGGCGGTCACCAGAGCAATAAATTCCACCCCTTCATCAGAACGAGGAGTTGTAGGAGCAAGAGGAGGACCATCTCCCAATACCATCGCATGGAGAGGTAGGAAGTCCTTGATAAGACTCAAACGGATATGGCTGCAACTTAGAAAGAGGTACTCACTTTTCTGAAGACATTAACTGATCGATTTCCAAAAGAGCCGCGACATCCCCTGGAGCCAACAAGGAACGCATTCAACGCACCCGGGGAAGGTACTTCAGCAGCGCGGACCTACATGGACCTGATCAAAGAAGCGACATCATATATGAACGGTCCTGTCATGGAGATTCCTACACTGGGGACTGATCCTCGTAACGATGCTCCTCAAGTCAATAGTCTCACTATGAGCCAGAGGCCGGAGGATCAGGAAACAGTTTCTCTAGTGGAAAGTTTATGCGAACTTTTACACCTCTCGAAGAATCAACGGGCAGAGAAGTTTTGCTGCAATCAACCAGAAGAAGGTCACAACCGGGCCCTACACGTTACTTCACGCGTCAAGGATTCAGAGATCAAAAGGTCCCTTATCGACACGTGAGCGTCTTCGAATGTAATTACTCTCAAGACTCTCAGGACGGCCAAGGTTCGCTCAGGAAAGATCGTATTGCATCCTACCACAATGAAATACTTTGAAGAAAACCAGACCAGCACATACGGGATCGCCCCTTCAACGTATCACCAATGCCTGAAGACTATGCTGAAAAAAGATGTCATCCGTATTCCTGCATCATTGCTTCCTTACGCACGAATATGCGAAGTGGAACTGTTCAAACCGAAGGAAGCTCCGCGGGAAGGATCAGACAAAGTCCATTGCATCCCACTCCCCACGTGAGCGTCAATCCAGGAGGAGGACCGACCTGCATCATCGAAGGCTAGGCCCCATGATGCATCCTTGCTGACGAGGCATCTTAATTCTCCTCTCCACCCAACAGAATGCTACAACAATGATCAGCCACAAGAAGAAGTGCTAGACGCTCCACGACAGCTACAAGATGGTACCAACTCCACAACTGATGAGCTCGGCGATGAGGAATCTCCTAGGCCTATCTCCATCAGCTCGACCTTGTGTAAGCATTCATACAATCTCCGATCCAAGCCGGTCAAACAATCTCCGAGGCAATTCAGGCGCGAGATCAGGTGTTGCATGGATTCCAGAGACTTGAACGAATTCTGCCCCAATGACGATTTCCTATACCTAACATCGACATGTTGGTAGATGCTACCAGCGAACACGGAGTGTTCTCCTCCATGGATGGATGTATCGGCTACAACCAGATAAAGATGTATGAGCATGGTGCAAGTAAGATATCTTTTCAAACCCTATTGGAAACTTTTGTTATACCGTAATGCCATTCGGTTTGAAAATTTCCGGTGCGACGTATTAACCCACTATGACGACAATCTTCAATGACATGATGCATAAGCAAGTTGAAGACTACGTGGACGATATAGTAGTCAAATCCAAGACTCAATCTACCCTCACAATGACGCTGACGCGAACCGTTAAGGGGCTCCACAGCTTCATGGGCAAGGTGAATTCGACGTTTTATACCTGGCTTAGCCCAGCTCGTTGCTTCATTCACTCCCTTGCTGAAGAGAGGAGAAAGTTTTGTCTGGAACACACTACAATAGGAAGCGTTTCGGAAGAATCAACGAATATTGTCATCTCCAAATCATCACAAAGGGTTCACCTATCATGTCATCCCGGACAAAGAGCGAGCCAGGGACATCTTCAGATCTACTGGAGCGTCCCGAATTCAGGACACTTGAGGGTCACGATCCAAATGTGACTAAACAACAAGTGGTGTAATTGTGCATCAATATGACGGAACCTGTCTATCGTGCTTTGTCGAAGAACCTGCGCTTTCATACATCCTCTGAACTCCGTGAAGATGCTAAACGCTTAGTTGCGACAACACCTTCCCTGCTAGAAGAACAAGCCTGCCAGTAATGAAGAGCCTCATGATGTTCGCAGAAGCATACATCTCACCAACAGGCAATACAACCTTCAGCCTTCTGTAAGCAGTTTCACTAAAGCAGCAAGAGGAAAGCCACCGAGATACAACATCATGCTCGTCCAAAATTGCCAACTTCAACTCTAGCACCACGTGCACGACTGCCGCAATAATGAAACAACGTCCAAGATATTCCATATCTGGATCGACGGTAACTACATCAATGAGAGACACTTTCAGAATTTGTCTCACGTGGAAAAACTAGTTCTGTTACCAAAAGAGATTGCACCTGGGACTTAAGAGGGTGCCAAGTTCGTGCAAGTTTCCACCACGCCTCTCCCTGCCAGTCTCTTCTGATCACAGCTGCTGCCATGAACTGTTGTTGCTCGTCGATTGATACCATCCAGAGCTTCACCATATCAACAACCATTACATACAAAAGACCCATTGGGCATACAAGATGGATCCACGTAGACCACGCTTGGGGACTGAGGCTCAGCATGAAATCCCTTCGCCGTCAGTCAAGAACTTCTTCAACACAAGAGAGGTAGTCAATCAAGAAGCATGTAATTCGCAAAGGGAAACCAAGATGAAGAAGAGGCCGCTTCAACACTCTCTCAAGCAGAAGCCGCTTCAACACTCTCTCCAGCAGAAGCTGCTTCAACGCTCTCCGGTTCCTGCTTGCTCCAGAAGCTTCTCTAACGCTCTCCAGGACCTGCTCACTCCAAAAGCTGTTTCAACGCTCTCAGCGGGACCCACACCACGTTCGAACATACAAGGTTCACGTTTGGGCAAAGAAAGCATCCCGGGTCCCACGAGCAAAGGGAAGACCGATGTTGGTTAGCAAGACCGGTGTTAGTCAGCAAGACGTCACAGCAGCAAGGCCGGTGTCGGTCGAGGCAGCGATGTCCGTCAGCAAGGTCGGAGTTCGTCAAATCAGCAAGGACGGTGTTGGTCAAGGAACAAGTCTGGTGTTGGGTGAGGCAACAAGTTTGGTGTCTCGTCAAAGCAGGCACGCGGCGGGTCCCACTTGATCAGGCACAGCTAGCCCCAGATTGGTCAAAACAGGCACAACCGCCCCCAAGCAAAACAGGCACGCGACGGGTCCCACGTTCGGGCAAAGCAATCAAGGCTGGTATTGAGCCACGTTAGCAAACAAGGTCGGTGTTGGTCGAATCCACGAAGCCGGAGTTGATCAAGCTCATAAGGCTGGTATTCAAATAAAATAGGCGCACACAGCAGGGCCGGTTTTCAGTCGAAGCACAAGGCCGACGTTTGAAGCATGTACACGGTGGACCCGTGTTTAATTGAAGCATGCACATCTGCCATGTTCGAAGCAAGCATGCTTACATCGGGTCCCACGTTCGACCGAAGCAGGCACACAATGGACCCACGTTTAACCGAAGCAGGCACAACAAGCCCACGTTCGATCAAGCAGGCGCATGAATCTCCAAGCATTAAATAAGGAGGCACATAAGAAATACCCGTATAGGCTATAACTCTCAGATTTTTATACTAGACCGATCGAGCATCTGGACTGTCTGTATCAGTCTCAGAAACGATCACGACCATCCAACTTCACCAGCATGATTGGATGGCTCAGATCGAATCCATAACCCTCAAGAAGGTATTTGAGTATTCACCATCGTCCCAATGCGGACCCGCATGGGCGGCCTCCCCAAAAGGGTAGCATGGCTTGCCAATACGTCCATCCAAAACAGCGTGGACGAGAAACCCTAAATTAGGGTTTGCGACACATTACATGTATCGCAAAGCAGTCTCAACCATCCATCTTCGCAGGCATAGATGGAGGGTGTAGATGTAACTTCAACGGGCCCAGAGCATGTCAACAAAATCACCGTGGGCCCGCCTACATACATGACCGATCGGTCAGGACCCACTATAGTTGGTGGTTCCAGTTCGTGCGCCCAAACAAGGCATGACGCACGGCCGGTGAAACCCTAATTAGGGTTTGAACATCACGAGCGTCCATTTTCTCCTGCACAAACGAAGGGTCCAGGAATAGACTAGGCAGGTACGGTGTGCATAAACATGATCATCGTGGTCCCATCTATATCCACACCCGATCGGCCAAGGCATATCATGCCTGGTTGCCTCGATTCGCACGCCCAAACTAGGCGTGGTCACACCTCCCAATTGCAAACTAATCTCGACCACTCAACTTTGCCGGACAAATTGAGTGGCTTGGATCACGTTTCTATGGGACAATGAAATGCAGGCGTGTACACCATCCCGTCGTCTGCACACCATACTAATCGTCCAAGACCGACCACGCTTGGTCGCCTCGAAACGCGCGCCCAAAGTTGGCATGACGCGCGGCCTCTGTGGCACAAAATATCTGTCACAAATCAATCCTAGCCGCTCCTCTTTGCCGGACAAATTGAGCGATCTAGATTACACTTTCACGAGACAATGAGGTATGTGCATGTACACCGGCATGCCGTATACACGCATGCCCAATCGGCCTTGCCAAAATCGTGTCCCAAGCTTGGATTCGATCAAGCTGAAGAGTGATTCTTGCGCACCTCTTCATAAACCCTAATTCCACTAAAGGTCGCAGATGAGTGTCTCAAAGATCATCTCGTCCGTTCAACTTCTCCTGCTTGGTTATAAAACCCTGGTCAGGATTTAACTGGTCAATGAGGTGTCGTGGTGATTACCATCCGTCACTCTACCACACCAAGTGATCGGCCAAGTCAGGACTTACCTGTACATCCCCAAACGATCACTTGAAGATGGATAGACATGCATCTATTTTAAGACGCTAAATCGTGGCTTACTCCATTAAGCCTTAAAACAACGATGCTTCACTCATGCTAAATAGATTCGATACATTACATGCATAGGATTCACACGATATTTCATAAATATCGACTTCCTAAATAACTTAGTTATTTAATCTAGCATTACATGCTACTTTCTGTGGGTCCCACGATCCACATACTCGAGACATCAATCATGTCACAAACTGGGGGATACATACTGGGGTATTGGTCTGGCGGTTTACAGTGTGCAGCGCACAACGCGCCATCACAAGAACGTGTCAGGAAGTCATGGACGGTTAGTGATGATGGGAGAAGTGGGCAAGACTGATCGTGTAACACTAACACACACAACTCCACTACTCCATCACTCCACTTTATCCACTTCCCATGAGAGACGTGGGTTAGGCTCAATGACTTGTATAAATAGGTTCTCCTCCCTATTTTCAGACAAGACAAGACAAGACAACAGAAACCAAGTGTTGATACAATCGTATTCCAACACCAGAACTGATATCTTTCATTCTGTAAGCCAGTTCCGCTTTCTGATACAAGTCATACATAGCCAACAACTTCACAATATCAACACCTTCTTCGCTTCCCTACCTAAGATCAACCCCATCTCCTTCACTTTGTGACCGAAGCAAGTCTGGAACGACCATTTCTTGGTTTAGGCCAGAATTGTACAGATTTATTTTTTCTAGAATCACAAAGCACTCCTGTGAAGTGCATTTGTTTAGGGTTTAGATTCATTCCTCATCCACACACCCCAAATTACCAAATTCGGCAGGAATAGTTTTCACCCATAAACAGTGTATAAATCCATGTGCCAGAAACCAAGTGCGTCCATATGTGTGCATGCGGTATTGGTGAATGAGACAGGTTTGGTACGCGTACCCGTACGCGTACTGGCGGAAATTCACGTCCGTGAAATTCTGCTTAGTTTGAAGTTTACGAACTCAAAAAATAGTCACCTTAGGTATATGTGTACCCGTACGCGTACTGGCGGAACTTTTTCACCCGAAAAAGTATGCTGAGTTTGGAAACTAAAACCAACTCAAAATCCGGTAGCTAAGGTTTGTGTACCCAAGCTAGTTATTTCTCAAATCGGTAGTTCATGGACTTAAAACAATAAATTATAAGGAATGCAATCTTTGCAAACCGTGGGTATATTGTTCATGAATTGATTTAAATGAATCAAACCGATTTTATTTCAATTGTGTCTATGTATAAATACCTAAGCAATTAAACAACTCTTGAACTAGTTCTTATGAGTCATTTGAACTAGTTATGAGAAAGATGAATACGGTTAATATGGAAGCACTCATATGGCTAACCATTGGTCAAACATTTGTGAACCAGCCAATGTACAAGTTTAGGTACGGTAACTCAAACCTTAATGAATGCATTTCATTTTTTTGTGACAATCTAAGTTTCGATCTAACGGTTGAAAGATATTAGCTTGGATAAATCAGGTTTTTCATCTAACGGTGATTATTGAATGCTTTTTTACCAAGGTAACTTAGATTGCAAGCCCTGATTTGAAAACTATATAAGGAGACGTCTAGAAACTGTGCAAAACTAATTCCCACACCTACTGTGTGATACTAGTTGGTTTGCTATAGTCGATTCTCCTTTAATCGTAGGTTTCTTCTCGAGACCCTATCGATTTACGACAGAAAGACTTCATTGGGATTGTGAAGCCAGACGAAACTACTTCTCTTATAGTTGAGCGATCTGATCTTGCCATTTTTTATCGTACGAGTTCAATTGAATAATTGACTTGAGATTATATCTCCAATAGCTCAAGATAAAAAGAAATCACAAACATCTTTGTCTCATCGTTTGTGATTCCACAATATCTAGTTTCGCTACCATACGATTTAAATTATTGTGAGGTAATTGATAATACTAGGTTGTTCTTCGGGAATATAAGTCCGGTTTATCAATTGGTTCTTGTTTAACTTTATTTTTATCAAAAGACAGAACAAAACTTTTAGGTTTATCTGTGGGAGACAGATTTATCTATCCTTGTAGACTTTTCTGTGTGATACAGATTTGTTTATTAAAGTCTTCGACTTTGGGTCGTAGCAACTCTTGGTTGTGGGTGAGATCAGCTAAGGGAATCAAGTGCGTAGTATCCTGCTGGGATCAGAGATGTAAGGAGCTCAACTGTACCTTGAATCAGTATGAGATTGATTAGGGTTCAACTATAGTCCAGACCGAAGTTAGTTTGTAGTAGGCTAGTGTCTGTAGCGGCTTAATACAATGTGGTGTTCAATCTGTACTAGGTCCCGGGGTTTTTCTGCATTTGCGGTTTCCTCGTAAAAAAATTTATGGTGTCTGTGTTATTTCTATTCTGCATTATATTTTGTTATATAATTGAAATATCACAGGTTGTGCGTTGTATCGATCAATTGTGAAATCCAACCTTTGGTTGTTGATTGGAAATTGATTGATCCTTGGATATTGGTCTTTGGTACCATCCAAGTTTATATCTCTCTTGTATTTGATAAAGACTCGCAGATTTCTATTTGCTTGAGTATAGATCAAATCGAGAGATAGAGATATTAACTCCTTGATATACTTTTTATTAAGATTGAGTCTGACTTTCTAGTTGATTCTCTTAAAAGTATATTTGAGTTAGTCCATACAGATTGCTAATCGAAATATTGGGTGTGGTTGTTAGACCCTCACTTTTTCATAAAGGACACTTGCAACGGGGATGCAAAGTTCGTAAGATGCAAGATGCGCTTTCTATTGTGTCAAATGAATTGGCTAAGTTTTCTCCTCATAAGAACTCAGATCGATATTGTCCTAATTTTAGGCAAAAGAATTATTATAATGGTAGTTCAAATTTTGCATATCGCTCGACAAGGTCATCTCATAGAAGACCCGAATATCGAAAGAGAGATAACTTTGTAAATGCAAAGACAAGATCTGATGTTCCAAATTGGAGAAAGGGTGTTTCGCAAAATATTCAAAAGGACAATGATCCTAAAGGTATGAAGGAGAAAGCTTCTCCTGCAAAACCCAACTCTAAATGGGTCCCTAAGTCCTCCATAGCCAAGAAGGGACCAAAAGTTAGTCACAAGAATGACTCTCAGCTGTTAATTGTTGGTGACAATAATTATAAGATTATTCTTGAAAGACTAAAGAAAGACATCATGTCTGAAATCTCTTGTACTAGTGAACGTTGTGATAATGACACTCTTCATCACAAGTCAAAGGAAAAAAACAAGAGATGGAACAAGAGAAAACAAACCAAGCAAGAGGTCAAGAATGATGATTCTGTCTTAGTCACTCGTGACAAACAAGACAAGGCTCAACTCAGCACAACCTAGTTGTGTTAGAATGTGCATGCTCACCTTAGTGCTCAATCTTTTCAAAGGTGAGAAAGCACATCAAAAACTGAGCACGTGATCTCTCGGTTATTATATGACTAATTAATATCCTTAGGAAGATTTATTTTCTTCTATACTCATACCTTCTCTATCTATATTTGAGTTTTTGATAGAAACGGTAATTTGATTTGATGATGTAGACATCTATTGATCATATATGTGTAGCTCTTTTTTTACGGTTAAAACGAGCCAAAAATCACTAAATTCGGACATTGTATATGCAAAAGTTATGTCAAAAACAGTTTAGTGTTGTGGTCCGTCACAAGTAACACTTGGGGTACCGATCCTAGTGATAGGTGCAATATGGGGAACCGATCCTAGTGAGAGGTCCCCATACGAAGAATCTTAAATCTGTTTTGCCCATAACTTCTTCGTCCGAACTCGGAATGACCTCATTCTTTTCGTGTGGTTTCACAATTCAATTCCCCAAAAGATAGAGGTAATTGCAATATTTGATTCTTTGTTGAATATTTATGGTGTATTGCATTTTATTTTAGGGGATGTTTGATTTCGGTTTTCACAACCTTGATATTCGATCTCATAATGTTGTGAACCCTTATGGTTTGGGTGACTTTTTGATTTAGCAGGATTAAGTTATAGCCCATGTTGGTAGGCTTTATCAAAGGATCATGAGGGGTTCTGGTAGAAACAATATGCGAAAAAGTCACAATATGTTGAATCGGTTTTGGTTTAGCATAAAAGCATATGTGTTTCGACGGTTTTCAACTTTTGCTTGCAATTGTTAAAACCGGTTTTCATCCTTTCTCTGGTAAAGGTTGGATGTTGTTATTCTTTTGTTTTACATAAGGATGACAACATAATGATATTTCAATATCAATTCTCCCTGGAAAAAGATGCAAACATATTGGAGAAGTGGATGCGAAATTTGAGGTAACAATATTGTTAGTTAATTGTTTTCCTGTTTAAGAAAAGCCTGATTTTATTTCATAGATATTTTGATTTTGCTTAACAAAATTTCGGTACAATTGTTGTTTTATTCCATGATGTGTATCTGCATGTGTGTGTGATTCAATTGTTTCCGGTTAAGAAAATCCATTGTTATCTTGCTTTATTGTGTGGTGTCAATTGTTTAGGCTTACAAAATTTCGGTGCAATTGCGGTGCTTTAATGTCTATGTTGTTTCAATTGCTTCCGGTTGAGGTGAATAATTATGCAAGTTGATTTATTTGGTTTGTATGAATTATTTATGGCTTAACGAAAGAAAAAGGTTTACGGGATGAATTGTTTAGTCCAATTCGATTCCGGATAAGAGAAACTAAGTTTATCTTAGTTAGACTTATTAAAGTGGAGGTTTCGGTTATTCAAGTCTAATCGAATGCCTTAACAAGAAATGCTAGTTAACTAACCTAGTACTTGTCTTGTTTAAAATTTAAATGTCTAAGTTATATGGATAATTAGAACCTGATGAGAAAAAAAGAGTTATCTTTATTTTGGTCTTATCGTACGAAGCGGTTGTATTTGTACAACGGTTCAACAAAGGGACTAAGGTGCTTAGTTGATTTTTGGTTTGCTAAACTAAATTGGGAAAATTGCTTCGGGCAATTATTTCCTTGATAACATATCAAAACAAATTACTTTGTAGTTTCAGTTTTGATATTGGTTATCAAAAATGGTGTGTGGAACCCTCGTACTTAACTCTATAGGTTTGCAAGTCTATTTTGAGATTTGTAAGATTCTTTTCGGTTTTTCCTTTATTTTTTTCGTTTCTTTTTCATTTTGTGAAAAAAAGGGGGAGAAATATATGGAGTAAACAAGTGGTACTGGCATTGATTTTATATTAATTGGTATCACTAAGGAAAAGGACAATTGTGCTTAAACGTTTATCTAACAAAAGAGTCAAAGCATAGACTAAGGGGGAAGACTTGAAGAAGTTTGGTTGAACCCACCAAGCGTTGGTATGTCAAGTTTAATTGTCATATTTTAGTGAATCAAAACTCATTTTAAGAGTCGCTTGATTATGTACTAGAGTCAACTTCGTATAGGTTAGCTTGAAAGTATTAGGATATGAGACATTACAAGTATTGCGAAGACTTAAAGAAGTGAAGAAGTAAGGAGCTACAACGACAACATCATCCTTCCACTTGAGGTTAGTGATATTTGACTTGAACTGTTTCATTCCCTAACATATCTTTCAATTCGTGCATATTGAAAACAAAACCGCGAAGCATGAATGATTATACTCTAGTTAGACATAGTATTAAGGAATACAATACGAGGTTTATTGCTTAACCATTAAACTTTGTAGATAAGACATCGACATAATCGTTTGAATGCTATTGTGATTATGTATGGGTACAAGGTGAAGATTTCATCCTAGGAAACAATGTTTTACATTTGTTTTAAGAAAGTAAATTCATCAACTTGTTTTGTGAATCGAAAGATAAATCGCCAGGCATTATTGGTATTATTATTCATTGCATATCTTTTGAACTACCAACATGTGTGATTAGTACCGCTCATGACTTGTTAAATGAAAATCCACCATCAACAATGAGACATTACAAGTATTGCGAAGACTTGAAGAAGTGAAGAAGTAAGAAGCTACAACGACAACATCATCCTTCCACTTGAGGTTAGTGATATTTGACTTGAACTGTTTTATTCCCTAACATATCTTTCAAGTCGTGCATATTGAAAACGAAACTGCGAAGCATGAACACTCTAGATATACATAGTATTAAGGAATACAATATGAAGTTAATTTATTGTTTAACCATTAAACTTTGTAGATAAGACATCGACATAATCGTTTAAATGCTATTGTGATTATGTATGTGTATGAGGTGAGGATTTCATCCTAGGAAACAATGTTCTACATGTGTTTTAAGGAAGTAAGTTCATAAACTTGTTTATGAATCGAAAAGGAAATCGCCAGGCGTTATTGGGATTGTTATTCATTGCATATCTTGTGAACATCCAATATGTATGATTTAGTATAACCGTTCACGACTTGTTTGTGTTCTTGGTAAACTATTCACAAAGGCCTGACTTATGTATTGGTATGACTTTTATTAGTGAAACCGATCTTAAGTAATCACCTGAGATGGTATGATCGAGTTTGTGATTTGTTTAACCGAATCTGGGTAAAGGGGAACCGATCATTTAAAGAGGTGAAACACATCACAAAGGGGAATTGATCCTTGTATGAGGTGCAGCAAGTTTGTAGCATAAAGGGGAACCGATCCTATGGACATGTGCAACACATTTTTAGGAAAAGGGTAAACGATCCTATGGACATGTGCAACACATATAAGTTAGATACCATATATATGTGGGGAACCAATCCTAGTACCTAGTCAACCGAATTTTGGAAATCTAGTGTGACTATGCATAGTACTCACATGGAGGTAGAACCGAAACTTCTTTTGGTAGAACCGTTAAACCCATGATTTGTGATTGAGTGTTCTTGATCAATCACATAGTTCTTGAAAGTCAGATAAACCAATTCTAAACTTGTTTGAAGTGTGGAAAATCGGTTTCAAGGTTGTAAGTATGAAAGAGGACTTAGAAAGTAAGGATGTCGACACACTTTGAACACAGGCAGTAATTTTTATCTTTAATTGTTTAAAGTTATTCCTTAATAGATATAGGAAGAAAATCCCAGGATCGAAACATTAATAAGTTAAGAATCTTTTAATTAAGGTCTTAGTTTTATTTTAGGAAAATAAGAATTAGTAATGTGCATTTACTAGTTAAAGATTTTCCAAAGAGATTTTCGGTCATTATTTTGGACAGAGCATTTCCAGGAATTATGGAAATCGAATTTGTGCTTTAATGAATATCTTGAGAATATTTTCGGTTTTGGAAATTCCTTGGTGTCCAAACTTCCTTGTCTATAAATACTTGAAGTTTGCATTTCTAGCAAACTAATCCTTCGTGACAACAAACTTCCTCAGTTGTATTGTTACTGGTGTAGCCGCCTATTCGGAGAGGAGAGTAACCTAATTAAGCGAAATCTCTTACGGCCGCTCAGTTTAAAGTCTTCTTTGGGATTGAGAAGCTCTACGAGTATCATTGGTGGGAAACTAGATAATTGCGGTTTATCTTGTGTTTTCGACTGATTTGATTGACTAACGGTGGTTGAACTTTGATTGCACCTAGTTTGTTTATGCTTGAGAATCTTTTCTTCTGATATAATATTCACTCAAACTAGATCGAAGTTTTGACAGGGATTTTTAGATTGTTGTTAGTTCTAAAGACGATCTTGTGATAATCCATTGTTAACAGACTCCGTTCTGTGCGTGATTGATCACAAGAGATTCAAGTTATTGTGTGCAGGTGTTTATTGAAGATCTAAGAAGATTTGAAGAAAAAGAAGATATTGAAGATTTCTGATTTGGGGTTCATAATCTTTGGTGTGCACAATACTTTTTCCGGTATAAGAGGATCCAACTATAATCAGTTTATCCTTGTGGTAGATTGGATTGATTAGTTGTGTAGATCGGCATCAATACAATTCTTTGTGATTAAAAGTATTGATTGCAAAATATTAACAATTACTTCGGTAGTTGAACATAAGATAGATCTAAGAACCTGGCGAATGAGTTTATTGAGATAAACAGAAGAGCCTTTGTCGAACTCACCTCACTTGGTTGAAGAGAGTTGATACCAAACAGATTTGTTGTTCCTTTACTGTTTGGAATACGAACCAAAGGAATTGTTCCAAGTACGTGACTTATTCATAAGTTGGAGGTGTGGGAATACAGACGGAACTAGGTGAACTATAGGTTTAGTTGCTTGGTCTCAACTATACGAAGTTGGTATAATTTTTTGTAGCGGCTTAATCCTGAGAGTATTCAATTCTGGACAAGGTCCCGAGGTTTTTCTGCATTTGCGGTTTCCTCGTTAACAAAATCTTGTTGTGTCATTACTTTATATTTCCGTATTATAATTGTTTTATTATAATTAAAATAAATTATACAAACGTTAATTTCCTATTTACTTGATAAGAAATCCTATTGTGTTTGGTTAATTCCGAACCTTTTTATCAAGTAAACATACTTTTTTGTTGTATTGTATCGATCTCGTATCCATAGACGATCACACAAAGTGTGAACCGATTAGTTGCATTATCTCGACTCAGTCCATATACAATCACTTTCGGAGAAAGGACTTATAGGTAGGAAAAGTTTTAGCTTGAGGTATATTTGGGTACCCTCGCCTTTTCAATTGGTATCAGAGCAGGCAAACACGAAAAGATCTAACAATCTGTGTTTGATGTGATTCAACCTATAAGACCTGAGTCAAAGTAGAGTTAAGCGAGAGCGAAAACTTAAGAAGGACTAAGATAATGTATCGCAAGACTTTGGAAGTTTTGATTTTTAAAAATTCTTAGAAGGGACATCCTCATCGAGTTCTACGAGCTCAGTTGAAAATACTTCTGAATATTCTCAAGATGAGATTAAGTTAAGCCTTGTACTGATGATCAAGGACCTCGAGTCTGAAAAATCTTCTGTAGGAGATGAAAAGGTTGAGCATGTGAGAGTAAATACTTCTGAGCTACAAGAGTTAAAAGAATCTTTTGACTCTTGTGCAACTGAACTCACTCTTGGGTTAAAAAGAAAAGGAAAACTTCTAGAAGAATTAGGTTGTTTGCAAGATGAAAATGAACAACTTGTTCATGATCTTTCCTCCTTGACAGCGGAATTAGATTTTCTCAAGAATACATCTTCCTTGGAGATTCAATCCTTGGAAGAGAAACTTGCTGAATCTAATGCAAGGATTAACTCTCAACAAAAAAAGTTTTGAAGAGAAGAAAGGTACATATCTCTCACGAGAAAAATGCCTTGAGGCTGGGATAGCTGTTGCTCTTGATAAAATCAAGACGTTAGAAGAAGAAAATTTGTACTTGAAAAAATTCAATGATAGCACAAACAATTTAACCTCAATGTTATAAGCAAGTATAAATCATCGTGATACACGAGTATTGGGCTATAAGGGAATAGATGCCTCAAATATTAGCAAAGAAGTAAAATTCGTTAAAAATACAAATTCTTCTAAACCAGAAGCTTTCACTGATATAAAAGATGCTCGTATTTCTTGTAAAGAAGTAAAACCAGTCAAGCCTAAGAATTGTGTTCAACCAGCAGCAATCAAAGAGAGCACTTCTGCTAATGTCAAGAAAGCAACAACGTTAAACAAGGATAAGAAGAAGAAGAAAACTCGTCGAGCTCCAATGCAAGAGGATCCACAAAGAGGTAACATTAAAACTCATACTTCGTATATTTATACTAAGCATTTTTATTATTGTGGTAATGAAATGTTAGAGCATTGCTCGGTCGAACTCGCATGCGTTGCTATCTCAAGCATGTTTGTCAATATTACTAATCAAAACTATATGTCTTGATTTCTAGTATACTTATTGAAAAAGTGGGGGTCTAACAACACCACCCAATATTTCTCTTAGCAATCTGTATGGACTAACTCCGGAATACTTTGCTATAGAATCAACTAGGCAGTCAGACTCAATCTAGATAAAACTATCTCAAGGAGTTAATATCTCTCTCTTGATTTGGTTTTTACTCAAGCGAAAAACAATAGCGAGTCTTTATCAATACAATGAATAACTTGGACGGTACCAAAGACCAATGTCCAAGGATCAATCAATATCAATCAACAACCAAAGGTTGGATTTACAATTGATGGTCATGAACGCACAACCTGTATTATTTTAATTATATAAAATATAATGCGGAAAAGAAATAACACAGACACCAGAGATTTTGTTAACGAAGAAACCGCAAATGCAGAAAAACCCCGGGACCTAGTCCAGATTGAATACACACTGTATTAAGTCGCTACAGACACTAGCCTACTCCAAGGTACAGTTGTACTCCTACGCATCTGATCCCAGAATGATACTACACACTTGATTCCCTTAGCTGATCTCACCCACAACCAAGAGTTGATGTAACCCAAAATCACAGACTTGATAATAAACAGATCTGTCTCACACAGAAAATTTTATCAAAGGATAAAGTTGTCACCCACAGATAAACCCTAGGTTTTGTTCCGTCTTAAGATATAAAATCAAGGTGAACAGGAACCAATTGATAATCCGGTCTTATATTCCCGAAGAACAGCCTAGATTAATCAATCACCTCTCTACAATCCTTCCTGTCTACACATGCGGTTTGTCGAGGAATCACAAACAGTGAGACGAAGATGTTTGTGACTTCTTTATCTCGCCTATCGTAGAACTCTCACGATATCAAGCCAATCAATCGATTGTACTCGTACGATAGAAGATTCAAGATCAGGTCACACAACTACGATAGAAGTAGTATCGGTCTGGCTTCACAATCCCAATGAAGTCTTTAAGTCGTTAACCTGGTTTTAGAGAAGAAAACCAAAGTTTAAAGGAGAATCGACTCTAGAGAGCGCACTAGTATCACAGAGACGTGTGGGGATTAGTTTTGCTCAAAGCTAGATGTCTCCTTTATATAGCCTTCAAATCAGGGTTTTGCCTTAGTTACAAAGAAATCCTTATTCACCGTTAGATGAAAACCTGATTTAGATTCAAGCTAATATTTCTCAACCGTTAGATCGAAAACTTATCTTGTCACACACACTTGGGATATATTTTTACTGGGTTTGTGAAAACCGTGCCCAAACGTGTACATGTATGTTGTCTCAACATAGTAACCCAAAAGGTTAACCATATGAGCATTTCATATTAACCTTGTTCTTCTTCACCATAACTAGTTCAATTGACTTAAATTAACTAGTTAAAGAGTTTTTCAATTTCTAGGAAATCTTATGTAACTACACAAGACACAATTGAAACAAAGATGATTCGATTCGATTGAATCGGCTCATGAAATTATAACCACGGTTTGCATAAAGCATTCCTTAGTAATTTAAGTTTCATATTCAGAGCACATCTTTAGATCATAACCTTTTAAGTTCAAAAACAAGTTCGCGGACTTAAGTTAATCGGTTGAGTTTTCCAAACTCAGCAGAAATTATCGCAAAGAGAACTTCCGCCAGTTTGCGGACCTAGCACACAAACGAGTTTTGGAAAATCCAGCAGAAATTCTCGGTCGAGAACTTCCGACAGTTCGCGGACTTGGCAAGCCAATTCCACAATCCTCCCGATTTCTCTTGATCAACAAAGTTCGAAAACTTCGGTTCAAGGAATACATGGTTATGTAATATAAACTCTCATTTCAATCATTGAGATATTCTCAGAGGACGCTATGTAGCCGTTATTCACAGACCGATTCACGTCAGAGCAATTCTCAATGTGATTGAAACTTTTCATGACTTTCGTCACTAGGTGAAGATAAACTTGATCAAAGAGAAACGCTTTACCAACAAACGATTTCGAGATAAAAGATAAACAATGAATGCTCAACTCGAAATATCAAATGTGTATGATCTAGTCTATATAGCATAGGACTTTTGTCTCATAAGAACTAGGAGATAGAATAGATAGACTTTTGAGTGATAGATAAATTCAAGTCTCCACATACCTTTTTTTTGATGAAGTTCCACGGTTCTTTGTATAGATATTCGTCGTTGTATGATGAATCGCCATGAAGTCCTTGAGCTCAACTACACCTTTTCTATCCTAGTCCGAGGCTTAACTAATAGGCTAGAAATCAAGACTCATAGTTTTGATCACTAACATTGACAAACATGCTTGAGATAGCAACGCATGGGAGTTTGACCGAGCTATGCTCTAACAATATCCCCCTTTGTCAATTTTAGTGACAAAACTATTGATACATATGGAATACAAAAAAGATAAACTTTAGTGGCTCCTATTCCATAGTCTAATCTTCAATGTTCCCTGAAATCTTCGTCCTTACAAGTACTCCAATGATTCTAATGGTTGTAAGTTTAGCATCACCGTTGTTGAAGATCCATAGCTATAACAATGAGAGAATTCGAGATTCTCGATCATTATTGTACAGTGTCATAGTATTATTATGTAATATCAAAGTCCAATTGTATCACGACTTTAACAATAATACTACGGTGATATGTATCACTCCCCCTTAGTCAATACTCCATCTCGATCATGGAAACCACTCCCCCTTACACAATGATCCGAAAACCATATGTATTTGTAGTGTGAACAACATTATTTCTCCCCCTTTTTGTCAATAAAATTGACAAAGGTACAAGAACGGGTTCATAATGAAATTCCACTAGAGACATTTCATGACCAAAAGAAAAATACATACCAACTTAATTTAGATGCAATCATAAAGCCGAAGCTAAATGCATTCATCAAGGAGTTTTAAGATACAAGATAACCCCTATAAAATTCCACATCCGCACACCCCGCAAGATATTACCATTAAGCACAAATTCAAAAGAACTCTCTCACATTTGATGTCATTCCCGAAAGAACAACAAGAGCGACCTTAATTTCGAAAGAAAAGAAGTATTTTTAAATTGGACACCAAAAACCATGGAAATGATTTTCTATATCCAAAACTCAACCAAATTAATCACAAGAAAACCCATGATTAATTCAATTGGAATACACAACTAAATCAAACCACAAAAGTGATCGATTTAATTGAAGGTGCTCAACATAATTAAACTTACGGAGCTACGACTAAGATAATCATATGGAGATGACTACCTTAATCGTTCAAATACTCAACATAAGGAAAACCTTACGGAATATACGACTACATCAACCAATAGAACATGATTAGTATAGCCGTTCATATACTCAACACAAGAACTTGTGGAATATATGAAAAACTCAACTAGATTAATTACAAGAGAACCTCTAATTAATCTAATTGGAATACACAACCAAACTAATCACCGAAGCAATCAATATAATTGTCAAAAGATTTTGCTCGATAAAAGAAGACTTTCGGAACAAATAACTAAATAACCAATCAAGATGATTAATTTAGTTCAAGAATGCTCAACATATAACATCTCATGGAACAACCAACAAGGACAATATTAATCGACATAGTTGTAAGGTGCTCAACATAAGATACACAATGGAGCCTTCACGGTAAAATATAACACAATGGATCAATGAAGATCAATACCGTGGATAACATACAAGGATCTATTCTATTTTCCATCACTATATGCGTAACTACATAATAGACTTTATCCTTGTCACACAAAAGATTTTATCCTATTTTCCATCAAACAAATGACTGCATAGGCATCACTTTTGTATTTGTCAAAAGTCCATTCGTCCTTTCATTAATACGAATACCAATTTATGAACGACTTTACTTTAGACAACATATGGGACCTTCAAGTTCACGGATGCAAAAAATGCATATCCCATAAACAATTGCAATATCACAAAATCATAAAGACTAATACTGCAATAACAATCTGTGCTCTTAGAAGGTAGAATCAATCTTTTTCGCACGGATTTATACCAAGAGTGGTTACCAAAAGTGTATAAAAAGATTTCCTTAACAAAAAAAAACATACAAAGTCATTGACGACTATGCACCATAGTTCACATGAGATGATTGTGAACACTCAAGAATATATAGCAATGTGAACTACTACCCATTCTCGAACTTCCTTCTTTGTGATTCACCAACATCACTCTTGTAACAGCCAAAAAATATCTTATAATAGGATTTCTCCAAGAATCCCAGTGCCCAAGTCCAAGAGAATAGAACAAGTGCAACGAAACGGAGCAAACACTAAAAAAAAGAGAGAGGACAAAGACCAATATTAACTCATCCAAATTCAACAATTCTCATCTTCATTTTGAAGGGAATTCAATAAGAAAGATAGTGCAAAAAGAAAGAGGTAAATCCGAGTTCGGACAAAGAAGTTACGGCCAAAACAAGTTTACCGAATATCGACGTCAAGTATGCATACGGGTTTGCGAACTTAAACCCCTGGATTTTGATTTTGAATGTTGTTATGCATACTTGGTATGTGTACCATGTAGTCTAAACATCCCGAACTATTATTTTCAAACCTAAACATTTAAGAACCTTAAACACAGATCAAGTTAGGTAGAAATGAACGATAAGCAAGATTATTATAAGTATTCTAAGAAAATAAAAGTACAAAGCTTGCTCAAGTTTATACACATACCTTTTTAGATGAATCCAATCGAACTCCACCGCCTTACCGAACATAATCTATGTGCCCCAATTCTTGTGCTTCCGTCACCGTAAATAAAGCAGGACATTCCTTGGTGAGGATGCACTTCAACCACAATCAAGTTGCGTTGGGGTGAACAAAGTCTTGCTCACCACAAGTGACCTTTCTATTATCATGAAAGAGATTACTTTTAGAACCTTTCACATCCAAATCCATCTTCCCAAAGAACTCTTTAAGTTCCAGCATCATGAATACTGCTTTCTCCATAGTCATGGAACTTTCTGGGAGATCATTCCTTTTCACACTCAAAACATCATTGACTTTCTTTGGTATCCACTTTTGAGTGCGTTTAGGAACGATCGAAACCTTCTTCCCATTACTCTCTTCAAGATTTTTCGGAAGAGAACTGGATTGACTATTCTTTTGCAAGTTAGTATTTCTCCAATTGGGAGCATCAGATCTTGTCTTCGTCTTTACGAAGTTATCCTTTTGATAACCATTACGATTGTGAAAAGGATTCATATGACGTTTATAGGAAAATCTAGGCTTATCACAACACTGATTCCTTTGCCTAAGGGTTGGACAGTTACAACCTGTAACGTTAAGAGGATTAGTCTTAACGTATGATCTTGGTTTCACAACTTCTTGTGATGCCCAAACAAGAACATCATGAAGTTTCTCATTCATTATACAGAAACAACATCTCATTTCCAGGTGACCTTTATTTCCACATTAGTGGCAAAAATAAGGAATGTTTTACCTCGATCTATATGTGCTGACTTTCGAGGTTGATATACTTTTCTCTTTCGAACCTTAACTTCCGGTGAAGGTATTTCACTTTTGCCATCAGTGGAAACCTTTTGCTGAGAAGTATCACTAGCCTTGACAAATTTTACCTCTTTGCTAATACTTGGAGAATCTATTCCCTTATATCCCAATCCTCGTGTATCACGATGATTTTTACTTGCTCCTAGCATATTAGTTGATTTGCTTGAACTAGTATTGAACTTTTTCAAGTCTTCTTCCAACATCTTGACTTTATCAAGAGCAGCAGCTACATCAGCTAATAGACACATTTTTGTGTCTAATTTGTCTCGATTCTTTATATTGATAGTTCTCATTCTTGTATTTATTTTGGTATTTTATCTCTTTGTAGGTGTTTTTGGAGAAATAAGCTTTTGCGGAAAAATTGGCTCAAAACGTGGCATTTGAACCTCCGTAGCAGATGTACCAGTGGCATCCCAGAAATACCCCGGAGGAACCCCGAGAAAAGTGTGGAAAACATCCTAGAAAAATTACCAAACGCACCCAAGGGACAAGTGTTATACGGACTCCAGATCGGATAAGGAGCGACCACTGGATAAGGGGTAACCTTTCCCCTTCACGTTCAAAAACTGAAATTGGCGGGAAAATTTTGTGCATGCAACTGGCAGAGTTGGGGATTGATTTCGAAGGTGTTTTAGTGAGATTCAATCGCCAGAATTGATTGGGCTGGACGTGATTCAACTAAACAAGCCTGGTATAGTTGTTTTTTTGGATCGAATTGGGCTAGAAACCGAGTTGGAGCTAAACAGGGAAAGTGTTTTTACACGGACCCTATTGAGATTATTTTTAGAAGTTCTAGAGAGACTAAAGACCTAAAAATCTTTCCAAAGATACATATCTATCTAAGGAAGAGTTTGAGACAATCGGGAAAGCTCAGAAACGCGTGGAACGATTTAGAGAAAAGATTATTTCCGTAACTGCCAAGAAAAGAAAAGAAGAGATTTCGAGAAGATTTTGGAGAGATTTAATCGGCCTTTTTGATATAAATAGATTGGTTGGGTCATATAGAAGGGGAGTCGAGAGTTTGGGAACCTGAGGAGGGCCAGAGAAGAAGAAATCATAGTTCGATCAAACTCTGTTTCTGTTGCTGCTGCTGCTGAAGAACACGAAGAACGGACGTCTGAAGACAGTCTTTCTTCAACAGTGTTTACGACAAAGTTGTGGGGGTCGCAGCTGCAGTCTCAACATCACTTCATATATATCGTTCTTCTTGTAACAGTGAACAACGCCTTTGCAACAGTTATTTTTGTTGCGATTTTTTCTGTTCAATTGTTTTACTCCCTTTTAATCAACTTTTGAGCTTTATACATGTATTTTGAGATCATGATTAATATGAGGAGCTAAACCCCAACACTGGGATGACGGAGGAAACCCTATTTCACGCATGTGGTAATTTTAATAATTCTTTATGACTTTTTGCAATTATTTTAATTGATTCATGATTTTCACTAATTAGTTGTGATTTCGTTTGATGGTGTATGCTTAGACGTAAGATCTTTTGATACACCATGCTTGTGATTTACATCTAAAGTTTTAAAAATCTATTTTTGGCAAAAAATAAGAGTCCATATTTTTAATATTTGAGATATAATTGATTGGAGCTATTAATTGAGTCACATGAATGGAATTTGGTGGAATCCTGAATCTCAGTACCTCTCGATATTTGTGACATCTTTTGTATATATTTTTTTTAGTATTAAGTCTGAAATAAAATCTTTACAAGTCTTTGAACGAACTTTACTTACCACTACAAAATTACATCAATTTTTGGCGCCGCCGACGCGGACTTGTATTTAGATTTGTTTTAGGTTTCTTTTTATTTTTATTATTTTTTGTTCTTTTTTACGCGTTTTGGTATTTTTCGATTCTTTTCAGATTTGGAGAGAAGCTACAAGGGAAGAAAAAGTGTTATAAAAGGAAAGCATCGCCAAAGAAGGAAAGCAAAGAGGAATCCGAAAGGAGTGAAAAAGAAGATTTTGTATATAGTTATTTTGTTTTATTTTTAGAAACTGTAAATAGGGTGTTGTTTTTGTAATTTTTCTTTTCCTTTTTGGACAATTTTATTTTTTGGACATTCTTGGACATTATTTTTTTAAACCCTAAGGAAGGGTCAAAATTAAATATCAACTGTTTGCAGGGAAGGACGACAGTTACGATACTGTCTCGGCCCCTCGGGTTCGTACACTGACATCGGAGTCGGTGGCCTGAGTCGAATTCAACGGTTCATCGCCCGTCTGGTACGGGAGGTAAGATTCTATCCACCCACGAATCCCCTGTCAGTGGGTTTTATTTTGTGTGACAACTCACACCCCTGCAATAGAATGTCGAACTGGTATTACAATAGCCAATACAACGAATATCAGACTGAGTTTCAAAGTGGATGGAAGCATTTTGGTTGTAGGAGTTGAGGAACCAATCTGATTAGATGGAAACATCTAAAGAGTCTATTCATAAAAGCACAGAACTCAGGTGTTAGAAATAACATGGTAGTTTCGCCATATCTCGTTGAGTCCTTTTCACTTTTGTTTTTATTTTTATTTTTAAATATGTTTCTAAGTGATTTGGTGGGGCTCACGATTCAAGTTGTTACCAATGCTAGGGTGAATTAGAGTGATTGAGATACCATGAAAAAAAAAAAGTTGAAAAAGAAAAAGGAAAAAAAAAAAAAGAGATGAAAAAAAAGAAAAAAGAAAAAAGAAAAAAGAAAAAAGAAAAAAAGAGAAATTTTTTTTGAGACCAGACCATTTGACCAAAAGGAATAAATTCAATAAAGTCGACCACTGGTACCCTTGTATATGCCAGTTGTGTTGACCTAGAGTTAGGTTATCGACCACTGGTTCCCTTGTATATGCCAGTGTGTTGATATTAGTCAAACTAGTATCTCAATCCATTAGGATAGGTTCATTTTGGCGGAGGCCTTCAGACAGATATGGGAAACGCCGTTCACTTAGTAAACATCAAAACCATCTATGTTTTTCTATATCCATCTTCTTGATCTATCCATGTGGTTAGTTTTGACTCCGGATATTGATGTCCATAGTGCAACTATTTGAGTAGAGCTCTGTCACTTTATATAAATTTTAGTATGCTTGAGTGAAAACTCGTGTACAACAATTGGAATTTCGCATCAGGGTACTTCCTCCTGTAGTCAATAAGTATGCCAACCAAGGAGATTCTTTAGTGCCTTCCCAGGTTCTGCGTAGATAGCTAGGGTCTGGAGTAAAGGTTTTGTGGGTATATCTCTTGTAAGCCCTCCCGAGACTATAACTCGGCCACTAGGGACACCTAGGGGTTTAAAGGCTTATTGCATACGCTAAATGCAATCGACGATGCCTGCGACAGTGAGTTAGGATTTTGTTTTCTATTTTAGTTTTGCTCGAGGACTAGCAAATAATAAGTTTGGGGGTATTTGATAGAAACATTTTTGTGTCTAATTTGTCTCGATTCTATATATTGATAGTTCTCATTCTTGTATTTATTTTGGTATTTTATCTCTTTGTAGGTGTTTTTGGAGAAATAAGCTTTTGCGGCGAAATTGGCTCAAAACGTGGCATTTGAACCTCCGTAGAAGAAGTACCAGTGACATCCCTGAAATACCCCGGAGGAACCCCGAGAAAAGTGCGGAAAACATCCAAGAAAAATTACTAAACTCACCAAAGGGACAAGTGTTATACGGACTCCAGAAGCGGATAAGGAGCGACCACTGGATAAGGGGTAACCTTTCCCCTTCACGTTCAAAAACTGAAATTGGCGGGAAATTTTGTGCATGCAACTGGCAGAGTTGGGGATTGATTTTGAAGGTGTTTTAGTGAGATTCAATCGCCAGAATTGATTGGGCTTGACGTGATTCAACTAAACAAGCCTGGTATAGTCGTTTGTTTGGATCAAATTGGGCTAGAAACCGAGTTGGAGCTAAACAGGGAAAGTGTTTTTACACGGACCCTATTGAGATTATTTTTAGAAGTTCTAGAGAGACTAAAGACCTAAAAATCTTTACAAAGATACATATCTATCTAAGGAAGAGTTTTAGACAATCGGGAAAGCTGAGAAACGCGTGGAACGATTTAGAGAAAAGATTATTGTCGTAACTGCCAAGAAAAGAAAAGAAGAGATTTCGAGAAGATTTTGGAGAGATTTAATCGTCCTTTTTGATATAAATAGATTGGTTGGGTCATATAGAAGGGGAGTCGAGAGTTTGGGAACCTGAGGAGGGCCATAGAAAAAGAAATCAGAGTTCGATCAAACTCTGTTTCTGCTGCTGCTGCTGCTGCTGAAGAACACGAAGAACGGACGTCTGAAGACAATCGTTCTTCAACAGTGTTTACGACAAAGTTGTGAGGGTTGCAGCTGCAGTCTCAACATCACTTCATATATATCGTTCTTCTTGTAACAGTGAACAACGCCTTTGCAACAGTTATTTTTGTTGCGATTTTTTCTGTTCAATTGTTTTACTCCCTTTTAATCAACTTTTGAGCTTTATACATGTATTTTGAGATCATGATTAATATGAGGAGCTAAACCCCAACACTGGGATGACGGAGGAAACCCTATTTCACGCATGTGGTAATTTTAATAATTCTTTATGACTTTTTGCAATTATTTTAATTGATTCATGATTTTCACTAATTAGTTGTGATTTCGTTTGATGGTGTATGCTTAGACGTAAGATCTTTTGATACACCATGCTTGTGATTTACATCTAAAGTTTTAAAAATCTATTTTTGGCAAAGAATAAGAGTCCATATTTTTAATATTTGAGCTATAATTGATTGGAGTTATTAATTGAGTCACATGAATGGAATTTGGTGGAATCCTGAATCTCAGTACCTCTCGATATTTGTGACATCTTTTGTATATATTTTTTTTAGTATTAAGTCTGAAATAAAATCTTTACAAGACTTTGAACGAACTTTACTTACCACTACAAAATTACATCATCAGCCTCAAGGCGTTTTCCTCGAACGAGACAAGCACTTTCTCTGTCATCAAAACTAATTTGTTGATAGTTAAACCTTGCTTCAGATTCTGCAAGTTTCTCTTCCAACAAAAAGTACTTTTGATAAATATTATCACATTCAAGTGACTTCATACGTAGGTTTTCCTAAGAATCCTTGAGGATCGATTCGGTAGAACGATTCGAAAAATAAACACCTGCGTAACATCTTCTCAATTTCTTGTTTTCTCGACAGAGAGGAGTCAGAAGAGGTGTGACATGAGAAGTTGTAATCTTCTTCATATTCCACGAATCCAAAAAATTAACATATTCTGAGACTTCCTCATCAACATCTCTATCAATATCTGAATCACCTTCATCAGAAAGTTCATCCAACTGTTCTTCTAGGACAGTTTCCCAATCAACAATTTTTACATCAAGAGAATGTTTAGATATTGACTTAGATGTGACAGTTCTCTCAGGTGAATCCAAGCTTTTAGAATCATCTGGTAGTTTCTGAACTGGTACGTTATTAGAGATAGACTCGTCCATAATCAGATCGCTACAAACACATACTTATAAGGTCTTTAACGTGTTTTCCAGCTCTGATACCAATTGAAAAAGCGGGAGTCTAACAACACCACCCAATATTTATCTTAGCAATCTGTATGGACTAACTCCGAAATACTTTGCTAGAGAATCAACTAGACAGTTAGACTCAATTCAGATAAAAATATCTCAAGGAGATAATATCTCTCTCTTGATTTGACTTTTACCCAAGCTAAAAACAATAGAGAGTCTTTATTAAATACAAGGAATAACTTGGAAGGTACCAAAGACCAATGTCCAAGGATCAATCAATATCAATCAACAACCAAAGGTTGGATTTACAATTGATGATCAAGAATGCACAACATGTATTATTTCAATTATATAAAATATAATGTGGAAAATAAATAACACAG
Source organism: Papaver somniferum (assembly GCF_003573695.1). Lineage (NCBI taxonomy): Eukaryota > Viridiplantae > Streptophyta > Magnoliopsida > Ranunculales > Papaveraceae > Papaver > Papaver somniferum. The sequence continues at coordinate 4,036,292 of NW_020649304.1, forward strand.
ACACCAGAGATTTTGTTAACGAGGAAACCGCAAATGCATAAAACCCTAGGACCTAGTCCAGATTGAATACACACTGTATTAAGCCTCTACAGACACTAGCCTCCTCCAAGCTAACTTCGGACTGGACTATAGTTGAACCCTAATCAGTCTCCCACTGATCCAAGGTACAGTTGTACTCCTACGCCTCTGATCCCAGCAGGACACTATGCACTTGATTCCATTAGCTGATCTCACCCACAACCAAGAGTTGTTATAACCCAAAATCACAGAATTGATAATAAACAGATCTGTCTCACACAGAAAAGTCTATCAAAGGATAAATATGTCTCCCACAGATAAACCCTAGGTTTTGTTCCGTCTTAAGATATAAAATCAAGGTGAACATGAACCAATTGATAATCCGGTCTTATATTCCCAAAGAACAGCCTAGATTAATCAATCACCTCTCATACAATCCTTCCTGACTACACAGGCAGTTTGTCGAGGAATCACAAAAAGCGAGACGAAGATGTTTGTGACTTCTTTATCTTTCCTATCGGAAAACTCTATCTCAAGCCAATCAATCGATTGTACTCGTACGATAGAAGATGCAAGTTCATATCACACAACTACGATAAAAGTAGTATCGGTCTGGCTTCACAATCCCAATGAAGTCTTTAAGTCGTTAACCTGGTTTTATAGAAGAAAACCAAAGGTTAAAGGAGAATCGACTCTAGCGAGCGCACTAGTATCACACAGACGTGTGGGGATTAGTTTTGCTCAAAGCCAGATGTCTCCTTTATATAGCCTTCAAATCGGGGTTTTGCCTTAGTTACAAAGAAATCCTTATTCACCATTAGATGAAAACCTAATTTAGATTCAAGCTAATATTTCTCAACCGTTAGATTGAAAACTTAGCTTGTCGCACACACTTGGGATATACATTTATTGGGTTTGTGAAAACCATGCCCAAACGTGTACGTGTATGTTGGTTCAACATAGTAACCCAAAAGGTTAACCATATGAGCATTTCATATTAACCTTGTTCTTCTTCACCATAACTAGTTCAATTGACTCAAATGAACTAGTTAAAGAGTTGTTCAATTGCTATGAGATCTTATGTAACTACACAAGACATAATTCAAACAAAGATGATTCGATTCGATTGAGTCGTCTCATGAACATTATAGCCATGGTTTGCATAAAGCATTCCTTAGTAATTTAAGTTTCATGTTCAGAGCACATCTTTAGATCATAACCTCTTAAGTTCACAAACAACTTCGCGGACTTAAGTTAATCGGTTGAGCTTTCCAAACTCAGTAGAAATTCTCGGAAAGAGAACTTCCGCCAGTTCGTGGACTGGGTTCGCGGACTTAGCACACAAACGAGTTTTGGAAAATCCAGCAGAAATTCTCGGTCGAGAACTTCTGACAGTTCACGGACTTGGCAAGCTAATTCCACAATCCTCCCGATTTCTCTTGATCAACAAAGTTCGAAAACTTCGGTTCAAGGAATACATGGTTATGTAATCTAAACTCTCATTTCAATCATTGAGACATTCTCAGAGGACGTTATTTATCCGTTATTCACAGACCGATTCACGTCAGAGAAATTCTCAAAGTGATTGAAATTTTTCATGAATTTCTTCACTAGGTGAAGATAAACTTGATCAAAGCGAACGCTTTACCAACACACGATTTCGAGATAAAAGATAAACAATGAATGCCCAGCTCGAAATATCAAATGTGTATGATCTAGTCTATATAGAATACGACTTTTGTCTCATAAGAAGTAGGAGATAGAATAGATAGACTTTTGAGTGATAAATAAATTCAAGTCTCCACATACCTTTTTGTTGATGAAGTTCCACGATTCCTTTTATAGAACTTCGTCGTTGTATGATGAATCGCCATGAAGTCCTTGAGCTCAACTAAAGTTTTTTTATCCTAGTCCGAGACTTAGCTAATAGGCTAGAAATCAAGACTCATAGTCTTGATCACTAACATTGACAAACATGCTTGAGATAGTAACGCATGCGAGTTTGACCGAGCTATGCTCTAACAATCTCCCCCTTTGTCAATTTTAGTGACAAAACTATTAATACATATGGAATACAAAAAAGATAAAATTTAGTGGCTCCTATTCCATAGTCTAATCTTCAACGTTCCCTGAAATCTTCGTCCTTCCAAGTACTCCAATGATCCCAAAGGTTGTAAGTTTAGCATCACCGTTGTTGAAGATCCGTAGCTATAACAATGAGAGAAATCGAGATTCTCGATCATTATTATACAGTGTCATAGTATTATTATGTAACATCAAAGTCCAATTGTATCACGACTTTAACAATAATACTACGGTGATATGTATCACTCCCCCTTAGTCAATACTCCATCTCGATCATGGAAACCACTCCCCCTTACACAATGATCCGAAAACCATATGTATTTGTAGTGTGAACTACATTATTTCTCCCCTTTTTGTCAATAAAATTGGCAAAGGTACAAGAACGGGATCATAATGAAATTTCCACAAGAGACATTTCATAGACTAAAAGAAAAATACATACCAACTTAATTTAGATGCAATCATAAAGCCGAAGCTAAATGCATTCATCAAGGAGTTTTAAGATACAAGATAACCCCTATAAAATTCCACAGCCGCACACCCCGCAAGATATTACCATTAAGCACAAGTTCAAAAGAACTCTCCATTTGATGTCATTCCCGAAAGAACAACAAGAGCGACCTTAATTTCGAAAGAAAAGAAGGATTTTTAATTGGACACCAAAAACCATGGAAATGATTTTCTATATCCAAAACTCAACCAAATTAATCACAAGTAAACCCATGATTAATTAATTGGAATACGCAACTAAATCAAACCAAAAGTGATCAATTTAATTGAGTGCTCAACATAAGTAAACTTACGGAGCTACGACTAAGTAATCATACGGAGATGACTACCTTAATCGTTCAATACTCAACATAAGGAAAACCTTACGGAATATACGACTACATCAACCAATAGAACATGATTAGTATAGCCGTTCATATACTCAACACAAGAACTTGTGGAATATATGAAAACTCAACTAGATTAATTACAAGAGAACCTCTAATTAATCTAATTGGAATACACAACCAAACTAATCACCGAAGCAATCAATTTAATTGTCAAAAGATTTTTCTCGACAAAAGAAGACTTTCGGAGAAAATAACTAAATAACCAATCAAGATGATTAATTTAGTTCAAGAATGCTCAACATATAGCATCTCATGGAACAACCAACAAGGACAATATTAATCGACATAGTTGTAAGGTGCTCAACATAAGATACACAATGGAGCCTTCACGGTAAAACATAACACAATGAATTAATGAAGATCAATACCGTGGATAACATACAAGGATCTATTCTATTTTCCATCACTATATGCATAACGACATAATAGATTTTATCCTTGCACACAAAAGATTTTATCCTATTTTCCATCAAATAAATGACTGCATAGGCATCACTTTTGTATTTGTCAAAAGTCCATTCTTCCTTTCATTAATACGAATACCAATTTATGAACGACTTTACTTTTGACAACATATGGGACCTTCAAGTTCACGGACGCAAACAATACATATCCCATAAACAATTGCAATATCACAAAATCATAAAGATTAATACTGCAATAACAATCTTTGCCCTTAGAAGGTAGAATCAATCTTTTTCGCACGGATTTATACCAAGAGTGGTTACCAAAAGCGTATAAAAAGATTTCCTTAACAAAAAGAACATACAAAGTCATTGACGACTATGCACCATAGTTCACATGAGATGATTGTGAACACTCAAGAATATATAGCAATGTGAACTACTACCCATTCTCGAACTTCCTTCTTTGTGATTCACCAACATCACTCTTGTAACAGCCACAAAATAGCTTAGAATAGGATTTCTCCAAGAATCCCAGTGCCCAAGTCCAAGAGAATAGAACAAGTGCAACGAAACGGAGCAAACACTAAAAAACAAGAGACAGGACAAAGACCAATATTAACTCATCCAAATTCAACAATTCTCATCTCCATTTTGAAGGGAATTCAATAAGGAAGAGAATGCAAAAAGAATGAGGTAAATCCGAGTTCGGACGAAGAAGTTACGGCCAAAACAAGTTTACCGAATATCGACGTCAAGTATGCATACGGGTTTGCGAACTTAAACCCTGGATTTTGATTTTGAATGTTGTTATGCATACTTGGTATGTGTACCATGTAGTCCAAACATCCCGAACTATTATTTTCAAACCTAAACATTTAAGAACCTTAAACACAGATCAAGTTAGGTAGAAATGAACGATAAGCAAGATTATTATAAGTATTCTAAGCAAATAAAAGTACAAATCTTGCTCAAGTTTATAGACATACCTTTTTAGATGAATCCAATCGAATTCTACCGCCTTACCGAACATAATCTGTGTGCCCCAATTCTTGTGCTTCCCTCACCGTATAAAGCAGGGCATTCCTTGGTGAGGATGCACTTCCAACACAATCAAGTTGCGTTGGGGTGAACAAAGTCTTGCTCACCACAAGTGACCTTTGGATTATCATGAAAGAGATCTTTTAGAACCTTTCACATCCAATTCCATTTTCCAAAAACTTTTAAGTTCCAACATCATGGATACTGCCTTTTCCATAGTCATGGATTTTCTGGAGATCATTCCTTTTCACACTCAAAACATCATTTTCTTTGGTATCCACTTTGAGTGCGTTTAGGAAACCGAAACCTTCTTCCCATACTCTCTTCTAGAATTTTGGAAGAGAATTGGATTGACTATTCTTTTGCAAGTTAGTCTTTCTCCAATTGGGAGCATCGGATCTTGTCTTCGTCTTTACGAAGTTATCCTTTTGATAACCATTACGATTATGAAAAGGATTCGTACGACGTTTATAGGCAAATCTAGGTTATCAGCACTGATTCCTTTGCCTAAAGGTTGGAATTACAACCTGTAACGTTAAGAGGATAGTCTTAACGTATGATCTTGGTTTCACAACTTCTTGTGATGCCCAAACAAGAACATCATGAAGTTTCTCATTCCTTATACGGAAACGACATCTCCTTTCCAGGTGACCTTTATTTCCGCAATAGTGGCAAAATAAGGAATGTTACCTCGATCGTGTGTGCTTTGGAGGTTGATAAACTTTGCTTTTGAACCTTAACTGCCGGAGAAGGTATTTCACTTTTGCCATCAGTGGAAACCTTTTGTTGAGAAGAATCACTAGCCTTGACAAATTTTACCTCTTTGCTAGTACTTGGAGCATCTATTCCCTTATAGCCCAATCCTCGTGTATCACGATGATTTTTACTTGCTCCTAGCATAGTGGTTAATTTGCTTGAACTAGTATTGAACTTTTTCAAGTCATCTTCCAACATCTTGATTTTATCAAGAGCAGCAGCTAAATCAGCCTCAAGGCGTTTTTCTCGAGTGAGATAAGCGCTTTCTCTGTCGTCAAAACTTGTTTGAAGTTAAACCTTGCTTCAGATTCTGCAAGTTTCTCTTCCAACAAAAAGTACTTTTGATAAAGATTATCACATTCAAGTGACTTCATACGTAGGTTTTCCTCAGAATCCTTGAGGATCGATTCGGTAGAACGATTCGAAAAATAAACACCTGCGTAACATCTTCTCAATTTCTTGTTTTCTCGACAGAGAGGAGTCAGAAGAGGTGTGACATGAGAAGTTGTAATCTTCTTCATATTCCACGAATCCAAAAACTTAACATACTCTGAGACTTCCTCATCAACATCTCTATCAATATCTGAATCACCTTCATCAGAAAGTTCATCCAACTGTTCTTCTAGGAGAGTTTCCCAATCAACAGTTTTTACATCAAGAGAATGTTTGGATATTGACTTAGATGTGACAGTTCTCTCAGGTGAATCCAAGCTTTTAGAATCATCTGGTAATTTCTGAACTGGTACGTTATTAGAGATAGACTCGTCCATAATCAGATCGCTACAAACACAGACTTATAAGGTCTTTAACGTGTTTGCCTGCTCTGATACCAATTGAAAAAGCGGGGTCTAACAACACCACCCAATATTTCGCTTAGCAATCTGTATGGACTAACTCCGAAATACTTTGCTAGAGAATCAACTAGACAGTCAGACTCAATCTAGATAAAAGTATCTCAAGGAGTTAATATCTCTCTTGATTTGATTTACTCAATAAAAACAATAGCGAGTCTTTATCAAATACAAGGAATAACTTGGACGGTACCAAAGACCAATGTCCAAGGATCAATCAATATCAATCAACAACCAAAGGTTGGATTTCCAATTGATGATCACGAACGCACAACCTGTATTATTTCAATTATATAAAATATAATGCGGAAAAGAAATAACACAGACACCAGAAATTTTGTTAACGAGGAAACCGCAAATGCAGAAAACCCCGGGACCTAATCCAGATTGAATACACACTGTATTAAGCCGCTACATACACTAGCCTACTCCAAGCTAACTTCGGACTGGACTATAGTTGAAGCCCAATCAGTCTCCCACCGATCCAAGGTACAGTTGTACTCCTACGCCTCTGATCCCAGCAGGATACTACGCACTTGATTCCCTTAGATGAACTCACCCACAACCAAGAGTTGTTATAACCCAAAATCACAGACTTAATAATAAACAGATCTGTCTCACACAGAAGTCTATCAAAGGATAAATCTGTCTCCCACAGATAAACCCTAGGTTTTGTTCCGTCTTAAGATATAAAATCAAGGTGAACATGAACCAATTGATAATCCGGTCTTATATTCCCGAAGAACAACCTAGATTAATCAATCACCTCTCTACAATCCTTCCTGACTATACAGGAAGTTTGTCGAGGAATCACAAACAGCGAGACGAAGATGTTTGTGACTTCTTTATCTTGCCTATCGGATAACTCTCACGATCTCAAGCCAATCAATCGATTGTACTCGTACGATAGAAGATGCAAGATCAGATCACACAACTACGATAAAAGTAGTATCGGTATGGATTCACAATCCCAATGAAGTCTTTAAGTCGTTAACCTGGTTTTAGAGCTAGATGTCTCCTTTATATAGCCTTTAAATCAGGGTTTTGCCTTAGTTACAAAGCAATCCTTATGCACCGTTAGATGAAAACCTAATTTAGATTCAAGCTAATATTTCTCAACCGTTAGATTGAAAACTTAGCTTGTCGCACACACTTGGGATATACATTTATTGGGTTTGTGAAAACCGTGCCCAAACGTGTACGTGTATGTTGGTTCAAAATAGTAACCCAAAAGGTTAACCATATGAGCATTTCATATTAACCTTGTTCTTCTTCACCATAACTAGTTCAATTGACTCAAATGAACTAGTTAAAGGGTTGTTCAATTGCTATGAGATCTTATGTAACTACACAAGACACAATTGAAACAAAGATGATTCGATTCAATTGAATCGGATCATGAACATTATAGCCACGGTTTGCATAAAGCATTCCTTAGTAATTTAAGTTTCATGTTCAGAGCACATCTTTAGATCATAACCTCTTAAGTTCACAAACAACTTCGCGGACTTAAGTTAATCGGTTGAGCTTTCCAAACTCAGCAGAAATTCTCGGAAAGAGAACTTCCGCCAGTTCGCCGACTGGGTTCGCGGACTGAGTTCGCGGACTTAGCACACAAATGAGTTTTGGAAAATCCAGCACAAATTCTCGGTCGAGAACTTCTGACAGTTCGCGGACTGAGTCTGCGGACTGGGTTCGCGGACTTGGAAAGCCAATTCCACAATCCTCCCGATTTCTCTTGATCAACAAAGTTCAAAAACTTCGGTTCAAAGAATACATGGTTATGTAATCTAAACTCTCATTTCAATCATTGAGATATTCTCAGAGGACGCTATGTAGTCGTTATTTACAGACCGCTTCACGTTAGAGCAATTCTCAAAGTGATTGAAACTTTTCATGACTTTCGTCACTAGGTGAAGATAAACTTGATCAAAGCGAAACGCTTTACCAACACACGATTTTGAGGTAAAAGATAAGCAATGAATGCTCAGCTCGAAATATCAAATGTGTATGATTTAGTCTATATAGCATACGACTTTTGTCTCATAAGAAGTAGGAGATAGAATAGATAGACTTTTGAGTGATAGATAAGTTCAAGTCTCCACATACCTTTTTGTTGATGAAGTTCCACGGTTCCTTGTATAGATCTTCGTCGTTGTATGATGACTTGCCATGAAGTCCTTGAGCTCAACTACACTTTTTTTATCCTAGTCCGAGACTTAGCTAATAGGCTAGAAATCAAGACTCATAGTCTTGATCACTAACATTGACAAACATGCTTGAGATAGAAACGCATGCGAGTTTGACCGAGTTATGCTCTAACACTTATGACTAAGTCTCGGTCTAGGATAGTTAGGAATAGTTGAGCTCCAGATTCCATGGCGATTATCTTGCAAAGACGAAGAACTACTCAAGGAACCAGTGGAACTTCATCCGACCAAAAGGTATATGGAGACTTGAACTCATCTTGTCACTCAAAAGTCTATCTACTCTATCTCCTACTCTTGAGACAAAAGTCGTATAAGTATGATAGTTTTCATACATACACATTTGCTATTTCGAGCCGAGTTTACTAGCCTATCTTTTTCTCGAAATACGTGTTGGTAAGCTTTTTCTTTAACCATCTTCATCTTTACCCGTGACGAAAGTCATGATGACGTTTCAATCTTGAAAATAACTTTGATGACGATAGTCGATTCTTTATGTCTAATGACTGTTATAACATTATAGAATTTTTTTTCAACGATTGAAATGTAGAGTTGAGAATATGTAACCACCTATGGATGTAACATATAGTGTGTTCGCACATTAGTGTATAAATCCATGTGCCGGAAACCAAGTACGTGCATATGTGTGCATGCGGTATTGGTGAATGAGACAGGTTGGGTACGCGTACTGGCGGAAATTCACGTCCGTGAAATACTGCTGAGTTTGAAGTTTACGAACTCAAAAAACAGTCACCTTAGGTACGTGTACCCGTACGCGTACTGGCAGAACTTTTTCACCCGAAAAAGTCTGATGAGTTTGGAAACTATAACCAACTCAAAATCCGGTAGCTAAGGTACGCATACCCGTACGCGTACCCAAGCTAGTTATTTCTCAAATCCGTAGTTCATGGACTTAAAACAATAAATTATAAGGAACGCAATTTTTGCAAACCGTGGGTAGATTGTTCATGAATTTATTCAAATGAATCAAACCGATTTTGTTTCAATTGTGTCTATGTATAAAGACTTAAGCAATTGAACAACTCTTGATCTAGTTCTTATGAGTCATTTGAACTAGTTATGAGAAAGATGAATACGGTTAATATAGAAGCACTCATATGGCTAACCATTGGTCAACCATTTGTGAACCAACCAATGTACACGTTTAGGTACGGTTACTCAAACCTAAATGAATACATTTCATTTGTCTGTGACAATCTAAGTTTCGATCTAACGGTTAAAAGATATTAGCTTGGATAAATCAGGTTTTTCATCTAACGGTGATTATTGAATGCTTTGTTACCAAGGTAACTTAGATTTCAAACCCTGATTTGAAAACTATATAAGGAGACGTCTAGAAACTGTGCAAAACTAACTCCCACACCTCCTGTGTGATACTAGTTGGTTTGCTAGAGTCGATTCTCCTTTAATCGTAGGTTTCTTCTCGAGACCCTGTCGATTAACGACTGAAAGACTTCATTGGGATTGTGAAGCCAGACGAAACTACTTCTCTTATAGTTGAGCGATTTGATCTTGCCATTTTCTATCGTACGAGTTCAATTGAATAATTGACTTGAGATTATATCTCTGATAGGGAAAGATAAAAAGAAATCACAAAAATCTTTGTCTCATCGTTTGTGATTCCACAATATCTAGTTTCGCTACCATACGATTTAGATTATTGTGAGGTGATTGATAATACTAGGCTGTTGTAGGATCAGAATCTCGCAACAATTATGTCTCAGCGAAATTATCAATGGTATTGCACAATAGCGTCGCAGAACAATTTCAGAAACGACGTCAGCAGGGATCATGAGAAAGATGTGAAGTCCTGCGAAAATTAGAGAGCTTGTGAAATTAACATTTGTAAAGTTGCGAGAATGTCGCAAACCATATCCGAAAATAAAGGACAGATTAGCTGTCGTCCACTATGTATTTCCTTATAAATAGTCATTCGAGTTGTAAAGGAGGGAGAGATCTTTTTGAGTAAGAAACAAGTAAATAGGAGATAGAAAGTTCAGTGCAGAGATCATTCTTGACTTCTTTATCTTTCTTGTAAGAACATTCAGAAATTAATCAATAAAGTTAAGAGTGTAAACCTAAAAATGAGCTAATCAATAATGAAATCATATGAGGGGTGTAGTGTAGGATTTCCTGCAACTACATAATGGCGCTAGAAACAGGGACGAGTTGAAGATTATTCTAGAAAAAGCTAAAGATTGATATTGAGATTTGTGAAAATTTAAAGTGATTGATTAAGAATTTTTCATAATTTCTTGCAATACTGTTAGCATTGAAGAAATGGCTAGAAGAAGAAATACATCCGAACAACCGACTACTATTAGAAGAAGCAAGAGAATTGCTGGAAGAGAAAGAAGTGAAATGGGAGAATCTACTAGAATGAGAAATAATAGAGAAAATCTAATTCAATCGCCAATTCAACAAACATTAGTTCAAGAGAGGAATACAGATTATGACAGAGTGAGCGTACACACTTGGCGATCAAATTCAGCAGAAGAAATAGAAGAAGAGCAACAAAATAGAAATTATAGACAGGAAGAGAGAAATCAAGAAGCATATGAAGGAATAATTCATGAAAATGAGGAAATTGGAGCGTTAGAAACATTGAGATGAAGAATACATGAAGAAAGAAGAGCCGAGGCAGAGGAACGTGAGAATTTAACAAGGCAAAATCACGAATTAAGGATGGAGAATATCAGATTGCAGAATAGAAGATCGAGAAGTATTACAAAATCATATTCCAGATCGACTAGAAGAGAAATGAGGCAAAGTTCACCCACGATCAATGCTGGAAACAATATTCAAGAAGAAATATCAAATCCTAATGAAGAATATCGCGAAAATATAGAAAGAACTGATGATCATTACATTCCACAAAATGAAACTTTTGATGATGGCCAAATTGGAGGAAATCAAGAGAACGGGCAAAATCAGAGACAAAATAACTAAGATGGCGAAGGAAATCAAGAGGAAGGAAGAAGAATTTTACATGTAAGAGAAACTCAAAGAAATCAACAGACAATTAAAGAAGAAATTGAAAGACATAATGCTGAACAATCGCGTTTAATATGCGAACGTGAAAGGTTGAGAGCGGAAATGGAAGAACAAGAGCTTCAGGAGACAATTCGCCAGAACAATCATCACAATCGAGAAAAAAGGCGTATACAAAACCGGAATAATGATAATCTCAATGAGGAGTATGATAGAGTGAAGAGAATGGCTGAAAGACAGCGAATTGAGTTGATAAGAAATGAACAAAATTATGGAGGGGAAAATGAACGACATCATCATTTGCGAATTCAAGATAGGTATGAGGAAGAGAATCGCAGAAGAAGACGAGATGAGGATAATGAAGAAGAGATACGAAATTTCGCAAGAGAAGATAGACATGAATGCAGAAGAAGAGAAGAAAAATTAAACAGACCAATGGGTCAAGATTCAGGTGTAAATAAACAAATCTTGAAAGAATTAAAAGAAATGAGAAGAATGCTAAATAACAGAGGAGAAGTAGGTAGAAGACAATTGGATGAAGCAATAGAAGAAGATGCGAAAACTCCATTTACAAGGGAAGTACAATTAGGAGGAATACCACCGAAATGCAATTTGACCGCATTAACCAGCATTTTCGATGGAACAACTTGTGCAATTCAACACATTAAAGCTTATGTGAGGTGCATGTTACAATGGGAAAATCATGATGCGGTATTGTGCAAATATTTCGCATCCAGCTTAATAGGAGAAGCGTTAAAATGGTTTGAAGGTTTACCAAAGAATACAATAACCTCCTTCAATCATTTGCAGACCACATTCTTGGGAGCATATATAAGTAATAATTCCTCACGACCTGGTATAGAAGATGTGTTTGGATTAAAACAAAGGATTGGAGAAAGTTTGAAACACTTGACTAAAAGATGGAGAACTATGTGTAGTGAAATGGATGGCCGTGTAGATGAGAGATATCTCATATTATCATTTATCAATGCTATGTTTGCAACAAACCTGTTGTATGTCCAAATTTTCAGAGTCAAGAATACAATTACAATGACTGAATTGCGAGAACTTCAAGAAGAATACATTGCTTTAGAGGAAAAACAAAATGAAATGGAATCATATCCATTTGCGAACACCAGCTCACAAACAGCGAATGCAAGCTTATTACCCAAGCTAATAAACACAGTGGCGAATACTTCGCAAGTACAACAAGAAAAGAAGACAAGTAATAATCAGCAGAAATTGGTAGCTATGGGGAGCCGAGATCAAGAAGAGTATGAAAGAGAAATAAATTTATACAGTCGTGGAGGAAATAACAAGATTCAAAGACTCGATCAACCGCAAGAAACTTATGGAGGTCAAAGAACAAACTTTAATAGAGGGCAAGGAGGTCACAAAGTAATATGGGAAGAAATCAAGATGCCACCTCTAAAGGCAAGTGTGGAGAAGATATGGGAAGCTATAATTTTGATGCAGAATATACCGACACCATGGAACATGGGAACGGAACCGCCCCCAAACCACAGAAGTCATGAATTTTGTTCTTATCTTCATTTTCATGGACATACCATAAACGATTGCAGAAATATAAAGAGAATTATTTTGAGAATGATAGATCAAGGAAAACTAAACAACTTTCTGGTAGGGAATCCGCAATCTCAACCATTACCACCACCGCCAGAACATCACAAAGTGAATACGATGAAAAAGAAAGAAACATTCTTCATAGAAGTTGGTGCAAAAGCAAACAATCTATTCTGTCACTCTATCGTACATTCATATAAGACAATTGAAGATTTTCATGATAATGTTTTAAGTAGAGTGTTCGCAAGAGATAATAATGGAAGAGAAATTATGAATATTGCGAAAATTTTGCGACTAGAGGAATGGCAGAAACAGATCATTTCTTTTACCGCAGAAGAAATTCCCGAAGGAGAAGAGGTGCATAACAATCCATTGGTAATAAAATTAGAAATTAATCCAAAACCAAAAGAAGATGAGGATGATGAAGATGAAGATTCATGGGCAATCAATAGAATCCTAGTCGATACTGGAAGCTCTGTGAACATCTTATTTTATCATACTTATAAAACCATGGGTGGAAGAGATGATGATCTTATACCATCAACATATAAGATATATGGTTTTAATGGTACTGCTAACAAGCCTAAAGGGGAGGTTACTATGCAAATTCCATTGAAGGGAATATCTTATGAAATTTCATTCTGTGTCGTTGATGTAGAATCACCTTACAATGCATTAATTGGTCGACCTTGGCTACATGGGTTTCTAGGTGTAGCTTCAAATTTTTATCAATGCATCAAATTCCCTCACCCCGATGGTGTAGGAATCATAAAGGGAGATTGGGTTGAAGGAAAGAAATGTTACGAAACTGAGATAGAATCTTGAGAAGGAAGAGCAAACAAGAAGGAAAACCGGCGACACAAAATCAAGGATGTACAAAGAAGTGAGAAGTTGATGGTGGATACAATCGAAAAGAAAGGAGAAGAGATGTTGCGAAATTAATGCTAGCTCAGAATAAAAAGGATGAACATACCATTACCAAGGAAGCAACAGCAGAAAATAATAAAGAAGCAGAGGAGGGAAAAAGTAATAAAAACAAGAAATGTATGAATGATTAAGTTGTTGCGATAATCTCGCAATAAGTAAAATTCTCAAAAATACATTTGATTGAACAACAAAATTGAGATTGCGAAATTCAGATACAATATTATGAATTGCGAGACTCTCGCAGAGATAATGAATTTTACAGAAAATAATCAGAGAAGAATGACAAAAGAGAAAGAGGCAAACCTTTATGGCGTACACCCTAGTTCGCGAATACAATTTCGCAAGAGGCAAATGTAAGACCTAAAGTACGTCATATAAGGGGGTACCTATGGCATGATTCAGGGAAAGGCTACACCGCCACCAGAACCTGAATCATGGAGATTTGGGGTCAATGAAGCCCATCCGGGAGAGGCACCTTGGATTCTCAACTTAAGCATATGACTTAGGTTGGGCGAATAAGGTAATAAGGACTCTCCCAAGGAGTGCAGAATCTGATCAAGGCGCCGAGGTACACGGTTGAGTCAAGAGTACCGAGGGCGTTTGAAGCGTCCTTGCCATTCTTGACAAGTCTTGGCTCATACTGCACTCGGACCGAAGAAAACCCCACTTAGGGTGCAGTCTCGTAACCATAAGCCCTATAGGAAAAAGGGATAAAAGGCTGCGAAAACAACTGGTTGTTGTTAAGACTGGATGGGAGGAGCTAACCTTGTATGGTAGAAGTATGCCTCCTTGAAGGGGAAACCAGGGGAAGATAAGGGCGGCACCGTCCATTAGGGAGATGATAAGTGTCTTAAGACGCAAATGTCATGAGGCTTTTTATTCGCAAGGATATTAAGGCTTGTCATATTTGTGCAATAATCCTGAAGAGGCAATAATACAAAAGAAAAGGATAAGACGAGATCAATGGGTTTTCGCATGAAAGTGCGAAGACGTCCTGCGATTTCGCCGCAAGACGGAAATGTCATGGGGCTTTATTTTCGCAAGAATATTTAGGCCTGTCATATTGTCGCAACATTCCTGAAGAGGCCATAATACAAAAGAAAAAGTTAAGACAAGATCAATGGGTTTTTGTATGATAATGCAAGGACGTCCTGCGATTTTGTCGCAATGACAAGAGGTGGCATAATAAGACCTTTAATTAGGAAGGCAAAATAAGACCACACAGGAATGAGATTTTGAAAAGAAACAAAATTCACTTCGCAAAAAGTTGCGAAATTATACAATAAGAATTTTTTTATGACATCTCTCATTTGGATTCAAATAACAGAGGAAAGTATGGGAATGTGTGAAATTAGAAGATGTTATTTGTCTCCATATGAGAGATTTACTCAAAAATTAAAGAATTAATAATTATATTGATTAATTATATTGCAAAGAAAAATTGTTTTCATTTACGCAGGTCAAAACGAAAGAAACACAAATATACAGAAACAAGAAATAAGTGTACAAGTATTACAAAGAATCAAAGAAAGAAGTAAATACCATTTCTTGGTTAATCCTCATTATCTTCACCAGACTTGTTTCCTTCTTCATATGCGTCAGAATATTTATCACCATCAGAACTTCCATCACTATCAGACTCTTCATCGCCAGCTTCGCTATCAGAGATAATCAAACTGGGAGTATTCCTGGGATTTGTTCTAAAAGACAAGGATAATCAGAATATGGGATATTATGATCATCACAAACCATTTGGATGGTTTGATTGCGAAAATTCATAGTGTCATTCTGAAAATTCGCAACGGTGATATTGATTTGATTCTTCAATCTAGAATACTTGTCGTTGCGAGAAGAAAGATTATTTGCGAGTTCCTCCTTTTCGGCTTCAAGTCTTCAATCTTTTCACAATATTTATTTTCAGAATATACGAACAAAAGACAATTAATTATTAACTTGATGAAAATTCATAAGAAGCAAAAGATTAGTAAAGAAGAGCAATTAGCAACCTTCTCTGTCAGAAATCATGTCTCTAATCAAGGCTGTATGTTCAACTTGGAGACTAGCATTTACGCCTAAATCTTTTCTAGCATCATCTAAAATTTTCGCAGCCCAGACAAATTCATCCTCACTACTTATGAGAAGACGAGAACGAATTTGATTTTCCCTTTCGCAGAGTTCAATATTCTTGCGGTTAACTTCATCTCTCTCAAGTTGAAATTCAAGGAGAGCCTCTTGGAATTTAGCTAAAGCCTTGGCACCTTGATCAGAGATACGATCCTTATCATCTATGAGACGGCTAATTTTGGTTCTTAATTCATTGGTTTTCTCTTTGGAATCAATAAGGAGACGCTTAAATCTGTTGGCTAAGCCTAAACTGGATCTATGATCAATTTCTAAGAGGCGAAATTTCGATCTAAGTTCATTTAGAGAAAGAGATGAAATTCTATCATTTGAAAAGCTATTTAAGGAATTGTTAAGATGTTCAAGAAGGGTATCATTATCCAAGGCATTAGGAAATGAGCGAAGAAGGGTAGCTTCATCAGAAAGACCATATATGTCTATAAAAAAGATTATTTAAATAAGATAAAACAACATGATGAATGAATAAAGAGAAAAGAGAAAAGTAACATACCGTAAAGCTGAGTATTAGCTTGTTGAAGACTAGAAATTTTATTCTTATACGAGGAAGAATCAATTTCTAATTGTCTATTTTTCTCGCGATGACTTTTAACTTCAGCTTCCAATTGTTCATTCTTTTTGCGAAATTGAAGATTCTTCTTTTCCAGATTTTCGCGTCTTCTCTCCAGATCTGAGGCAACAACAAAAGAAGCTTTTCCAGCCTGCGAAAAGAAATAAAAAATATTAATATAGAAAGAGATTTTGAGTTATAAAAATGAAAAACTAAAAAGATAAAAATATACCAGACTATTGAGAGAATGTAAGAAGTCGGGAGTCATTGATCTAGAAACTCCACGAAGAGAGCTATCACCATCCAGTAAAGGGACATCACAAAGGGTAGCGAGAGCTTTGCAAGTGTTTGCGAATTTTCTATCTCACATTCCTTGTAGAGAATCAAAAAAGAGGCCAGAAAGCTTAGCCATAGAAGATTCAGGTGGAGAATCTTCAGTTGCAGCAAGATCATCGTTATCTTCATCATCCTTGTCACTCTCGGAATTTTCGTTGGGAAGAACATTTGAAGGAGAAGAAGAACGAACTTTTCTTTTCTTTGGAGGAGGACCAGTTGATTTTTCCTTGCGAAGAGTACCTTTACCTTTATCACCAATCTTCGCAGCATCAACAGATTCTTCTTCTTCAACAATAATCTTCACACACAGATAGAAATAAGAAATGGAAGTATGGAAGTAACAGTACTATTTAAAGTCATAAGAGAAAATTTCTTACCTCATCTATGTATGAGCGAAGAGCTAACAGAGTACTAGATTTTCCAGTCCTGTTATAACTATCCTTTAGTTTTTGGATATGCGGAATGTCGCAAAAGTTAGCGAACAAAATAGTAAAAATCAATAAAGAAATATAAAATGAGTTAAAGAGGATAAACATACCTCTTTTTCCTTCTCGGGCCAGGAGAAAACCCAAGGTTGATATGCAGCGAGATTCGCAGGAATAACGTTTGATCCAGCAATGTAGGGACCCTTGAGCATTAAAGGAAAGACACACCATTTGTCATCTTTGGATTGGCGAGGAGTTGTGTTTTTACCAGAATGCCAGTCAATATCTTGCATAAGAATTTTGTCTTCATCAATTTATCTTTCCTTCTTAATCGAATACCCCAGCGAGTATTCTCTTTCTTCATAGAGATAAGTTCGTAGTTTTCAAAGAAATTCGCCACTGTATACTTCTCAGCAACTATCTCTAGGTTTGCGAATTTTGGATCCCTAAGTTCTTTGGAGTAAAGATATCCTCTACCAGCACCACGATTAGCGAACTCTAGCATCAGACGGATGCAGTCCCCACTTAGTTGGAAGATGGCTCGCGAAAATCCCGGATGAGCGAGAATTTCATAAAATAAAGGAATGTCTGGGTTATAAAGAGGAATAGGGAGACCTGCGAGAATTTGACCTAGAGAAATTATGATTGATTGATCATCACAATTTTGATTGGAGAAAAGCTTGACAGAAAGAATTGATTTGGCATTCTCACCAGGAATGGGAGAGAGTGTAAAACCTTTATCAACAAGATCCTTTTGGACATCTTGTAGATTCTTCTCATATCTATGACCACTTGGAGCCATGTTTGAATATAGAGTATGGGAATGTATAGAAAGTAAAAGAATTGAAGGAAGAAAAAAATTACAGCAGCATAATTTGCAGAAGAATGACAGAGTTGCAGAGATGAGAGAATAAAAATAGAAGAGAAAGTAAAAAGAAAAGTGGAAAGAGGGGGGGGGGGAGAAGAGTATATTAAGAAAATTTACTTCTCGAAGAAATAAACACCATTAAGACGAAGAGACGTGAGCGGTTGAAAGATAGCGGTTACAGAAGACGTGTCAAGAAATAAATGGAAGAGAGAGTACGTGTGATAAATGTGGAATATGAAAAGATAAGCAGCTGCGGAATTTCTCACATCATTCTCTACTTTGCAGAGAAGATATGAGAAGAGGCAAGATGTAGGATCAGAATCTCGCAACAATTATGTCTCAGCGAAATTATCAATGGTATTGCACAATAGCGTCGCAAAACAATTTCAGAAACGACGTCAGCAAGGATCATGAGAAAGATGTGATAGTCCTGCGAAAATTAGAGAGCTTGCGAAATTAACATTTGTAAAGTTGCGAGAATGTCGCAAACCATATCCGAAAATAAAGGACAGATTAGCTGTCATCCACTATGTATTTCCTTATAAATAGCCATTCGAGTTGTAAAGGAGAGAGAGATCTTTTTGAGTAAGAAACAAGTAAATAGGAGAGAGAAAGTTCAGTGCAGAGATCATTCTTGACTTCTTTATCTTTCTTGTAAGAACATTCAGAAATTAATTAATAAAGTTAAGAGTGTAAACCTAAAAAAATGAGCTAATCAATAATGAAATCATATGAGGGGTATAGTGTAGGATTTCCTGCAACTACAACTGTTCTTCGGGAATATAAGTCCGGTTTATCAATTGGTTCTTGTTCACCTTGATTTTTATCAAAAGACAGAACAAAAATTTTAGGTTTATCTGTGGGACACAGATTTATCTATCCTTGCAGACTTTTCTGTGTGATACAAATTTTTTTATTAAAGTCTTCGACTTTGGGTCGTAGCAACTCTTGGTTGTGGGTGAGATCAGCTAAGGGAATAAAGTGCGTAGTATTCTGCTGGGATCAGAGATGTAAGGAGTGCAACTGTACCTTGAATCAGTGTGATATTGATTAGGGTTCAACTACAGTCCAGACCGAAGTTAGTTTGTAGTAGGCTAGTGTCTGTAGCGGCTTAATACAGTGTGGTGTTCAATCTGGACTAGGTCCCGGGGTTTTTCTGCATTTGCGGTTTCCTCGTTAACAAAACTTCTGGTGTCTGTGTTATTTCTATTCCGAATTATATTTTGTTATATAATTGAAATATCACAGGTTGTGCGTTGTATCGATCAATTGTGAAATCCAACCTTTGGTTGTGGATTGGAAATTGATTGATCCTTGGATATTGGTTTTTGGTACCATCCAAGTTTATCTCTCTCTTGTATTTGATAAAGACTCGCAGATTTCTATTTTCTTGAGTATAGATCAAATCAAGAGATAGAGATATTAACTCCTTGATATACTTTTTATTAAGATTGAGTCTGACTGTCTAGTTGATTTTCTTAAAAGTATATTTGAGTTAGTCCATACAGATTGCTAATCGAAATACTGGGTGTGGTTGTTAGACCCCCATTTTTTCATAAAGGACACTTGCAATGGGGATGCAAAGTTCGTAAGATGCAAGATGCGCTTTCTATTGTGTCAAATGAGTTGGCTAAGTTTTCTCCTCATAAGAACTCAGATCGGTATTGTCCTAAGTTTAGGAAAAAGAATTATTATAATGATAGTTCAAATTTTGCATATCGCTCGACAAGGTCATCTCATAGAAGACCCGAATATCGAAAGAGATATAACTTTGTAAATGCAAAGACAAGATCTGATGTTCCAAATTGGAGAAAGGGTGTTTCACAAAATATTCAAACGGACAATGATCTTGAAGGTATGAAGGAGAAAGCTTCTCCTGCGAAACCCAACTCTAAATGGGTCCCTAAGTCCTCCATAGCCAAGAAGGTACCAAAAGTTAGTCACAAGAATGACTCTCAGCTGTTAATTGTTGGTGACAATAATTATAAGAGTCTTTTTGAAAGACTAATGAAAGACATAATGTTTAAAATATCTTGTACTAGTGAATGTTGTGATAATGACACTCTTCATCACAAGTCAAAGGGAAAAAAACAAGAGATGGAAATAGAAAACAAACCAAGAAAGAGGTCAAGAATGATGATTCTATCTTAGTCACTCGTGACGAACAAGACAAGGCTCAACTCATCACAATAATGTGCATGCTCACCTTAGTGCTCAATATTTTGAAAGGTGAGAAAGCACATCAAAAACTGAGCACATGATCTCTCGGTTATTATATGACTAATTAATATCCTTAGGGAGATTTATTTTCTTCTATACTCATACCTTCTCTATCTATATTTGAGTTTTTGATAGAAACAATAATTTGAGTTGATGATGTAGATATCTACTGATCATATATGTGTAGCTCTTGTTTTTACGGTTAAAACGAGCCAAAAATCACTAAATTTGGACATCGTATCACTACACCAAATTCAGTGATTAGCAACGGTAGCTTGCAGTTGCAAAGTGGGGTCGCAACAGTTCCGCTCTATTGCGAAAGTCGATGTTGCAGTTTTTCGCAACGGCTACATTGCTGTTGCAAATTTTGGGTCGCAACAGTTTCAAACTGTTGCAACGTCAAAAGTTCGCAACTGTTTATGACAGTTGCGAAATCAGAAGGACGCAACTGTTTGAAGCTGTTGCAAAACTGAAAGGTCGCAACAGATAAAAGCAGTTGCGAAATTTTTGCAACTACAAAAAAATAATTGCAACCAGTCAAAACCAGGTTTAAATTGGAGTTTCCAGTAACAAAATCAAGTTACCCCTGTTCATCTGGAAATCAAACAATCCAACAAAACTATCAAAATAGTATTCTTTCTTAGTTAGTTCACCATAACATAACTTGAGGAACTCCATATACACAAAAAGTAAGAAACACATCACAAAGTATAGCTATAAACATTTCTTAAGTCCTAATGACATACAAATTTTGTGTGTAGTATAAAAAGATTGATAAGTGTATTCTTTATGTTTCAGATAAAATGAAATTATGAAATAGAGAAGAACCTTGAATTTTTCCAAGGAGAATCGTTAAACTTCCTTCCTAGTCTCCGACATCAAGCATGCGAGACCACTCATTTTTAAAGTTTATCCTTGGCTTTCTTTGGGTGCACCAATTTCTTTGGCTTTCATTGAGATGATAAAACCCAGTTACGTGATTCACTCTGCACGTGCCAATAGTAATAAGAAAATTATAAGCATCCAGATGCCTCAATCACATATGATCATATATATGGATAGTACTTGGAACACTAGGATAATCTTGATTAATAAATAAATGAAACTGACACCAAGTACTTAAAACTATAAAATTTATGGAGCATTCTCAATTAACATATAAAGATCAAGAGATAGAAGAACTAGTTAGAAGTTACAGTTGTCAAAACAAATCCTACCAAGACATAACAAAAAGTTTTAAGAAATTACCACCCCTGGCGATGTCCACGGTAAGAAGCCCAAACCTAAGCTCCGGGATTGTCAAAATTTTAAGTCTAAAGAATTTTCATGGCGAGCGTAGTTCCTGCTGCGAAGGCTATTTTGGAAGAAGAAAAGGCTCTGGCTGCTGAATCGGAGAAGGTGGAGCAGGCAGTACAGAACTTGAAGAATATGACAAAGAGATATCAAGCTAGACTGAAGATGATGCTCTCAAGGAATTATAATCTGTTAGATGGCTTCTTCTAAACCGCACTCTGCTGTATTTTCTCATTGTTAACGACGTTCATGTCAAAAGGTTTTGAACATCTTTGAGAAATAAATTGTACTGGTTTTTGATTGATGAAACAGGTTTTTTCATTAAAGCATCTCTGAATAAATTGATAATTCAAACATGTAATGAAAATAAATTCATGTGTTGTGTCATGAGACAGAGCGGACAATGATCAAGCATGATATGCCTTGAGCCATTTTCCGTTGATGATTGTCTCTAGCTTGCCTCCGTCCACTTTAATGATCTTGTAGTAGCCGGTACTGTAAGCCTTGGTGATCGTATAAGGACCTTCCCATTTCCGTGAGAATTTCGGTGCGGACATGTCTTGCTGGATGTGTTTGGCCGTTTTCAAGACCAAATCCCCCACTTTGAAAACACGTGGTTTCACAGTTTTGTTGTATGCCCTGGAAATTCTATTCCTGTACAGTGAGTGTGTTCTTATGCTTTGCTTCTTCTGAAATCCAGAGTTTCTAACTCCGCTACTCTATAGTTGGATGCTTCAGCCTCATTCCAATGGACCCCGGTTGCTGCTGTAATCCTGGCTGATGGGATTTTGATCTCTGATGGGACAATTTTGTCTGCACAGTAAACAAGTGAGTATGGAGAAACTCCATTGGAGCTTCTGAGTGACGTTCGATATGCCCATAGCGCCATTGGTAACTGGTCATGCCATTCTCTAGGATTGTCATGCACTGTTCGACTGATGATCCAGATCAGTGTCTTGTTGGTTCTCTTAGCTTGTCCATTTCCTTGAGGATATTAGATAGTGGAGAAGACCTGTTTAATTCCATACTCTTCAAGTAACTCTCGTACCTGTTTGTTGGCGAAGGGAGTGCCGTTATCAGTGATGATATGATTTGGCACACCGAAGCGACAAATGATATGTTCTTTAATGAAATCCGCAATCGTTGCTCCTGTAAGCCCTCGTAGAGGAATGGCTTCTACCCATTAAGTGAAGTATTCTGTCGCGGTTATGATGTACTCGTGCTGCTTTGATGACGGCGGATTGATTTTCCCGATAATGTCCAGTCCCCAGCTGTAAAATAGCCATGGACTGCTTATCGAGTGTAAAGGGGTGGAAGGAGCGTGAACAAGGTTCCCATGAATTTGACATTTGTGGAAACTTTGAACGAAAGCGGCTGCGTCATCCTCCATGGTCGGCCAATAGTATTTCTCGTGTATCTGGAGAAACAGTTTCCTCTTCCCTTGATGTTCCCCTTCGTGCGTTTCCTTCAGCATGATTGGGATTTCTACCCCAGCCAGGCATCGCAATAGATCACCTCTGAAGCTCTTGCGATACAGGATCCCTTCGTGAAATACGAACCGCTTGGATTTTTGCTTTATTTTGACAGCATCCTTTTGATTAGTGGGAGTTGCCCCGTCGCGGAGATAGCTAATGTACGGCTCTCTCCAGTCCCCAGTGTGGTTCACACTAAAAACCTCCAACTGGTGTGGAGGCGCTTGACAATTTGAGCAGGACTTCTGAAGTAGGCTGGATTGAGTCTCCATCTCTGGCCAGTAATATCCCAGGCGTTGAAGTCGTCGGTAAAGCGTTACCACCAGTGATTGTACGAAAATTTCATTGTGAACATGGTTAAGCTGTTGTTGTGCCTCATCATCTCCAAGACATCTTGATAGAGAACCAACGGGGCTTCGATGATATAACATACCATGAAGCATGAAGAAGTTCTGCAGGGTTTTGAGACTGACCTTTCCTTGGGAGAGTGAGATGCTGAGCTCCTGAATGATCGACGTTCGCCAATCGTGAGCCTCGGTGTCTTTGTATTGTGAAAGCCATGTTGATTCTATGGTTCTCCTCTTTATTTTCATGGTTTCTTCAAAACCTTCGAACTTCAACTTGGAAGCCAGCGTTGCTAGGCAATCGGCGTGTTTGTTTTTGCTGCGACCAATATGAGTTATGGTTGCATCGGAAAAGTAGTTTAGTAACCTTTGTGCTTCTGATCGGTATGGAGCTAGCGTTACTTCCTTCAATGCGTATACTCCATTCATATGATTCACCAGTAGTTTGGGGTCACCTCTTATCTCCAGACGTGTGACTCCTTCTTGTTTGGTTATTGACAGCCCTATGAGGAAGGCTTCATACTCTGCTGAGTTGTTGGTGCATTGGAAGTCCAGCTTGAAGGAGTGTGAGAATACTTCCCTAGTCGGGGATACTAAGACTACGCCTGCTCCTCCGGTGTTACTACTAGAGGTAGCGGAGCCGTTAAAATACAAGATCCATGCTTCTTCCTTGACAACATATATGTCTGGAAATTCTCCAAGAAGATCTTCGTGTAGCCCCGTAGAGCCTTCTCCAGGGAATGCTGCTAATAAGTCTGTGACTGCTTGCCTCTTGATAGCTCTAGGCGACGTATGTGTTATGTCCAACTCCGACATTTGGAGAAGCCACTTGGACGTCCTTCCCATCATGACCGGTTTTGAAAGCAAAAACTTCGTAAGATCAGATTTAGATATGAGTACCACCTTGTTGGACAGTAGGTAATGTCTGAACTTCTGAATAGAATGGATTAGAGCTAAACATGCCTTCTACGCCTTGGGATACCTGAGCTCTCTTAATATTCGACTGAAGTAATATATGGGGAGTTCGATTCCCTTATCGTCTTCCTGGGCGAGTAAATCCCCTACAGCGGTATCGCTGGAGGCGGTGTAGAGACATAGCGGCTTCCCTTGGACGGGAGAACTTATGATGGATGGAGATGATAGTATTCGTTGAATCTTTTGAAACGCTTCCTGTTGAGTTGCGGTCCAAATAAAATTTGCTCTATTCTTCAGCAAGGGGTTGAATGCAGCGACAAGCTGGGCCAAGCCAGGTATAAAACGAGGAAGTAGTTCACCTTGCCCATGAAGCTCTGAAATTCCTTCACAGTTTGTGGTGGCGGCATCGTGAGGATGTCTTGAATCTTGGACGGGTCTACTTTGATCCCTTCAGCAGTCACTTGGAATCCCAGAAATTTGCCTAAAGAGACACCGAAGGCGCATTTCAAAGGATTCATCTTCAATTTGTATTCACGGCACCTTTCGAACACTTGTCGTAAGACTCGTGCGTGATCTTTACGAGCACTTGACTTGACCACAATATCATCCACGTAGTCTTCTACTTGCTTATACATCATGTCATGGAAGATTGCCGTCATAGCGCGTTGATACGTTGCACCGAAATTATTTAAACCGAAGGGCATAACAGTATAGTAAAAATTGCCAAGAGGGGTTCAAAAGGCTGTCTTATATGCATCGTGTTCATATATCCTTATCTGATTGTAGCCACTGTAACCATCCATGAAGGAGAACATGCCGTGTCCGCTGGTAGCATCTACTAACATGTCGATATTAGGCAGAGGAAAATCGTCCTTGGGGCAACACTTGTTCAGGTCTCTGAAGTCCACGCAGCATCGTATCTGTCCGTTTTTCTTCTTTACTGGAACCACATTAGATAACCAGGTCGGATGGTGAATAGGTTTGATAAAGCCAGCAGCTAGCAACTTCTGAATTTCGGTTTTGATTTTCTCTTCCACTTCGTGTCTGAATTTCCTCAGAGACTGTTTGATCGGCTTGGATCCAGGTATGATATGTAGATGGTGAGTGACCAATTTTTCATCCAGACCAGGCATATCATCATACGTCCAGGCAAATACGTCTTGATACTCCTTGAGAAGCTGGACAAGACTCACGCGTTTGTCCGTGGACAAAGTCGAACTGATAAAGACAGGCCTGTGAGATTATTCATTCCCGATGTTAACAGTTTAGAGCTCGTCAGTTGTGGAGTTGGTGCCATCTTGTAACTGTCGCGGAGCGTCCAATACTTCTTCTTGCAGCCCATCGTTCTTGAAGCACTCATCTGGGCGGAGAGACTGGGTGCCAGTCTCTCCTGCTAATTGCTAACAGCGGCGTCGGTATATTTTTTTCCCCTTCTGGTCACGGCTTGCCTCGAAAGTTCGTTCCCTCTTACTGTGAACGTGGGTTGAAGCTTCACCGGATAAAGATGGACGCCTCATCAGCAAAGGTGCGTCGTGGTGCTTAGCCCTTAGTGATGCAAGTCGGTCTTCTTCCTGAATTGAATCCCACGTGGTCAGTGGGGTGCACAGAACTTTGTCTGATCTTCCCTGCGGAGTTTCCTTTGGCTCGAAAAGTTCCACTCCGTATATTGGTGCGTACGGAGACAATGATGCAGGAATACAGATGACTTCCTCATTTAGCATGGTCTTTAGGCACTGGTGATACGTTGAAGGGATGACCTTATTGTCATGAAGCCACGGTCTCCCTAGTATCATATGATAGTCCGACTCCTTCTTTATGAGTTCAAATTTCACTTTTGATTGAACATGCCCTACTGATAAATTCAGATTGACATACCCGTATGTGTTGGTCTAGTTTCCTTCGAAGTCTGTCATTGTGGTGGGTTGTCGTACGATCTTGCATGGGCGAACCTTGGCTGTCCTGAGAGTCTTGAGAGTAATCACATTCGAAGATGCTCCTGTGTCGATGAGGGCTCTTCTGAACTCTGAACCCTTGATGTGTGCGGTAACATGCAGGGCTCGGTTGTGACCTTCTTCTGCCATCATATCTTCTTATGTAAATGTAACATTATTTACAGATGTTTCCGATGCGCTTAGGACCTCTGAACGTAAAAGAGCAAGGTGTACGTCCAGGGCTATCTGGTTAATTGCAGCAAACGACTCCGCCCGCTGATTCTTCGAGAGGTGTAAAAGTTCACACAAACTTTCCACTAGAGATGCCACTTCCTGATCCACTGGTCTCTGGTTTGTAGTAAAGCTGTTGATTTGAGAGGGACCAGTCCCTGGTGTGGAAGCTTCTGGAACGCTCGTCTCTGATGTGATCTTGACGAGTAGGTCAAGTATGTCATTTATCGCTTCCTTGATCATCTCCATGTTCTTCGTGTGAATCTCCTGTACCCGCGCTAGTTCACTCAACGTCGGAAGTCTCCTGATTATACTGTCAGGTACGCCGTTGGGAGGAGGGGTATCTCTGTTGGAGAAATCACCAGGATTTGAGGCCGTTGAGGCGGTCCTAAGACCAACCATTTGAAACCGATCGAATGGTATTGAAGAAATTGACTTTACAACCGAGAGATTAACCTCCCACTGTGGTCGCCAATTGTTTATGGGTGAAAACTATTCCTGCCGAATTTGGTAATTTGGGGTGTGGATGAGGAATGAATCTAAACCCTAAACAAATGCACTGCACGGGAGTGCTTTGTGATTCGAGAAATCAATCTGTACAATTCTGGTTTGAACCAAGAAATGACCGTTCCAGACTTGCTTCGGTCACAAAGTGAAGGAGATGGGGTTGATCTTAGGGAGGGAAGCGAAGAAGGTGTTGAGATTGTGAAGGTGTTGGCTATGTATGACTTGTATCAGAAAGCTGAACTGGCTTGCAGAATGTAAGCTATTTGTTCCGGTGTTTGAATACGGTTGTATCAACACTTGATTCTGTTGTCTTGTCCTGTTTGAAAATAGGGAGGAGAAACTATTTATACAAGTCATTGATCCTAACCCACGTCTCTCATGGGAAGTGGAGAAAGTGGAGTGATGGAGTAGTGGAGTTTCATGTGTTAGTGTTACACGATCAGTCTTGCCCACTTCTCCCATCATCACTATCCGTACATGACTTCCTGACACGTTCTTGTGATGGCGCGTTGTGCGTTGCACGCTGTAAACCGCTAGAACAACACCCCAGTATGTATCCCCCAGTTTGTGACATGATTAATGTCTCGAGTGTGTGGATCGTGGGACCCACAGAAAGCAGCATGTGATGCTAGATTAAATAAATAAGTTATTTAGGAAGTCGATACTTGTGAAGTATCGTGTGTATTCTATGCAAGTAATGCATCGAATATACTCAACATGTATGAAGCATCGCTGTTTGAGCGTCTTAAAATAGCTTCATGTCCAGCCTACTTGATGTGATGGTTTGAGGCTGCGCAAGCAAGTCCTGACTTGGCCGACCACATGGTGTGGTAGAGTGGCGGATGATAATAACCACGACACCTCATTGACCAGTTAACTCCTGACCTGGGTTGTATAACCAAGCAGGTGAAGTTGAACAGACGAGATGATCTTTGAGACACTCATCTGCGACCGTTAGTGGAATTAGGGTTTGTGAAGAGGTGCGCAAGCATTACTCTTCAGCTTGGTCGAAACCAAGCTCGGGACGCAATTTTGGCCAGGCTGATTGTGCATGCGTGTAAATGGCATGCCGGTATAGGCGCCTATACCTTGCTGCCCCATGAATGCGTGATCTGGAACGCTCAATATGTCCGGAAAAGAGGAGCGTCTAGGATCGATTTGTGACAGAAATTTTGTGCCGCAAAGGCCGCACATACTTCGGGCGCGCGTTTCGAGACGACCAAGCTTGGTCGGTCTTGGCCGATCAGTCCGGCATGCATACGGCGGGCTGGTGTACACGCCTATACTTTACTATCCCATAGAAACATGATCTAAGCCACTCAATTTTTCCGGCAAAGTTGAGTGGTCGAGATTAGTTTGCAATTGGGAGGTGTGACCACGCCTAGTTTGGGCGTGCGAATCGAGGCAACCAAGCATGATAATCTTTGGCCGATCGGGTGTGGAGATAGATGGGTCCACAGTGATCATGTTGATGCTCACCGGACCTGCTTAGTCTACTACTAAACCCTTCATCCGAGCAGGAGAAGATGAACGCTCATGATCGCAACACAAGCCCTAATTAGGGTTTTGCCGGACGTGCGTCATGCCTTGTTTGGGCGCACGAATTGGGACGACCAACCATAGTTGGTCCTGACCGATTGGTCATGTATGTAGGTGGGCCCACGGTGTTTGTGTTGACATGCTCTGGGCCCTTTGAATCTATATCTACACCCTTTAACTATGCCTGCGAAGATGGATGGTTGAGACCGATTTGCGACACATGTAATATGCCGCAAACCCTAATTTAGGGTTTCACGTCCGCGCTGCTTTGGATGGACGTATTAGCAAGATATGCTACCCTTTTGGGGAGGCCGACCATGCGGGGCCCGCGTTGGGTCGGTGGTGAATACTCCAACACCTGCCTGGGGGTTATGGATCCGATCTAAGCCATCCAATCATGCTGGTGAAGTTGGATGGTCGTGATCGTTTCTGAGACTGATACGGACAGTCCAGATGCTCGATCGGGCTAGTATAACACTCCGAGAGTTATAGCCTGTACGGGTATTTCATACGTGCCTCCTTATTTAATGCTTGGAGATTCATGTTGCTCTGCTGAGAGCGACACTCAGTCGTCATGCCGCACCAATAATGATAAGAGTGAAGAAGTACAGGAATACAAGGATGGTCATGCATTAATTGGTAATACTATAAGTTTATAGTGAAGAAGTATTTTCCACTTTATCAGTGGCTTTATCCTTTGCAGGATGTTAGCGCATAGTTTTGGCTTTTATAATTTTAGCCTTAAATGAAAATCCACCATCAACAATGAGACATTACAAGTATTGCGAAGACTTGAAGAAGTGAAGAAGTAAGAAGCTACAACGACAACATCATCCTTCCACTTGAAGTTAGTGATATTTGACTTGAACTGTTTCATTCCCTAACGTATCTTTCAAGTCGTGCATATTGAAAACGAAATTGTAAAGCATGAACACTCTAGATAGACATAGTATTGAGGAATACAATATGAAGTTTATTGCTTAACCATTAAACTTTGTAGATAAGACATCAACATAATCGTTTAAATGCTATTGTGATTATGTATGGGTATGAGGTGAGGATTTCATCCTAGAAAACAATGTTCTACATGTGTTTTAAGGAAGTAAGTTCATAAACTTGTTTATGAATCAAAAAGGAATTCTCCAGGCGTTATTTGGATTGTTATTCATTGCATATCTTGTGAACATCCAATATGTGTGATTTAGTATTACCGCTCATGACTTGTTTGTGTTCTTGGTAAAATATTCACAAAGTCCTGACTTGTGTATTGGTATGACTTTTATTAGTGAAACCGATCTTAAGTAATCACCTGAGATGGTATGATCGAGTTTGTGATTTGTTTGACCAAATCTGGGTAAAGGGGAATGATAGACACATTTTTGTGTCTAATTTGTCCTCAATGTCCGTATTGTTGGAACTCTATTTTTGTACTAATATTTTGTTTTTATGTATTTTTAGGAAATAAACATTTTTGGAAAATTCGGCTCGAAAAGTTGATTTTGGCACCCGGAGGACAAGTGTTATTCGGACTCTCGCTTTTGGATAAGTGGTAACCTAATTACTAAGGGGCACCCCCAGGTCACCCCCAAGGAAGCTGCTATTCGCACCCCTACTCTGGATAGGGGACTACCAGTTTCTTCCCCATTTGAAACGATTTTGGCGGGAAATTTCTAAACAGTTCTGGCAGAATTTCGATCGTTAAAATGAAGGGGTTATGGGTTGATTCAATGGCTGAAATTTGGTATAGAGATGTGATATGGGTTAAGGATCATAGTATGGGTGACATGATCGATCAAATTTGGCTGGAATTTTCGGTATGATTCACACACCCAAAACAGATCACGTGTACTGTAACACGAGCAAAATTGAAGTTCTTGTGTGCAAGGGGGAGTTCTGCTGGCGTTGGAAGAGTGTTGAGGCGTGAATAAGTCGAATGGGAGCGTGCAGGAAGCAAGTTGACATGAGAAAATTCTTTAAATGGCAATTATTCTCTATTTTTGGCAGCGAGGAATAATCGAATTAAAGAGAGTATATACGCAATCAATGGTCGTATGTTTGGCCTCAATTCACTATAAATACACGTACAATTGAAGTGATCCAGGGTGTCGAGAGTTTTGGGAGCTAGGGAGAGCTAGAGAAGACGAAATCAGAGTTTAACAAAACTCTGTTTCTGCTGCTGCATGAAGATGAACACGAAGAACAATAGACTGTAAGAGACTGTCGTTCTTCAACAGTGACAGCGACAGTGGAGTGTGGGTCGTAGTTTCCCAAAGACTACAGCATTTCATATGTATTGTTCTTGTGTGACGCTTCCTGTGGGTCGCACATTAGCTGTTTACACCATTTTCTCTTCTTCTCATCATTTGTAAACCATTTTTGAGCCATAATAAATTATTTTGAGAGCATTTATACTATGATGAGCTAATTCCCTCGTAACCAAGGAAATGGAGGAAGTTATTCACGCAACATAAATGGGTAACTATTTCATTTAATTATATAATTCACCTAACCACTGCTTTTGCAGAGTTTCAAATTATTTGAATGATTGTCTTAATTATTTGTTATTCAGTTTGATAGGTTATGCTTGGTTTAATCTCTTGATAATCTATGCTTAAGGTTTACAAATAATGTTTGAGAATCTGTATGATTGATAGTGAATTAAAGATAAAAGAGGACTTAAGAATTGAATAGAGTTTCGAAATATTTATCATTAAATTTTGCATAATAGTGGAATCTAGTGTCTTGGTTACCTCTCGCACCCATTGTTAATAATTTTGTATATAATTTTATTAAATCTAAAAATTCCATTTCCTTCACAAGTCTGAAATGAATCCTATTTACTACAATCACAATCAAAAACATTAATCAGGGAACCGATCCTATGAAGAGGTGCAACACATCACAAAGGGGAATCGATCCTTGTATCAGGTGCAACAAGTTTGTAGCAGAAAGGGGAACCGATCCTATGGACATGTGCAACACATTTTTAGGCAAAGGGGAATCGATCCTATGGACATGTGCAACACATATAATTTAGATACTATATATATGTGGGGAACCGATCCTAGTACCTAGTCAACCTAATTTTGGAAAGCTAGTGTGACTATGCACAATACTCACATGGAGGTAGAACCAAAACTTATTTTGGTAGAACCGTTTAACCAATGATTTGTGATTGCGTGTTCTTGATCAATCACATAGTTCTTGAAAGTCAGATGAACCAATTCTAAACTTGTTTGGAAGTGTGGAAAATCGGTTTCAAGGTTGTAAGTATGAAAGAGGACTTACAAAGTAAGGATGTCGACACACTTTGAACACAAGCAGTAATGTTTATCTTTAATTGTTCAAAGTTATTCCTTAATAGATAAAGGAAGAAAATCCCAGGATCGAAACATAAATAAGTTAAGAATCTTTTAATTAAGGTCTTAATTTTATTTTAGGAAAATAAGAATTAGTAATGTGCATTTACTAGTTAAAGATTTTCCAGATTTTCGGTCATTATTTTGGACAGAGCATTTCCAGGAGTTATGGAAACCAAATTTTTGCTTTAATGAATATCTTGAGAATATTTTCGGTTTTCGAAATTCCTTGGTGTCCAAACTTCTTTGTCTATAAATACTTGAAGTTTTCATTTCTAGCAAACTAATCCTTTGTGACAACAAACTTCCTCGGTTGTGTTGTTACTGGAGAAGCCTCCTATTCGTAGAGGAGAGTAACCTAATTAGGAGAAATCTCTTACGACCGCTCAGTTTAAAGTCTTCTTTGGGATTGAGAAGCTCTACGAGTACCGTTGATGGGAAACTAGATAATTGCGGTTTATCTTGTGTTTTCGATTGATTTGATTGACTAACGGTGGTTGAACTTTGATTTCACCTAGTTTGTTTATGCTTGATAATCTTCTCTTCTGATATAAGATTCACTCAAACTAGATCGAAGTTTCTACAGGGATCGTTAGACTATTGTTAGTTCTAAAGACGATCTTGTGATAATCAATTGTTAACAGACTCCGTTCTGTGCGTGATTGATCACAAGAGATTCAAGTTGTTGTGTGCAGGTGTTTATTGAAGATTTAAGAAGATTTGAAGACAGAAGATATTGAAGATTTATGATTTGGGCTTCATAATCTTTGGTGTGCACAGTACTTTTTTCGGTATAAGAGGATCCAACTATAATCAGTTCATCCTTGTGGTAGATTGGATTGATTAGTTGTGTAGATCGGCATCAACACAATTCTTTGTGATTAAAAGTATTGATTGCAAAATATTAACAATTACTTCGGTAGTTGAACATAAGATAGATCTAAGAACCTGGAGAATGAGTTTATTCAGATAAACAGAAGAGCCTTTGTCGAACTCACATCACATGGTTGAAGAGAGTTGATACTACACAGATTTGTTGTTCCTTTACTGTTTGGAATACGAACCAAAGGAATTTTTCCAAGTACGTGACTTATTCATAAGTTGGAGGCGTGGGAATACAGACAGAACTAGGTGAACTATAGGTTTAGTTGCTTGGTATCAACTATACGAAGTTGGTTTAATTTTGTGTAGCGGCTTAATCCTGAGAGTATTCAATTCTGGACAAGGTCCCGGGGTTTTTCTGCATTTGCGGTTTCCTTGTTAACAAAATCTTGCTGTGTCATTTACTTTTTATTTTCGCATTATAATTATTTTATTATAATTAAAGTAAATTACACAAACGTTAATTTCCTATTTACTTGATAAGCAATCCTATTGTGCTTGGTTAAGTCCGAACCTTTTTATCAAGTAAGCATACTTCGTTGTTGTATTGTCTCGATCTCGTATCCATAGACGATCACACGAAGTGTGAACCGATTAGTTGCATTGTCTCGACTCAGTCCATAAACAATCACTTTCGGAAAAATGACTTATAGGTAGGAAAAGTTTTATCTTGAGGTATATTTGGGTACCCTCGCCTTTTCAATTAGTCCCACCAAGTACTAGGATCGGTTACCCAATGACTAGGAATGGTCACACCAATTAAAAATATCGATCATACCATCCCAGGTGATTACTTAACATTGGTTTTACTAATAAAAGTCATATCGATACATAAGTCAGGCATTGTGAATAGTTTTACCAAGATAAATAAACAAGTTATGAGCGGTTATACTAAACACACATATTGGTAATCCAAAGATTTGCAATGAATAACAATACCAATAAGCCTAGCGATTTCCCTTTTGATTCACAAAACAAGTTTATGAATTGTACTTCCTTTAAACCAATGTAAAACATTGTTTCCTAGGATGAAATCT
This sequence comes from Papaver somniferum, assembly GCF_003573695.1. Classification (NCBI taxonomy): domain Eukaryota; kingdom Viridiplantae; phylum Streptophyta; class Magnoliopsida; order Ranunculales; family Papaveraceae; genus Papaver; species Papaver somniferum. The sequence goes on from NW_020649304.1 coordinate 4,070,124, forward strand.
TCACCCATACCCATACATAATCACAATAGCATTCATACAATTATGTGGATGTATTATATACGAAGTTCAAAAGATAGGCGTTATACTTTGTATTATAATTCCTTAATACTACGTCTAACTAGAGTATAATCATTCACAGCTTCACAGTTATGTTTTCAATATATCACGACTTGAATGATATGTTAGGAATGAAACAGTTCAAGTCAAAATATTACTAACCTCAAGAGGAAGGATGATGTTGTCGATGTAGCTCTTTACTTCTTCACATTCTTCAAGTCTTCGAGTAATACTTGTAAGTCTCGTATCCTAATAACTTTCTAGCTAACCTATACGAAGTTGACTCTAATAAATAATCAAGCGACTTTTTAAATGAGTTTCGGCTCATTAAAATATGACAACCAAAGTTGACATACCAACGCTTGGAGGGTTCAACCGAGCAATGCTCTAACAATCTCCCCCTTTGTCAATTTTAGTGACAAAACTCTTACATCGTATGGATAAACAAATTACAAGAATTCATTATACATACGCTTGATTCCAATTTTCAACAACACAATAACCTGCATATATTCAATACATAAATGTCTTTGTTGACATTATAAAAACAAAGCTAATACTCCCCCTAAAGGTGAGATAGGTAGATTTTCAATCCGCACATCTTTGTTATTTCCTCTTGTAGTCCATATAACTACAAATCATCATATGATATGTTTCTCCCCCTTAGTCAATGCTTTACTCTTTCGTTAGATATAATGTTTTATCACCATTGTCCTTTCCTTAGTGAATCACATCACTTGTTTACTCCATATATTTCTCCCCCCTTTTGTCACAAAATGACAAAGGTACGAGCAAATAAAGGACAAACCAAAAAGATCTTACAAATCTAAAAGACTTGCATAACCTATAAGAGATAAGCACAAAGGTTTCACATACCATTTTAGATAACCAAAATATCAAACCGAAACTACAAAGTAATTTTATTTTGATATGTTATCAAGGAAACAATTGCTCGAAGAAATTTTCCCTAATAGTTTAGCAAATTAAAAATTGACTAAGCACCTTAGTTCTTTTGCTAAACCGATTGTACAAATAAAATCGCTTGTTTGATAAGACCAAAATAAAGTTCAGAATTAACTCTATTTTTCTCATCAGGTTCTAATTATTCGAACAATAAATAATGCAGGCACACATAGTCTTTGGTGGATCGGACCGAGTCAAGCTCTGCAATCCGGCGATCAAATCGGAGAAAAAAAATTTCTCGGTTTCCGAGATAAGTTCATCAAATTCATCATCTCAGGTGAAAAATTAAATTTAGTTCTTACATAAGTTTCTTCAGGATATTCTTATTTTAGTAATGATGATTATTTATACTTGAAATCTGAGGAAACATGTCTGATAACTCAAAAAAAAATCTGATTATGAGATGGATCAAAATCTCAGATCGGATAATTCTTCAGCTCCAATTACTTTTAGCACTTCGGTTTTTATTCCTGATGAAGTTATTAATGCAAGTTTAAACGAATGGAGATTTAGCTTAATTGGTCGTTTGGATTTAGTAAATCTCAAGTTATCAGTTGCTGAAGCAAATCTGAGAAAACAATGGACTCTCAAAGGTAACTGTCAGTTCATACCTATTGGTAAGGGATTCTTTATTATTAAGCTGGATGATAGTGAAGATATAAAATATATATATATATATATATATATATAAGGGTTTCTGGGAGATTGAATCCCAAGCTTTAAGACTGAGATTTTGGGAAAGAGATTTTAAACCAGAACTTCAAAAATCTTCTGCTGCTTTTGTATGGATGATTTTTCCAGGTTTAAGTATTGAATATTGGAAGGAAGCTATTTTAATGGCATGGGAAGTTCTCTTGGCAGACCAATCAGAATAGATGAAACCACATTGAAGAAAGAAATTGGGTATTATGCAAGCATCCTGGTTGAAGTAGATTTAACAAATGTAATTCCAAACAAGGTTTGGGTGGAAACTAAATATGGAAAGTTTGAGCAGGAGGTGGGAGCTTCTAAAATTCCTAAATGATGCATTCACTGAAAAACTATTGGAAACTATGTAGCATAATGTAGAACTTCTAAAAAAGGAAAAACTCAGAATGTTGCTTCTCAGACAATTCATCAACAAAAATGGAGATACACTTCTAAAAAAGTTCAACAACATTCTGTGACTGGTTTTGATATATGTAATACTCCAGCTAATGAAGGAACATCACAGTATCATGAAGTGGAAGAAAGAGGAATTGTCATTCCTAATGATAGTCAAAATAAAATTCAAGAGGAAGCGGTGGATTCTACATTGAAGAATTCTGCACAAAATGATGTTGGTTTTACTGGTGTCCTAAATTCTCCTAAGGACTTTCCAGCTTTATCAGTAGATAAAATCATAGAATTAGGAACAAGTATTCCACCATTGACTCAAGTAGCTGAGAAAGTTATTTCAGAAGAGGAATCAGTGGAAGCATTAACAACAGAAGTACTATCTAATATAAATTATGGTGATGAAGAAAATTTAAGTTGGAAGGAAGTAGGTGGTAAAGCTGTCAAAAATAGAAGACTTAATTCATCAGGAGATAGTGCAAGTGGAAGTAAAATCATTTCTCCAAGCAAATTTAATGCACTAATTGAATTTGTGGAAAAACAAGATCAATCTTTCTCTAAAATCATCAGCAAACTAGTCAAAGGGAAAAGCACTAAAGGTATTCCTAATGTCACTACAAGAAAACATGCTAGTAATTTAGTTAAAACTGGAGTGGGAAGTCTCAATACTTCTCAATATTCTCAATTTCAATGAGAGTATTATACTGGAATATCAGGGGTGTGAGGAGAACTCAGGCCCAGGATAAACTCAGAAATTTAGTTCTTAATTTTAGTCCCTCTTTGCTTTGGATCTCTGAGCCTAAAGTAAAGGCTTCTAGTAGTATTATCAAAACTTTGAAACTCCCTAGAATCTGTCAAAAATTAATACACAATTATAATCAAGAAAGGAAAGGAAATATTTGGTTAATGTGGCATGCATCTTTATCTACTCCTTATGTGATTTCATCAACAAGACAAGCCATCACAGTACAAGTAGGTGATGTAATGATTACTAGAATTCATGCAGAGTGTTTAACTATTGACAGAAGATCTTTATGGGATGAGTTAGTTCAAATCAACACTTGGAGTGCACCTTGGCTGGTAATATGTGACTTTAATGTTGTATTATCTAATGATGAAAAGAAGGGAGGCAGAAATCCTCTTAGAATATCAATGTAAGAATTCAGAGATTGTTTAGAATCCTGTAACCTGATACAAGCTCCAAGAACTGGAATCAAGTTTTCTTGGTGCAATAACAGGGTTGGGAGAAGAAGCATATTATGTGATCTGGACAAAGCATTCTTCAATGTTAAGTGGCTGGAAAAATATGAAGGTTGGTGTTATAAAGTGGGAGTTAGGGGGACTTATGATCATGGTGCTTTAATGGGAGGTGTTAATTCTACTCCAAAACCAATAAATACTCCTTTTAGATATCAATCTGTATGGACAACTCATCAAGGATTCTTAAAAGTGATAAAAGATTCATGGGAAGATGTATGTGATGGAAATCCTGCATTCCAATTTATCAGTAAGCTTAAAAGATTGAAGAATATTTAAAAAAAATGGAATTGGGAAGTTTTTGGTGATCTCAAATTAAAGTTAAAATCTACTGAAGATGATGTTTTGGTTGCTTCTTTATATTCTGATGCAGATTCAGAAAATATTGAGTTGCTTGATAAACTAATAACTGCAAGAGGAAAGCATGAGTTAGTGTTTCGACAATATAATGAAATGATGAGGAACAAATCTAGAATTAAATGGGTAATAGAAGGTGGAGCTAATACTACTTTCTTCCATGCAAACATGAGAATCAGGAGAGCACAGAACAACATTGCTGAACTAGAAAATGATGAAGGAAACTTGGTAACTGATCAAAAACAGATTGTTGAAGTATTAGTCAATCATTTTCTGAAGAAGTTTGAAGAAAGAAGTGTAGAATTTAATGAAGAACTTTTTGCAACAATACCAAAAATATTAACTGAGGAAGACAATTTACTTCTAGATGCTATTCCTTCCTCAGTTGAAATTAAAAATGCAGTTTTTGAAATGAATGCTAACAGTGCACCAGGACCTGATGGATTTCCAGGATGTTTCTACAAATTTGCATGGGAAGTAATTGGGACAGAACTGGTGGAAGCCATACAATACTGTTGGAGGAACAACTACATTCCTAAAGGTTTCAATTCTAACTTCTTATTTCTACTTCCAAAGATACAAGGTGGAAAAAGAGCTGAGTATTTCAGGCCCATTGGACCAGCAAACTTCAACTTAAAAATCATAACAATAATCATTACATCAAGAATCAATACAATGATTGATAAAATAGTTTCTATTCAACAAAGTGCATTCATCAAAGGAAGAAACATTCAGGAAAAAATTGTTTTAGCATCTGAACTTGTGAATGAGATGGATATATAAAGGATAGGAAGAAATGTAGGTCTTAAAATAGACATAACTCAAGATTTTGATTCCATCAGCTGGAAATTCTTATTTGAAGTTCTACAAAGATTTGGTTTTTCATTAAAGAGCATACACTGGTTAAGATTTTTTTTTGAATCAGCAAGAATATCAGTGCTAGTTAATGGAGGCCCTTGTGGATTTTTTGAAGATAGAAGGGGTCTTAGACAGGGTGATCCACTATCACCCATTCTATTTTTGTTTGCTGAAGAAGTCTTAAGTAGGAATATCTCAAAAATGGTTCAAACAGGTAAAATTCAAGCTATGGTAAATAGAGGTGGCTGTCAGCCAACTCACTTGATGTTTGCATATGACATTTTCATCTTTCGTAATGGGCATAAGAAGACTTTACAAAATTTGATGGAGCTACTAGATAAATATCAGAAAGCATCAGGCCAGGTGGTGAACAAAGCCAAAATCAAGTGTTTTGTTGGTGGAGTTTCAGATTCAAGAATAAATGAAATTGCAAATGCTTTACAAATGGAATTATCTGCTTTTCCTGATAATACTTAGGAGTAATTCTTAATCCCGCTAGAGTGAAAACACATCAAGTGTGGGGGATGGTGGAACTGATGAAAAACATGTTAGCTGGATGGATGGGAAAACTGCTAGCTTTTTCAGCCAGATTGACATTGGTTAAGTATGTACTATGTAGTATGCCTATATACATAATGTAAGTTTACAAATGGCTAAAATCAGTAATTCTAACTTGTGAGAGAATAATCAGAAATTTCCTGTGGTCTGGTGATCCTAATGTAAAGAAGTTAGTCACTGTTAAATGGGATCAAGTAAATGGACCAGTAGAAGGGTTTGAGAAGATTAGAAGTGATGAAAAAAGCACTATTAATGAAGCTGATATGGAAAATTGAAACATAGGAGGTAGAATGGGCATTATTCATGAAATCTAAATATAAAAACAAGAAAGGTGAATAGATTAATTACTACAAGCAATCTTCCATATGGCCAGGTCTTAAATGGGTAATGACAGAAGTACAAGAAGGTACCAGATGGTTAGTTGGTGATGGAGTAAACATCTCTGTTTGGAATGATAAATGGGTAAAGGAGTTTGCTTTAGCTGAAAGACATGAAGATGATGCATATGTTCAACAACATTCATAAATGAAAGTACATGACTTAATCCAAAATGGCAAGTGGCGTATACAAAGTTCAATGTTGAAATATTTTAATATTAATGAGCTACCAGTCATTGGAGGAGGCAAAGACAAAAGAATATGGGCACATGACAATACTGGAAAGTTTACTGTATCAAATGTTGCACATGTTATCAGACAAAAACACCATGTAGTAACTTGGGCTCATCAGGTTTGGCAACCCTGCATTCATCCTTATACATCTGCCAATCTATGGAAAATTTTAAGAGGAGCTTGTGCGACAGAAGAATCCGTCAGAAAAAAAAGGTTTTTCTACTGTGTCTAAATGCTATTTTTGTGGTAATCATCAAGATACAATGGAGCATCTACTATGGTCATGTGAATTTAGTGAATCCATATGGCACTGGATAAGCAATATATTCCAGTGCTCAAAACCTGCAAATTTTGAAGAAGTGCTTAAAATAGCAAAAAAGAAGAGTCCTGGAATCAAAGAAGTTTGGTACAACTTCTCTTTTAATATAATGGTGCAGCTATGGCACACAAGAAATAGAATCATTTATGAAGGTGAAAATCCAAGCTCTGCACAGTTCAAGCAACAAATTGCAAGATTTGCAAAGGAATGCAAAATCAGAATGAAAGGAAAAATGAATGGTAGTATGTATGATCTACAAATACTCCTTACTTTTAATATCACAGGAATCAAGACTAAAAGCATCATCGCTAAACAGTGTTTTTTCAAGCTTCCCAGCCAAAACAAAATTCTTATATGCTGTGATGGTGCTTCAAAAGGGAACCCAGGGATGGTAGGTTTGGGATCCATTGCCAGAAATAGTGTTGGTGGTTGTATTGGTGCTTCATCAGGTGGAATGGGTGTGGCAACTAATTACTTGGCTGAAGTTATGACACTTATTATAGCAGGAGAATGGGTTATCACCAAAGGACTACAAGAGGTATACTTCAGTTTAGATTCAAAAGTTGTATTGATGGCCTTTAACAACAATAAAATACCATGGATGGTATATTATAGATGGATGAAGATAAAACAAGGTATTCCTCTTATTACTTTTAGACACTCATACAAAGAAATAAATTTCTCAGCTGATAAGATGGCTAAAAGAGGAGTTGCACTAGCAAGAGGAGTGATACAATTCTATGATGAAAAGCCACAAAGACTTGGAAGACTGGAAAGTGAAATAGATGTGTACTTCAGGTTTTAATCCCACTTCCTATCTGTTTCTTTTGTAAATGCTCTACTGAGTTGTTTACTTTACTCTTTCAGTTTATTGGGCCTAGCATGCTGGGCTCAATTTTTCTTTTGATTTTTAAAGCCTTGAAAACATCTGGGCTTTTTGTAAGCTATAAATTGATAACTTTTAGTAATAAATTTCATGATTAAGCAAAAAATAAATAATTATTCGAACAATAACTTAGACCTTTCACTTTAAACAAGACAAGTACTAGGTTAGTTAACTAGTATTTCTTGTTAAGGCATTCAGTTAGACTTGAATAACCGAATCCTCTACTTTGATGAGTCTAACTAAGATCAGAATTAATTTAGTTTCTCATATCCAGAATCGAATTGGACTAAACAAATGATCCCGATTTTTTTTGTTAAGCCATAAACAATTCATACAAACCAAATAAATCAACTTGCATAATTATTTATCTTAACCGGAAGCAATTGAAACAAACATAGACATTAAAGCACCGCAATTGCACCGAAATTTCGTTAAGCCTAAACAATTGATACCAAACAATAAAGCAAGATAACAATAGTTTTTCTCAACCGGAAACAATTGAATCACACACACATCCATACACAAATAATGAAATAAACATCAATCGTACCGAAATTTTGTTAAGCAAAAGCAAAATATATGCAATAAAATCAGGCTTTTCTTAAACGGAAAAACGACTAACTAACAAATTAGTTACCTCAAATTCCGCATCCTCTTCACCCCAAAAAGATATATCATTAAGCTCAAGTTCACATAGACTCTCCCCCGTTGTGTTATCATCCTCTCGCAAGACAAAAGAACAACAACAAAAGGCAACCTTTACCAGATAAAGGTTGAAAATCGGTTTTAACTAATGCGATGCAAAAGTTGAAAACCCGAAACACACATTCTTTTATGCTAAACCAAAAACGATTCGAAATATTGTGACTTTTTCACATATGAGTTTCAATCGGAACCCCTTATGTTCCTTTGACAAAGCCTACCAACATGGGATATAACTCAATCCCACTAAATCAAAAAGTCACCCAAACCATAAGGGTTCACAACATATGAGATCGAATATTGAGGTTATGAAAACCGAAAACATATATCTCACAAATCATTTTGCAATGCACCATAAGCATTCAACATAAAATCAAGTATTGAAATTACCTCAATCTTGTAGGAAATTTAATTATGAAACCAACGCAAAAATAATGAGGTCATTCCGAGTTCGGACGAAGAAGTTATGGGCAAAACAGTTTTACACTCCTTCGTATGGACCAATCACTAGGACCGGTTATAGTTCTCACTAGGATCGGTTATAGTTCCTATAGTTCTCACTAGTATTGGTTATAGTTCTATATAGTTCTCACTAGGATCAGTTACGACATGAATCCTGTAGATGGGGAAAAACGAATTGCTGGTTTTTAGGGAAGTGAAGAGACGACCATGCAGATGAGACTCCTCAACCGAGCAAACTGCTTAACCTCAAACAGATGCACTGCACGAGAGTGCTTTGAGTTCGAGATATCAATCTGTAAGACTCCGGCCTAAACCAATTCAATGGTCGTTCCAGAGTTAATTCGGTCACAAAGAGGGAGATGGGTTGATCCGTAGGAGGGAAGCTGAGAATTATGTGGGATCAATGATGATCAAGGATTGTGGATGTGTTGTGGGTTTCTGCAAATGATGAATAAGTTCGAATGATTGAGAGAGTGTTGCTCACATGATGATTCTTGGTTAGACGATAGATTATTTTTTCAGTATCTCGTGGATTTTCTGTGTCTTGTTCAATCATGGATTCGGAGAATTATTTATATTGTCAGAATAGTGAACACATTGATCCCAGTAAGTGTACGGTTTCTGGAGTGAAAGAGTGGAAAAGTGGGAGATCGTGGTAAAATCAGTTCCATGTCGTGCGGAGACTTAATTGATCATGCACCCACCACTTTGCTAACTCCTTCAACCGTTTGCACGACTTACTCACATTTCTCGTCGTGGATGAACACACGTGCCGTAGGCCTCTAGACCAAAACCCTAATTGATATCCCCCCATGTAACGTGATTGATGTCTCACGAACGTAGAGTCTGCAAGGCAGACGTGTATTAGGTCAGTTGTGACTTTTAGACAGTAAGTCTAATTTTTGTTGAATTGAGCATGAGTGTCGAATGCTCAGTGATTCATGAATTGAACACACATACAATTCTTATGTTGATATTTCTTGTCTGAGCAAATATTGTAAATTCGAGATTGCTCAATTCGACGAATTACTGAATATTGATAGTTGGATCAATATTCGAGCAACTGAGCAAGTATTGCTCAATTCGACGAATTACTGAATATCGATAAATTACTGAATATTGATAGTTGGATCAATATTCGAGCAACTGAGCAAGTATTTCTCAATTCGACAAATTACTGAATATCGATAAATTACTGAATGTTGATAGTTGGATCAATATTCGAGCAACTGAGCAAGTATTGCTCAATTCAACGAATTACTGAATATCGATAAATTACTGAATATTGATAGTTGGATCAATAGTCGAGCAACTGAGCAAGTATTGCTCAATTCGACGAATTACTGAATATCGATAAATTACTGAATGTTGATAGTTGGATCAATATTCGAGCAACTGAGCAAGTACTGCTCAATTCGTCAAATTATTTATTGGTAACGTGACCCAATAAAATATTAATTAGAATATTGGTAAACTATCAAATATTAAATTATTAATCCAGATGTTGGATCAACATAAATTTATTAGTGTTTGAACTTACTCAGAATGATGGTTTGTGGAGCGTTTGTTCGAAACCCTAATTTTTTGGTCAATTGTTCGTCAATTGATGAATTTCTGAAAATAGGTCATGAATAAGGGAGGGACCGGCCACGTGGGATAATGGATGTCCATGTGGTGCCCAAGTGCTCGAGTAACGTGCACCAGGGTCCTTAGTTGACCGGTTGGTGAAAGAATGATGATAAAATGCTGGTTTCATCATTTATTAACATAGTGCCCGTCTGAGCAATAGGTAATAAAACCTAATTTATGGAGAAGTGAGGGACCGACCAAGAGGGCACGAAACCGGACCTTGGTAGTCTTGGGACCAGCTGATGCTGATGGTCGTTTAAGCAAATTCCAAGTTGTTGGAAAGAATTTGGACCAATATGAGCAATTGAGCAAATTAGGTCAAAATCATAAGAATGTGTGGGACCGGCTCCTTGCAAGCCTTAGGGCCGGCCTTGGTCGGTCAAGGAAGCATGCCCGTGTCACCATAATGTCCGTGTATCAGTCCTGAGAGTTTCGGTATTTTCTGATGTGTGTTTGAGCAATATTTTGGATTTTCAGAAGAGTTCGATCTTTGACTGAAATTCTTGTTTTTTTGCTCGAATGAGCAAGTAGGACTTTGCTCGTTTGATCAATATCTTGAGAATATTAAAATAATAATATTTTAATATTTTTCGTGAATAGCCTAGTCGGTCATGTGACCATTTGACCTTTTGGCTTTTTTCATGGTTTGAGCAATATTTGAGAAAATATGAAGAAACCATGATTTTTGCTCAAACGGAGGAGTTTCATGAGATGAGGGAAATAATAATTATGAAAACAAGGGATTGCAAGGTGTGGGACCGGCCACAGCTAGGGCATGGCCGGCCGGCTAGGTAGCCCGGTCCCACAACACCTTTCCTATTTTATTATTTTTCATGAAACCGTGAAAATATGGAGAAACCGTGAGTTTTTCTCAAACAAGGAAAGTTGCTTGAATGAAGGAGTTTTCATGAGTTCATGAAAATAAATAAAATAATAAAAATAAAAAGAAGAGGCGTGGGGGACCGGCCACGGCGGCATGGCCGGCCGGCCAGTGGGCCCGATCCCTAGGCGCCTCTTTTCTATTTTTTTATTATTATATTCTCTCTCCTGTTTTACGTAGGATTCCTCGTTTGTCCATATTTTCGAATGCTCGTTTGTCCATTTGGGTACTCGTTCGTGCATCATTGTTGAGTACACTTGCACCATTTCATTGGGGCTTACTCGTTGATAGTCCAGATGCCCGATTGTTGAGTAATTATTACTAATTCATGAAATTCAGTGGAGAATTATTCATGAAACAGAGTAATAATCATGAATTGTGCACCTATTACTAATCCATGAATCCAACCGGGGAATTCAGGGAACGGAGTAATGAGATGAATTGGTTATCTATTACTAATCCATGGAGTCAGCCGGGGATTCATGGAACAGAGTAATGATATATAATAGATTATTTTCAAGGAACTCAGTGGTGAATGTCACGGTAGAATTAATCTATTGTAGAATCGAGATATGAGATAGTTGAAGCATCATACTCGTTCTGAAAGGTGCATAGTCAGGGAACAACTTGCAGTATTGTTAACGTGGTGCATAGTCACGGAACAACGTGCAGTATTGTTAACGTCGTGAAGGTGTTTAGCTCCCTCAACAAACAATTATGTAGGAGATTCACCTGAATCTATACACGGTCTCTCTACATAGTCAGGGAACAACGAGTGTCGCCGACGTCCTGAAGGCATTAAGCCCTCTCAACAAACAATTATGTAGGAGGACCGCCCAATCATTCTTCTATGTAGAGGTGGGTCTCTCTATATAGTCAGGGAACAACGAGTATCGACGACGTCCTGAAAGCGTTAAGCCCTCTCAACAAACAATTATGTAGGAGGACCGCCCAATCATGTTATTCTACATAGAGGTCATGATGAAATGCGCAGCATCAAACTCTCGGCTAGTGGGAGGCCTTCGGAGAATCATATTCATCTTGGCTCTGAGAGGAACTCGATCAGAGATCGTGAAACGGTTCATAGATCATAAAATATGAATCGTCACATGCGTTCCTGAAGCCGGGTCAGAAGCATGCATTATCATGATTTTACGATTTTGACCTTTGTTGAAAATCCACCATCAACATTAATTCCCCTGCTTAGTGAGGGACAGTCATGTTCCGCAGTAATCATTAGATGGTGATTTTCCAGTCGACGAGATAAGCAGTTGAACTCGGTCGTACAAAGGTATTTTCAGAATCATCGATTTTCTCCAATGGTGTCATGTACGAGCAAATGCTCAGTTAAGGACCCTGATAGTAAGATAGACTGTCATCTCGTGAGCACGGTGACATGAGGCGCTGCTTATTTGGTCGGTCAAAAGCCCAATTTTGGTCGGTTTAGGTTTTATTAGGTTTTGGAAATAAATTTAATATAAAAGGGAAGAAGCCCTAAAAAAATAAACTATTGACCGACCAGATCTTCCTCACCCTCTCACGTTCGAGCAAACAAGAGAGGAAAAATTTTCGCCGGAGCCGGCCGTCGCCATCACCGTCCGACGGAATTCCGGCTAACTCCGGCCAGTTTAGGTAAGCGATTTTTTTTTACTGATAGTTCGTGAATTTTCCATGAGTTGTTTAAAAATAAAATTCCATGTGTGCGTAAATTTCATGAAAATTTTTAGAAAACATATGCCCGTTCATTCGTTAGTTTAAGAAACGAGTAATAATCCTTAATATAAAAGAGATATATAAATTCTTTAATAGACATGATCTAGTTGCAGTAGAGAAAATTTTGTTTATGAGGTTTCATGAAAACAAAATTTTATTTTGAATACGGAGATTTTCACACAAGTAGAAAAGATCTTCGTTTCGTAGACGAATGCTCGCTTGAGCAAAACTGAGATTTTTTTTTTTTTAATAATAACTCACGTAAATTTTTTTTTTAACGTGAGTTAAAATTTTTTTGTTGAAAATCAAATTTTTATTTTTTAGTAATTGTTGAAAGCAAATAATATTTCCAGGAATTCGTAATTTTATAGTGTATATACATACGGTATAAAATCAGGGAATGTTCACATTCAGGGTTATGTGAATTATTCATTGTTTCGTGAAAAGTCAAGTGTTGACTCTAAATAATGAATTTTGCTCGTCTTTGCAGATTTGAAAGAGCGAGCAAATTCTCGAAGTTTTACGTTATTATCACTAAGTTCGTGAAACCGTAAATAGGTAAGAGTTAAGGATTACCATTTTTGTAGACGCTGATGTGAGCATCATAATTATTCTGTTGCCTTTAATTCCATTGTGTTGATGAAATTTGTGTATGGATGTCACAGCAACTTCACAAAGATGACTGATTCCCGTGGTAGCGCTTCTGAAGATGACGTTTCTAGAGAGGAAACTTCCAGAGAGGATGTTTCGACAGAAGCGTCTTGCAGAGATGATGATTCTGGGACTTCCAAGGAGAAAGAGGAAACTCCTAAAACCAAGAACATCGCAAATAACGATGATGAATTCTTCGTGTTTCTATATAGACCCGAAAAGCGTCCCTCGGTTCCTCGTTTCGGCTGCTCATAAATCCCAGGAGTACTACTCAGAAAAAGTTAGTATCTCCTCAAGCAATAATTAGGTTCTGTTTGAATGGAAAACACTATTTGGGTTCACATGTGGAACTTAAGCTTTCTCGAAAGCCTCTGGCACATTTATCCGGATGGGGAAGGCATATGTTGGGTCATAGACGTGTAAGGACCATGCTGGATCGTGCACAGGTGACACGAGCTATTCAAGCTGCTGGGGATTTAGTCATTCATCACGACATACCAGGTATGGTGCATTTCCTTGCTCGCTGGTGCGTTCCTACTCATACTTTCATATGCAGATGGGGAAAATTCACCATCACTTTAGAAGATGTAGTCGCTTTGTTGCATCTCCCAATTACTCGCAATTTCCCTGAAGAGCTCTCAGCAGAGGAGAATGTGATATCTGACGTGTTGGAAACTACAATGCATGAATTCAACAAGTCGCCCAAAACTTGCTATGCTCAATGCTTGAAACGCTGGTGGACGAGAGATGAGGTTCCTGAAGAACCTGTAGATAGTCTCTTGACCATCACTGCTTTCTTATGCTTGTGGCTCTCCAGAGATGTTTTTGAGGATAGCGGACATTTGTTGAAGCCATTTGTGATTCCTTTTGCCATAAAGATGGCCAAAGGTGATAAACTTCCTATCGGCAGTCTGTTTTTGGGTTCACTGTTTTCCAATTTAGACTCCTTAGTCATAGACTCCATTATCTCCAACGGCTTCATGAAAATTGAAACATATGCTAATACTATGCTCCTCCAAGCTTTGATGTGGGAGCACTTTGAGAAGTATGCACCAATTCCTCGAAGCATCTTGCAAGGGCCAAATATCGACACTCTCCATGCTTTCCTTGAGAAAAATAATGCCAGGATCATGTGTTGGTCGACAAAGCAACCACAACATAAGATACGCCTCACCAGTATTTTAGACATCGAGTCTGAGTTTGATTTTTGCCCCTAGGTGTCGGTTCCTCCGCTCTTCTCACAATTGATCACTTTCAATACTGCTGAAGAAAATGTCATATTGAAGTCTAGTACCAGTCTGAGTGATGGAGAAAAATCTTGTATACTTATTTTCACTCCTGGCTATTTAATGTCGGTAATGCACGGAAAGTTCCAGGTGGAAGAATATAACATTGACAGAGCAGCTCGACAAATGGGTCTTGATCAGTGTTCCCCGGGTCATCGAATAAATAAGTCATCAGTATTTATGAATGATTATTTGTTTCCTTGTTCTGACCGGGTCATTGAATATCTGAAGGCTCATTTAGATTGCACATATGTGGAAGGAAATGATTATTTGTTTCCTTGTTCTGACCGAGCTACTTATGCGACTCCGGGTTATGTAGACTTCTGGCATCAGCAACTTGAGCGCTTGTATAAGTTTGCGATGGATGTTAAGTCTCTGTTACGAGAGTTTCCTCCTGCTGATGTGATCTCTGATCAACCAAGGTTGAAGCATCTTTCTAGTTCTGATAAAATAAAAACGCCTCCGGAATGTTCACAGGTTAGTATTTTTCTTACGATTTTGGTAAAGGCATGATGATCGCACCTTAATTGTTTCATTAACTTTATTGTAGGATGGCAGTGCCGTGAGATCTCGGATTCATGTAGACTTCTCAGAAGTGCAAGAAATTCCCCAGGGTGGAGAAAACAGAAGTATGACGAATTATAGGATGATACCGAATAATGTGCAGTCCCCAGTCGCTTCTTTGGTAAGTTCTCAATACCCCTTCTACCATTGAAAAAGTGGGGGTACAACAACCACACCCAATATTTCGCTTAGGAATCTGTATGGACAAATTCCAATATACTTTCTAGAGAATCAACTAGACAGTCAGATTCAATCTAGATAAAAAGTATATCAAAGAGTTTATATCTCAATCTCTCGATTTGATATATATTCAAACAAATATAAATCTGCGAATCTTTATCAAATACTAGAGAGATAACTTGGATGGTACCAAAGACCAATATCCAAGTGTCAATCAATTTAAATCAACAACCAAAAGGTCGGATATTCTAATTGATTGAACAACGTACAACCTGTGATATTTCAATTATATAACAAAATATAATGCGGAAAAAAAATAACACAGACACAAGAATTTTGTTAACGAGGAAACCACAAATGCAGAAAAACCCCGGGACCTAGTCCAGATTGAACATACACTGTATTAATGATGTAGGAAATCTTCCATTATCGTATCAACTGTTCCAATTGATCCCTTTTGTCTGTGTCAACTATGACACTTGATCCCTATCGTCTGTTTTAGTTTACTTGCTTTGCAAGTCCTTTGCTTTCCTAGTCTGGGTTACATTCCTTTTTTTCTTTTCTTTTAGTCGGTCATGCTAGTCTATATTAAGGCTAAGCCTTCTTGTTTAGAGGGACATCTTATTATCAATATTATTATCAAATTTTATTATCAATCTTTTTACCTTAGAATCTTGATCCTAGAATCATATTTTAACCAAGTTCCTGACGGAACTTCAACTCTCTTCAAAACCCTAGCAACTAGTTTGCTATCTCCTTATCTGTGCTGCACTAGTTGGTATCCGATACAGAGTTTTTAGATTTTTATCTAGAAACAGATCCTTCAACCCACTTCCGCAAACTCAAAACCCTATCAAAAAATCGTTTTCTTATTTTTACGTATTTGATCATGGGGGTAACATCTTTAGAAACTCTCCAGAACCTTAGAATAGACTTGCAACGTAGTATTAGAGACTTGAAAGATGAATTACAGTAGATTCATGATAGACCTTATCCGTACTTGAGAGATAACATAATAAAAAAGAACTTCTTATTGAAAAAGAAAAGAAACAACAAGTTTTGAAGAGTCTTTGACGAATTTCTGATTGCTGAAACTAAAAAGCGTGAAGAGTTTTGGATTGCTTTGGATGAAGCTACACGTGAATATCCAATTATGTGGGCCCAACTTGCCGGTAAAGCAATTCCAGCGAAATCATCGTCTTCTGGTGCTTCTGTAGCTGTTTCAGCTACTTTAGTTAACAAAAAGAAGATGGATGTCGCTCTTCCAGAGAAAGAAAACATTGTTTCTAAGGGAGAAGTAACACATCCTGTCCATCAGGTCCCGTTTGTGCCAATTGTTATTGAAGTTACTTCTGAAAAGAGCGAAGATGACAAAGAGGATTCATCTTCAACCGCGACGTCAGTTGATGTGGAAGAGATTTCGCATGATTC
This sequence comes from Papaver somniferum, assembly GCF_003573695.1. NCBI lineage: Eukaryota > Viridiplantae > Streptophyta > Magnoliopsida > Ranunculales > Papaveraceae > Papaver > Papaver somniferum. The sequence continues at coordinate 4,086,583 of NW_020649304.1, forward strand.
ACAGGAGTTTCATGTTTCGTTATCAACTCAAGAGGAGTTATTGCTTCCTGCTGATTCTATAGCTGTTTCAGCCACGTCCATTGGTGAGGAAGATATACATACTTCTCAAACAGACAAAGTAAATCATAAAGAAGAAACTCAGACCAGCATGGTCTTGCATGAGTCGCACAAGTCATCTGAGAATATTAAGTCTTCGGATCTTAGCTTAATAACTTCTGATTTTGGTAGACCTGTTTTACCTAGGGTTGAAAATTATCAAGTTATTGATCGTTGGTATACACCCACAGTGTCCAGTATATTTAGCAAGACAGAGTTTGTTAAGTTGTCCTATGGGAATTCTTTTGTGTCTCCTTGTATTTCTATATATGCATACGATTGTTGCTCTCTTGAAGATATACCACTGGAAAATTGTTCCGGAAGAATTCATGGTAGAGTTTTATCCAACATTGAGAGATTACTGTTGCATAAGATTTTAGAGGCTTTGAGTTTTGTTCAAAACCATCCATACATAGGACGTTTATGTCTGTCCCTGGCAGAACCATCATATTTCCGATTTCAACAGGTAGTGAAACCTTTTAATCAAGGGATTGATTTTAGTATAATTCCAGGAAATAATAGATGGAAGTATAAGCAAAGGAATTATTATATATTGCAGTATAAACCTTTTAACCGTTTATGTCTTTTGTTGTGCCTAATATTACAGTCGTTGACTTTGGATCAATGTCATCAAAGGAATTATTATATATGGGTGCAGTAGGAATTTCAAGTGGAGTAACTTGGTTCCATATTTGGTTTGCAAGAAGATGTTTCAGCGTACCTGACAAACTCAATGGTTCCAATTATTTTTTAGGATCAAACTGCACATTAGTTTTTGTTGGCGAACGAAAATCCATTAATGATTCTCTGAAAAATAGTACTACTGGTCATATGGATTTGCTCCTTGCTTCAATTGCTGCACTGGGGATAGATAGTTCGGCAATTCATGGTACTGACATCTTTTCGTCCGTAAGCAAACTGGATCTATTGACACCAAGTAAGGAATTCGGTGATGATGTCAAACTGAAATTGGTGATTTTTGAGAACTCTGTACGAAAGGTTCATTATTTTTTTGGTTGTACGTCGATATCAAGAACAAAAATTTGGATCAACTGCGCACGAGTAAACGCCGACATGGACAAGGAATTCTTGTGTGTTAGTGCAGGTCTTGGCAACCAGGTGAATTTCGACAAAGCTGCATCCATTGGATCCACTACAGCTGAGATGATAACATTTGATTTGTCAACATACGGAAATCAAATTATTCTTTTTGATTTCCTTTTTCCGGTTTACGTTGACAACCATTACGAGAGTGGAAAGGTAATATTTGTCGTTAATACGGCTCGTTCGGACTGCATGAGAACGAAGAGAAATATGGCAGGAGTGCTCTCCGATAATTGGGTGAATTGTAAGTTTCCACGGCTTATTCTTATTTTAACTTGCAATGTCCTTGAGATATTACTTCTGCCAGTTTGTGTACCTTTTTGCCAGTCTTGTCTCGTTGTGGTTGAATTTACAAAGGCATATTCGAAGATGTGCAATGAGGATTGCATGTATTCTGTGCTATTTTTATTCAAAAAAGAGGCACAAAAGCTTGGTTTTGGTATGCCGGCAAAGAACTTTTTGCACAAGCAGAGCGTTTTGTTATTTATTCTAAAAAGCACCATTTAATATTTGGTATTGCTAGACCTCATAATACTTTTCATGCCGACGAGAAGCAGCCTGAGGTTTCAGCATTCAATGGTAGTATGGAATCAGTTTTGGTGATAGTGTGCCCCTTGTTAGGGATGCATGAACTACTGATCTTTCTCATGTCCAAAGTTGGTAATCAAGGTGTTAGTATCAATTTACGTAATGTCAATGGTTGGGAACAACTAATTGATGCTAATAGTAATAATCTAAGTATGTCCGTTGAACATTTATTATGGCTTGAAACTATGAAGTCGAGTAAGTACACACAGACTCCGTGTGTTGATCAAGGGAGTGTGAATTTTCGAACTGGTGGTAGCATGAAGAAATACTTCCATATATTTTTCAAGTTTTTCGAATTATGTTTGTCAATCCTTGTGAACGCAGCGAAATTTCTACTCTTCTTCGTGATTAGAATATGGTACCTGGTGGTGAACGTACATTCAATACTCTCTTCTACACTTTGGGAAGGCAATACCAAAGATATTTGTAGAATTTTTCTTGCATGGATTGAGCAGTTTGATGAGCTCGAGACATGGAACAACAGAACATCTTGTTTTCAACACGTTACTTGGGAGCCTGGAGGAAATTCTTCATTTATTATGATCAGTAATGGTGTTGTTGATGAAGAACTAGCTATTTTTGAGCTTAGAGAGTTCGAGAAGATCCCCATTTTTGCCAAACTGGTGTTCGTTGCATTTGACATCCGACACCTGTGAGCCCTGAGATAGAGTTATTGGCACCATATGGGGAACTGAATTTTGTCATGCAGCTTCCTAGAGATTGCAATATTCATGGAGTGTTGGGACCAATTACACAGTTTCTCGATTGTGACAATAAATTTCTAATGGATCTTGAAGTAGCTGTTTGGAAAATTTTGTTCTACGCAGTGGTTAAGAAAGGTGGATATTTCTTACTTTTAATAAATATCAAGTCGTCTCCACGTCTGACTTCAGTTTTTCTACAAGTATTTGGTATGCCAACGGTTTGTAGAGACTTGGACAAAGAAAGGTTTATGGTTGGCATCCATTTCATAAAGACTAAACTTGAGGAACATATAGAGAAATCACGACCTGGTGGTTTTGTGTTTCCAAAAGTTACAGCCTTTCTCGATTTCATTTTCTCGGTTAATTTCACCAATTACTACGAACGGGGCAAGTTACTGTTTGATTCAACAAATCTTTCTCGTGAATACTATTTAACCGGACCTGGACGAACTACAGACGGGGTAAGGTTTAATAACATCATTCATCACACTTTCTTTCTGCGACTTGCTGCTACATTATTGTTTGGGACACTGCTGGATAGCTCAATTGACGCTAGACGCTATGTTAAAGACATGCGACTTGGTTGGTGGATTCTATTCCCAAGTAGAAATGTTGGTACTAAACTCTTGGGAATTTCCCGATTCTTGAACAAGAGAATAACCGATGACCATGACAAGGCAGGCCATTTAAACATCAAACGGTGGTTTGGACTGTTATCTATTCCCTTGGAAATTATGTCCAACTTTTGGGTACAAGTCATGGTTGCATCCCAAAAGGCTTCGTCGACTACGAATATTGTTCTACGGATAATAAATGGGAGAGAACGGTCTGTAATTTCTGGATCAATTACAAGTTGAATCAGTTATTACAAGATGCCATCTTCAAGAATAATTTGCAGTACATATTTTCACTATATGCTTTTCAAAAGAGTCGAGAACTACAGGAAATCCAAGTTATTTGGTTTGTTTTTGATCGTGGAAAATCAAAGCAGTCTGCATTTAATGAAGTTGGTGGATGTTATTTCAACACAGAGCTATTCTTGAACCAACGAAGAAACGAGTCAATTGATTATGCTTTAAAAAAAGTAGTTCGGAAGTGGGAAGATACACATGTTTTACTCGTGGAAGTCGTCGCTGGCGTATTTCTTATCACCAACACTAGTGACGTGATTTTTGTCTTTGATCGTGGGAAATTTAAGCACAACTCTTATGATGCTTTGACACACTTTTCTGGGATGTTTCGGTTTATGATCTCTAGAGCTACGAATTTTGTGTTTGATCGTGGTAAGACGGTAAACGTGATCTCTACATTTTTCATGGAGGAAAAGAACTCGTATTCTATGATTACTACTCGAAGTCTGGAGCAATATATGGAAGGAATGAAGTTTTTCTTATTAGCTAACTCGAGGGCGAGTTTTTTTCAAGAAGGGGGGACTGACGTAGGACATCTTCCATTATCGTATCAACTGCTCCAGTTGATCCCTTTTGTCTGTGTCAACTATGACACTTGATCCCTAGAGTCTGTTTTAGTTTACTTGCTTTCCTTTCCTAGTTTAGGTTACATTCCTTTTTTCTTTTTTAGTCGGTCATGCTAGTCTATATAAAGGCTAAGCCTTCTTGTTTAGAGGGACTTCTTATTATCAATATTATTATCAAATTTGATTATCAATCTATTTACCTTAGAATCTTGATCCTAGAATCATATTTTAACCAAGTTCCTGACAGAACTTCAACTATCTTCAAAACCCTAGCAACTAGTTTGCTATCTCCTTATTTGTGCTACACTAATTAAGCCACTACGGACACTAGCCTACTCCAAATTAACTTCGGTCTGGATTGTAGTTGAACCCCAATCAATCTCACACTGATCCAAGGTACAATTATGCTCCTACGTCTCTGATCCCAACAAGATGCTACATACTTGATTCCCTTAGCTGATCTCACCCATAACTACGAGTTGCTACGACCCAAAGTCGAAGACTTTTATAAACAAATTTGTATCACACATAAAAGTCTACGGTAATAGATAAATCCGTCTCCCACGAATATACCTACGAGTTTTGTTTGTCTTTTGATAAATCAAGGTGAACATGAACCAATTGATAAACCAGACTTATATTCCCGAAGAACAGCCTAGTATTATCAATCACCTCACAATAATCTTAATCGACGCAGCGAAAAAAGATATTGCGGAATCACAAACGATGAGACGAAGTGTTTGTGATTTCTTTTATATCTTGCCTATCAGAGATATCAATCTCAAGACAATTATTACAATTGTACTCGTACAATAGAAACAGCAAGATCAGATCACACAACTACAAGAAAGTAGTATCGGTCTGGATTCACAATCCCAATGAAGTCTTTAAGTCGTTAACCTGGTTTAGAAGAAGAAACCAAAGGTTAAAGGAGAATTGACTCTAGCTTAGCACAACTAGTATCACACAGAAGGTGTGGGGATTAGGTTTCCCAGTTGCTAGAGTTCTCCCTTATATAGTCTTTCAAATCAGGGTTTGCAATCAATGTTAGCTTGGTAACAAAGCATTCAATATTCACCGTTAGATGAAAATCTGATTAGATTCAAGCTAATATCTTTCAACCGTTAGATAGAAAACTAGCTTGTTACACACAAATGAAATGAACGTTTCTAGGCTTGTGTAACCGTACCCAAACTTGTACATTTGTTGGTTCAACAATAGTCAACCAAATGGTTAGCCATATGATCACTTTCATATCAACCATATTCTTCTTCACCATAACTAGTTCAAGTGACTCAAATGAACTAGTTAGAGAGTTGTTCAACTGCAAGGAAATCTTATGTAACTACACAAGACACAATTAAAGCAAAAACAATTTGATTCACTCGAATCGGTTCATGAACTATATAGCCACGGTTTGCAATTTGCATTCCTTAGTTTATATAAGAATAAGTTCACAAACATCGTTTTAGATATAACCTACTCAAGTTCGCGGACTGGGTTCGCGGACTTAAGTTCCGGACGGAGTTCACAAAACTCCAGCGAATTCTCGGGACGAGAACTTCCGTTCTTTCGGACTGACTTTCAGACTTTCTCACCCCATTCCGGTTCTCTTGATCAACAAAGTTCGCAAACTTCGGTTCAAGGAATAAGGACTTATACATATATGTGTTTCCACAACAATGCTTATATCCTCCAATGGTTATATAATCTAAACTCTCATTTCAATCATTGAAACATTCTTAGAGGACGTTGATATTATAGTTGTTATTCACAAACTATTTTTCGTCAAAGTAAGCAATTTTCAAAGTGATTGAAACTTGTCATGACTTTCGTCACTAGGTAAAGATGAACTTGGCTAAAGCGAAAGCTTACCAACACATATTTCGAGAAATAGATAGCGAGATAAACTCGGCTCGAAATAGCAAATGTGTATAATCTAAGTCTATATAGCAAAACGACTTTTGTCTCAAGATAGAGAGATAAATAGACTTTTGAGTGATAGATAAGTTCAAGTCTCCACATACCTTTTAGTCGATGAAGATCCACCGGTTCCTTGAGTAGTCCTTCGTCTTGTATGATGATTGCCATGGAGTTCTTGAGCTCAACTACACTTTCTATCCTAGTCCGAGACCTTAGCTATAGTAGACTAGAAATCAAGACTTATAGTTTTGATCACTAACATTGACAAACATGCTTGAGATAGCAACGCATGCGAGTTCGACCGAGCAATGCTCTAACAATCTCCCCCTTTGTCAATTTTAGTGACAAAACTATCAATACATATGGAATACAAAAAATAAATAAATTAACTTTTGTAGCTCCTATTCCACATGTCTAATCTTCAACATTACTCGAAATCTTCGTCACTTCCAAGTACTCCAATGATCCCAAAGGTTGTAAGTTCAGCATCATCGTTGTTGAAAATCCAGCTATAACAACGAGAAAACAAGAGTTCTCAATCATTGTTATACAGTGTCATAGTATCATTATACAGCGTCAAAGTTCAATTGTATCACAATTTCAACAACAATACTATGGTGATATGTATCACTCCCCCTTAGTCAATACTCCATCTCACATGGAAACCACTCCCCCTTACATAATGATTCGAAAACCATATGTATTTGTAGTGTGAATTACATATTAATTTTCCCCCTTTTTGTCAATAAAATTGGCGAAGGTACAAGAACGGGATCCTAATGAAATTTACGAAAGAGATATTTCATGACCAAAAGAAAGAAACACATATCATCTTATTTAGATGCAATCATAAAGTCGAAGCTAAATGCATTCATCAAGGAGTTTATAAAGATACAAGATAACCCCTAAAATACTCCACAGTCGCACTCCCCGCAAAGATTTGGCAATTAAGAACAAGTCCAATTAAGAACTCTCCCCATAAAATGTCATTCCCAAAGAAACAACAAGAGCGACCTTTATTTCGAAAGAAAAGAAGGATTTATTTGGACATAACAAATCACATACAAGTATGAATTTAAATCTCAAATACTCAATTAAATTAACCACAAGAGAACCCGTGATTAATTTAATCGAAAAATGCTCCACATAAGTGAACTTATGGAGACTCAAAAATATACAATTAGATTAATCACAAGAGGACCCATAATTAATCTAATTGAAATACACAACCAAACTAATCACAAAAGTAATCAATTTAATTGGTCATGCTCATCATAAGAAAACTTACGGAGCAACAACTAAATAACCAAACAAGATGATTAATTTAGTTGAATATGCTCGACATAAAGTATCTCGTGGAAAACAACTAAGTTAATCATAAAAATAATCAACTTGGTCGTTTAACGCTCAACATAAGACACTTAACGGAGCCTCACAGTAATACAAAAAATATGGATCAGCGAAGATCAATACTGCGGAATACACAAGGATTCATTCTATTCTCCATCACTATTCGCATAACGAAATTCAATAGACATAATCCTTGCAAACAAAAGATTTTAACCTATATTCCATCAATGATTGACATAATAGGCTTAACTTTTGTGTTTGTCAAAAGTCTTCATTCTTTTATCAATATAGGCATATCGACATACGAAAGACTTTACTTTTGACAAGGTATGGGACAATCATAGTTCACGGACGTAAACACACATATCCCATAATAATATTGCAATATATAAAACCATAAAGATTAATACTGCAAAAATCATCTTCCAAACAAATTTAGAATTTAAACCAATAAATCTAAAAACATGAAGATGAAACTGTTGGACATAGCTATGTGTAATCACAATAATGGCTATTCCAAACTCTAGTCATTCTTCTAAACAAAACAAAAAAAATAAAAGATTTACTAGACAATAAGACCTTTGAAGAATTCTTTATCGTCCCCGAACTCCTTGTCGTCAACAGCCATTGGGACATAAGGTTCATTAAGGTAGGAGTTTATATCAATAAACCTTCTCGGCTGATGATGTCGAACCAGTGCCTTCTGAATCTCATGAGTCTTATACACAAAAGCCTTTATTTGTTGAATCTCCTTTCGCATCTCCTTCAACGCTTCAAGCACATCAGAAAACTTCTGAGAGTTTGAAGGAACGGCTCTTGGCTTCCTCACATTCCTTTTTTTTCTTTTCAAGGTAGGAGATAACAAAGATTTCTCTTTTTCCTTCATGATTGATGGCTTAACAATCATATTAACATCTTTTCCATCAGAATACATCATGCTTGGAGTATCCATAACGTATGGGTTTTGTGAGAGGAAATCACAAATTGAACTCAATAAGTAGTCTTGAGATAAAAAAGGTTTTGAGGAAGGAAAAAAATGTAGGGTTTCGAAACCTTTAAACAGGTTCGTACGCGTCCAGCTCACAACCCTATAAAGAGTAGAATTGTCAATAATAACCCTCCTTTGTTGATAGACAGGGAAGAACAAAACTAAGAAAAGAAAAAAAAACTTTTCCCAAAGCCTGAGAGGTACAAAATCATTGTCTCTTTTGATCAGGCACATGAGACAAGATTTCCAAAACAACACAATCAAGTTGCGTTGTGGTGAACAACAATTTGTCCACCATTTTCCTCTTGAGAGGAATCCACAGACCTCTGTCTATCAAAACGACTCGACCATACTTTCTTCTCTAATGGTCTTGGTTTATCCTTGGAAACTAACTTCTTAAACGAAGATAAAATCCTACATACCTCAGCGGTCTTCTGAGCAAGTTTAAGCTTATTTGCTAATTGATTTGCTCTTCGTTGAAGTTTGTTGACGTGCCTCAATTGATGTTTGTACTTGTAACACCTTGAAAGTTCATGACCCTTTAGAGAACAATACGAGCACGTCAAACTGGAATAAAAGTCAGGCTTCTGAGATGTGCACGCAGCTAGACACATGGTGGAACCTGAAACATTACAAACAGAGTTTCCAATAAATGGGTCAATTTTTTCTTCCAGATTAGTTGGGTTCTCTTCTGAAAGAATATTGAGATTGATGTACGTATTGCTACAGTTATCAAAATCAATATTTTCACCAGGAAGTGCAACACTTGATTTCTCGTCTTCATTAGAATCATAATTGTCAGACATTTCATCAAGAGTTGCAGCAAGACCTTTGTTCCCGGTGTATTTTCTACGATTTGGGCACTCGTTGGAAAAATTACCAAACCTTACACTTAAATCACTGAGGCATATCCTCATCATCAGTTTCATTTGTTTCCCTGTTTTTAGGAGGAATACGATTATGAGGTTTAACTGATGCTTTAGGCTTATCTCTGGAAAACCGTTTACTTCTCTTCAACAGAAGATCCCTAAACTGTCTTGTGATCATCGAGACGGAGTTGTCAAGATATTCATCTGATGTATCTGTCTCAGAGTGATCATCTTCAGAGATATACACTTTTTTACTCTTATCAAGTAATTTAGTGTCCTTTTGTGCTTTGAACGCAACATCTTTAGTTTCGGATGAATGTTCGTGATCAAAGATATTAAGCTTCCCAACCAGCGTATTTCTGGAGAGATTATCAAGGTTATTTCCCTCAACGATGGCATGCTTCTTAGAGTCGTATCTAGATGGCAGCGATCTGAGAATTTTCATCACAATGTCCTTTTCAGGAGTAGTCTTACCCAATGCAAAAGATGCATTAACAATTTCAGACACTCTGTGATTAAATTCATCAAATGTATCTTCATATTCCATACAAAGGTTTTCCCAATCGGAATTAAGGTTTTGAAGCCTAGCTTACTTTTCACTGGAGTTACCTTCGAATACGGTTTCTAAGATATCCCACGCATCTTTAGACGTCATGAAATTTGATACATGGTGCTGAAGATTTGGGGTAATGGAATTCGAACCGTCGGAATTTTTCTTGAAGTATTTATCTCGGCAGGGTGTATTTACCAATATCCTTGGGAACGTGTACATCTCCATCTGCCACGACGGGAGCATTATAGCCATTAACAACATATACCCATGATTGAAAATCACGTGCTTGAAGAAAATCTCGCATAGAAATATTCCACCACAAGTAATTAGAGTCATCGAAGACTGGTGGTACATTTATTGAGATAGCACCTCTGTCCATAGAGTCAGATTGCTACAAACACAGACTTGTAAGGTCTTGAACGTGTTTTCCTGCTCTGATACCAATTGAAAAAGTGGGGGTACAACAACCACACCCAATATTTCGCTTAGCAATCTGCATGGACAAACTCCAATATATATTCTAGAGAATCAACTAGACAGTCAGACTCAATCTAGATAAAAAGTATATCAAAGAGTTTATATCTCTATTTCTCGATTTGATATATACTCAAGCAAAAAGAAATCTGTGAGTCTTTATCAAATATTAGAGAGATAACTTGGATGGTACCAAAGACCAATATCCAAGTGTCAATCAATTTAAATCAACAACCAAAAGGTCGGATATTCTAATTGATTGAACAACGCGCAACCTGTGATATTTCAATTATATAACAAAATATAATGCGGAAAAGAAATAACACAGACACCAGAATTTTGTAAACGAGGAAACCGCAAATGCAGAAAAACTCCGGGACCTAGTCCAGATTAAACAAACACTGTATTAAGCCGCTACAGACACTAGCCTACTCCAAATTAACTTCAGTCTGCACTATAGTTGAACCCCAATCAATCTCACACTGATCCAAGGTACAGCTATGCTCCTACGTCTCTGATCCCAGCAGGATGCTACGTACTTGATACCCTTAGATGATCTCACCCACAACTAAGAGTTTCTACGACCCAAAGTCGAAGACTTTAATAAACAAATCTGTATCACACTGAAAAGTCTACGGTAATAGATAAATCCGTCTCCCATGAATATACCTACGAGTTTTGTTCCGTCTTTTGATAAATCAAGGTGAACAGGAACCGATTGACAAACCAGACTTATATTCCCGAAGAACAGCCTAGTATTATCAATCACCTCACAATAATCTTAATCGACGCAGCGAAAAAGATATTGCGGAATCACAAACGATGAAACGAAGTGTTTGTGATTTCTTTTATATCTTGCCTATCAGAGATATCAATCTCAAGCCAATTATTATAATTATACTCGTACGATAGAAACAACAAGATTAGATCACACAACTACAAGAAAGTAGTATCGGTCTGGCTTCACAATCCCAATGAAGTCTTTAAGTCGTTAACCTGGTTTAGAAGAAGAAACCAAAGGTTAAACGAGAATCGCCTCTAGATTAGCACAACTAGTATCACACAGAAGGTGTAGGGATTAGGTTTCCCAGTTTCTAGAGTTCTCCCTTATATAATCTTTCAAATCAGGGTTTCCAATCAATGTTATCTTGGTAACAAAGCATTCAATATTCACCGTTAGATGAAAACCTGATTAAATTCAATCTAATATATTTCAACCGTTAGGTCGAAAACTAGCTTGTTACACACGAATGAAATGCACGTTTCTAGTCTTGTGTAACCTTACCCAAACTTGTACATTTGTTGGTTCAACAATAGTGAACCAAATGTTTAGCCATATGATCACTTTCATATCAACCATATTCTTCTTCACCATAACTAGTTCAAGTGACTCAAATGAACTAGTTAGAGAGTTGTTCAATTGCAAGGAAATCTTATGTAACTACGCAAGACACAATTGAAGCAAAAACGATTTGATTCACTCGAATCGGTTCATGAACTATATAACCACGGTTTGCAATTTACATTCCTTAGTTTATATAAGAATAAGTTCACAAACATCGTTTTTAAATATAACCTACTCAAGTTCGCGGACTTAAGTTCCCGGACGGAGTTCAGAAACTCCGCCAGAATTTCTCGGGACAAGAACTTCCGCAAGTTCACGGACTGAGTTCGCGGACTTGGCTCATGCCACCATTCCGGTTCTCTTGATCAACAAAGTTCGCAAACTTTGGTTCAAGGAATAAGGACTTATACATATATGTGTTTCCACAATAATGATTATATCCTCCAATGGTTTAAATAATCTAAACTCTCATTTCAATCATTGAAACATTCTTTGAGGACGTTGATATTCTATAGTTTTTATTCACGAACTATTTTTCGTCAAAGTAAGCAATTTTCAAAGTGATTGAAACTTGTCATGACTTTCGTCACTAGGTAAAGATGAACTTGGCTAAAGTGAAAGCTTAACAACACATATTTCAAGAAATAGATAGACGAGATAAACTCGTCTCAAATTAGCAAATGTGTATAATCTAATTCTATATAGCAAAACGACTTTTGTCTCAAGATAGGAGATAAATAGACTTTTGAGTGATAGATAAGTTCAAGTCTCCACTTACCTTTTAGTCGATGAAGATCCACCGGTTCCTTGAGTAGTCCTTCGTCTTGTATGATGATTTCCATGGAGTTCTTGAGCTCAACTGCACTTTTTATCCTAGTCCGAGACCTTAGCTATATTAGACTAGAAATCAAGACTTATAGTTTTGATCACTAACATTGACAAACATGCTTGAGATAGCAACGCATGCGAGTTCAACCGAGGAATGCTCTAACAACCATGAATTTTTCTTTGACCGCATAATTAGGATCATGAAACCAATGTTTGTTGCTATTCCATAATTTTGCTCCATCAAACATTGACGGTCTCCGTTTTGCTCAGTCCAACACTCACGAATCCAGCGATGCAGATGAAGTTGATGTAAGTATTCCTTCGTATAATTAATGATGATACTTCTTGAATAAAATAATAATGATTGTTGCGAATATATCCAGGAGAACATTGTTGTAGCGGTGGGAAAGAGAATCCTCAAGAATTGGGACCGAATGGAGGTAATAGTGCTCCCAATGTTAATGCCGACTATGTTAATCCTTCGAACGACTTGGAAACTCCTTAAGTAAGTATCCATACTGTATCCTCTTCATAGAAGTATGATATTGCTGATTTGTTGATGACTAAATGAGAATTCCCATGAATAAATGAAAAGTTTTACCGAAATACGTCACCAGAAAATTCAGAATTCAGCGTTTTAGCAAAAATGCCACAAAATCTTCATATGATGTCAGATTTTCGTGAACTACCCATGGATCCTTATTCCCAGGAAATTTCCAAGCTTTAGTACAGAAGATTTTTAAGTTTTGAGCACGTTTAGGGGTCAAAACTAGCGAAACAGTAAACTTCCAGGAGGCCTTCAGAACCTTTTCAGCTGACATGTAGTTCAATGTTTTGGTCACATATTTTCGCTCGTTTATCCGATTGATACGAAATTTGACATGTTGTAGAGAACATCCATACGAAGAGAATGGTGCATAACTCAAGCTTAGATCCATCACCAATTACTCCCAATTCGTAGTCTTATACAGGGCAGTGTAAAATCTCTTCGGACGGACTTGTTCAAAAACGTGTTTTATGACTTCCACACTATTTGCTCATGTCTTGAATGTATAGTAAAGAACTAATATAATGTTAGTTCACTTATATGCTGGATTTTATGATTGCCTTTGGTTCCCACACTTGGATTTCTCTAATCTCATGCAATCTTCACATTAGGTGCCAAATGCCAAAGTTGAGAATAATGGGGAGAATGATGATTGAAAACATATGGTGAATCGAGTTGATGATGTTACCATCTCTGAACCTCAATGCCATGAGAATATTTCTACTGAAGTTTTCGAGGAGAATGAAGCTCAAATCATCGTTACTTCAGAGATTGAAGCAACCAGACCCAGAATGGGAGAAACTGCCGAAGAAACTACTCCCACAATTGCTGAAGCTGCTCCAATAAATGAGAACCGCATAATAGTGCATGAATACCCTAATGCAGGGATTATTTTTGATCCTCCATTCGGTGAGTCACTCCCATATCACACATCAGTTGGTGGATTTAGCGTTCCTATAGGGTATGCTGATATGTATGAGGAATTGTGGAAAATGTATGGTCACATCATCGTTGAAAGAGACCCCAAACTCTGTTACTTCTTGACAATGCAAGTAGGAAATATTTTGCGCGTTCATAGATGATATACGAACTAGGGCTAGAAGCATTGTTACTCAAGATGTACTCTTTGATTGGGGGTATAACTTGAAGAAAGCTGAAGAACTTGGCTTTAATTTGAAGTGGCTTCGTCAAAGGATCAACACCATCAAGGACGCGGTAGAGAACAATATACCTTTCACCAGTGATGTTGTGGTGGAGAAAAAGGCTAAGATTGCTGAATTGACTAAAAATATGGAGTTGGAGAAAGCGGCCTTGCAAGTCTTGGAGAATGCAGAGAAGCAGAAATCTTACTTTGCCGGTTTCCTTTAGTTTTCCTTTCCATAATCTCTTGAACCTTGAAATTCTGAGAGATGTGAGGTTTTACTTTGGTTTTGATTTTTGATTGGTTTGAATAAGTGAGTGATTGGGGATTTTCTTTTTTTGGAATTGATAGAGATTTTCTTAAAATAAAGAAGTTTGATAAATTGCTGAATTCAAATACTGAATGCAAGAATTGCAAACTTTTGGAGGAATTAAAAATACGTGTGAAAGAAAATTTTAAAATGAAAACGTTAGGTGTTTCGAGAGTTCGTTTCTTGAACATAAAAAAGCTTAGGACGTTGAATGCTTTAGGCGTCAAAAGATTTTAGCCAATTCTCATGAATTACTAGCACACTTGTCTTGCCCTTCATGTCAGCAAATTTTTAGTATCCTCCAATCACCGACTTAGCAATCTGATCGAATTTTATATAGTGGTAAATAGAGTTGTCGTTCACCCGGACTTGATGAATTGATTTTAAGAATAAATAAACTAAAAGAAAAGAAAAAATATACACAAAAGATTGTCACAGGATGAAGAGTGTTACTGGGACTAGGATTTCGTCGAATTCATAACATAGGGTTCAATTTATTTATTCTCAACAATTAAAGCTCAATGAATAAAATTAAGATGGACTCTGGTTTTTCCAAGGTAGATTCTCAAAAGATTAGTTGTAAATCCTAAGCATGATGTAACAAAACATTTAAGCTAAGCATACCTCATCAAATTAAATGACAACCAATTAACTTAAATCATATTTCAATTAAAATTAATGCAAAAGTCTTAAAAAGAATTAAATAATTTACCCATGTATGAAATTCGTCTTCCTCCGTCCTCCCAGTGTTGGGGTTTAGCTCATCACGTCAAAAACACACTTAAAATATTTATTCATGGCTCAAAAAGTGTTTACAAGATGATGAAATGTAATGATAGGAATAAAACAATGATTTTGCTCTCCCAAAACTCCCCTCTCTCCATCCTTATGTTTGGTCCTACTAGCACCCTATTTATACACAATAACCCATTACTCAAACATCTTTTCAAAATATTCTTCCATAACTCCATCAGATCTTCTCTTTAATGAAAGATATCTCATGAATAATTTCTTTCTCTGTTATCACAAAACTTCCTAGGGATATTATCTTTATTTGCTAGAATAACATCCTAGGGATATTATCTTTTTTTATTTTTTAAATAAAACCCCAGATTTTCTTTCTCCTTTTCAATAAAAACCAACTCATAAATATATTATCTCTTTTACCTTCAAGATATGGAAACTTTATGTATAATAGGCAAGAAGATATCTTTGCTTCGAATCTTTAAAATATCCCATAAATTCCGTGAATTTGTTTCAAAATGAAGAAGAAGAGGGTGCCTCTATCCATTTGCTGAGTGCCTTTAACAAGATTGGTGCTCTTATCTGAAATGAGGATGCCTTTAACACTTTTAAGCCAATTCTTCCAAAAATGTTTATTCCCCAAAAATACCTACAAACACAAAAAACATTGTAAATAAATACGAAATCGAGTGCCAACAATATATAGTATTGAGATCAATTTAGACACAAAAATGTGTCTATCAAATACCCCCAAACTTATTATTTGCTAGTTCTCGAGCAAATCTAATATAGAAAAATAAAATGACTATACTTAGCACGTGCAGCAAGCCGTTAAACCGCTAGGTGTCCCTACCGGCGGAGTATTGTCTCCGCAGGGTTTACCAGAGGTGTAACCACAAAACCTTTACTCCAGACCCTAGCTATCTACGCAGAACCTTGGAAGGCACTAAAGAATCTCCTTGGTTGGCATACTCTCATTGACTACAGGAGGAAGTACCCTGATGCGAAATTCCAATTGTTGTACACGAGGTTGCACTCAAGCATACTAAAATTCATATAAGTGACAGAGCTTTACTCAGATAGTTTCTGTACATCATAACCGGAGTCAACCAATCACATGGAAACATTAAGAAGATGGATGTAGAGAAAAACGTAGATGGTTTTGATGTAGACTAAGGTGAACCTATCCTAATGGACTGAGATACCGGTGTGACTAATATCAACACAGCTGACATATACAAGGGAACCAGCGGGTGATAATCCTAACTCTAGGTCAACACAACTGGCATATACAAGGGCACCAGTGGTCGACTTTATTGAATTTATTCCGGTTGGTCTGATGGTCTGGTCTCAAAATTTTTTTTTCATTTTTTCATTTTTTTTTTCATTTTTTTTTTTTGTATCTCAATCACTCTATTTAACCCAATCACTTATAAGAAAAGAAAAACAAAAACAGAAGGTGAAAAGGATTCGACAAGATATAGCGAAACTACCATGTTTCCTTTTAATTCTAACACCTAAGCTCTGTGCTTTTATGAATAGACTCTTTAGATGTTTCCATCTAATCAGATTGGTTCCTCATCTCCTACAACCAAGATGTTCCCATCCACTTAGATTGGTTAGTCCCAATCTTAATAAGCATAGATTTCTAGGCTCTGGAGTTTATTTATTGCAACTAAAAAGTTTCTCACATACCCCCAAACTTAAATCTAACATTGTCCTCAATGTTCTAAAGATAAAATTAAAAACATGAACAAGGAGAAACTATTACCACTTGAAGCAAAAGAGATAAGGAAAGATATTACCGTGTCGCAAGAATATTGGGTTACCTCCCAAGAAGTGCTAAGTTTAAAGTCTTCAGCCAGACTAAGAAAGGATTAGTCACCTTATGGAATCATAGAGTAATAGACGTAATAACTGCGGATCACCAAAACCAAATAGGGCTATCACAAGTAAAAGGAATCTGCAACATGCCAAGAAAATAAGCAAATAAAGCACACTCTTGTCTAGTTTCCTGTTTAAGACAGCTACATCTAGCTGTGGTTCAGGTTCAGGTTCTATAACTGGGTCTAGATAAAATATTTTCATGGGATGGAGTTCCTCAAAGGAAGGATCCCTAAGATCAGGTTGTAGAGTCTGAAAATACTCAACTAAGAACTTAGAAGCACATAAAGATAACCTGAATAATTGGGGATCCTCTAAGTCAATCATATTTGACTCACACTGTTGACCACAGTAGTGGTCATTCTTGAGCAAATGTGTTGACCCTAATTTTCTAAAGTAATTCGGTCTAGTCTCAAAACTTAATAACTGACACATCTGAAACTCATATGTTCCCACAATTGGAAGGAAAGTTTTTGGTGGGAAAACAAAGTCAATTTTGGTATCATAGCTGGGTTAACCACATCAACCAGAGGATGGGTTTCTAACAACTGAGCTCTCTTACGAACACAACTAGGTTCAGGAAAAAGAGTATGAAGATAATCTTGTAAGATGGTTGAGGCACAAATGTCAAGTCCTACACGAGGAAACTTTCTAAGAGTTAAAGGTAAAGCACAGCGAGAATGATATTCACCCCCAAACTTAGAGTTTTGGGTGTCTCTAGATAGACTAACTACAATTTCCCTAATTTCTAGATTATCGGAATCCTGAAAATGGTCAATTGCTTCTTTTAGGTTATACTCAGGTGATGCATCCTCACTCATATTTAAAATCTCTACGAGTTCATCTTCTTCGTCTAAGACTATTGTTTCTAAATCGCTAGACTCTAAAATATTATTCTCAGAATAAACTCGTTCCTCTAAATCATTATCGGATTTGTAAACAGGAAATACTACATCGTCTAAAACGAGGGTATCTTTAGTCAAATCCTCGTCCTTTTGAATAGGTGAATAATTATTAAAATTATTTGTATTTGAACTAGAAATAATATTATCATTGTAAAGCTCAACTGGAGTAACCATTTCCTGATCACTATTCCTACATAAGTATGATTCTCCATCAACACTATCCTCGTCATAATAACATGAAAGAGATCGAACCTCATCTAAAATAGTGTCTCCAATTCTATCCTCGTCATCTTGATTAGGTGAATAGTAACTATCCTCATTTTCAAGGGTAAAACTGGGAACACTGTGTTGGAAATTCATATAATTTCGAGTAATTCTTTCGTTCGTCTCAGCTATCCGCTTGAGATGGTCTTCTAAAGAAGGTTCACTCATTATTGTAGTTTTTTCATCTATAATTATACTATTCATCTCAGCTAACTTACGCATCGACTCATCTAACTTCCTGAGGGACTCTTCTAAAGGAGAAATAGGAATAGAGGGATCATAAAAAGGACTACTTTTCAATAGTTTGATTGTATCCACTAGAGACGAAGAACTAGTACTATAATCTTCTTGCTCGTAAGACTGATGCGCGTGTGGATAGTAATTGGGCTCACCAAGGTATGACCCATATCCTTCCAAAGGTTGGCGTTCCCAACCACTATTCACACTATGGTAAGAGTAATGTCCATATTGTTCAGTTGGATAATCATATTCATTGTGATGGCTATTATAATACCAGTTTGACATCCTAACTGCAAGGGAATTCTACACAAGCACAAACAAGGCTGACTCGGCCACAACAAACCTATTTTATCTAGTAAACAAAAAGCATGATGGCTCCCTTAGATTGTTTCTAGACCAGCTTCTACTCCTTCGAAAGGGAATTCATTACAATTTGAGCAAACTCCTCTGGAATCAATCAGAGTTAAAGTAAGTTGAATTGAGGCGAGGGAAGCTCAGTGGAGCTTTGATACCCAAGGCCTCACCGGTATTACAAGGCGTGCAGTCATGCATTCAACTCACAGAAACCATCATGAACTTCGAAGTATGCTTAAAAGGGTAACCAATATTTTTCGAACGACTTTCCTACTAAGTTCGTTACCCTATAGGTATCGTTCTATTCCAAATTTTAAAGCTTAGGTTCGCAATAAGTATCGTTTTCCTAAGGCGGGCAAGAAGAGAACGGTGATGAAATCCGAACCCTTATCTTGTATGTCCAGTCCTTTCCCTTTACTAGGAAATTAAAGCAGATGTATTCAGTTCCTCGACATATATGCAAACGAAGGAATACAGTAACTCGCTAGCAGCGGATTCGCGAGTATTTCGACAAACTTACCTCCCGTTCCAGACGGGGGATGAACCGTTGTAGTCGACTCGGGCCACGACTCCTATGTCATGTGCGAACCCGAGGGTCCGAGGTGATATCGTAATCACCGTCCTTATCTGCAAACAGTTTAATATTTAAACTACCCTTCCGTAGGGTTTAAAAATAATGTACCAAAGTTTACAGTCCAAAGTCCAAAAAAATAAAGTACAAGGGAAAAGGAAAGTCTAAAAAAATAAATAAAAACAATTAAAAATGTCTCTCTCTTTTTTTTCTCTCTTTTTTTATAAAATAAAAAAAAAATTCTTCTTCTTTCGCTCCTTTCGCTTTGCCTTTTACTCCAAGTCTTTAAGTATTCACCAAAAGCTTTGGAAAAAATTTCTTTCACTCCAAATTCCAAATTCTGTAAGGAAAAGACAAAAACTTAAAAACGTAAAGAAGAACAAAAAAAATAAAAACCTAAAAAAGAAAAAAATCTAAAAACTCTAGCCTAAAGACAAGTCCGTGTCGGCGGCGCCAAAAATTGATCGAATTTTATATAGTGGTAAATAGAGTTGTCGTTCACTCGGACTTGATGAATTGATTTTAAGAATTAATAAACTAAAAGAAAAGAAAAAATATACACAAAATATTGTCACAGGATGAAGAGTGTTACTAGGACTAGGATTTCGTCGAATTCATAACATAGGTTTCAATTTATTTATTCTCAACAATTAAAGCTCAATGAATAAAATTAAGATGGACTCTGGTTTTTCCAAGGTAGATTCTCAAAAGATTAGTTGTAAATCCTAAGCATGATGTATCAAAACATTTAAGCTAAGCATACCTCATCAAATTAAATGACAACCAATTAATTCAAATCATATTTCAATTAAAATTAATGCAAAAGTATTAAAAAGAATTAAATAATTTTACCCATGTTTGAAATTCGTCTTCCTCCGTCGTCCCACTGTTGGGGTTTAGCTCATCACGTCAAAAACACACTTAAAATATTTATTCATGTCTCAAAAAGTGTTTACAAGATGATGAAATGTAATGAGAAGAATAAAACAATGATTTTGCTCTCCCAAAACTCCCCTCTCTCCATCCTTCTGTTTGGTCCTACTAACACCCTATTTATACACAATAACCCATTACTCAAACATCTTTTCAAAATCTTCTTCCATAACTCCATCAGATCTTCTCTTTAATGAAAGATATCTCATGAATAATTTCTTTCTCCGTTATCAAAAATCTTCTTTATTTACTAGAATAACATCCTAGGGATATTATCTTTTTTTATTTTTTAAATAAAACCCCAGATTTTCTTTCCCCTTTTCAATAAAAACCAACTCATAAATATATTATCTATTTTACCTTCAAGATATGGAAACTTTATGTATAATAGGAAAGAAGATATCTTTGCCTCGAATCTTTAAAATATCCCATAAGTTCCGTGAATTTGTTTCAAAATGAAGAAGAAGAGGGTGCCTCTATCCATTTGCTGGGTGCCTTTAACAAGATTGGTGCTCTTATCTGAAATTAGGATTCCTTTAACACTTTTAAGCCAATTCTTCCAAAAATGTTTATTCCACAAAAATACCTACAAACACAAAAAACATTGTAAATAAATACGAAATCGAGTGCCAACAATATATAGTATTGAAATCAATTTAAACACAAAAATGTGTTTATCACAATCATAAAAGGCCCTTCCAAGTTGGAGCTCCTTGTAGAATGGAGATTACGTTTAGTTGCCTTGAGAACTAAATCTCCTTTGTGAAACTTGTTAGGTTTGGTTGCTCGTGCCCTCAATATTTTCTGTTGGTTTGGAATTCCTCGTACAGTGGGATTCCATGTTTGTGGAGATTTCCAACCCTGCGGCACATATGGACACTCACGCAAGGGAGAGTACCTAGGATATTGATTATCGTGCTCGGTCATTATTCTAGCAATGACCGTGTCAGTAAGACGCTAGATTCGGAGAAGCTCTGCGTCCAACCACTTGGTGAAATATTGCTGAGGCGAGACTAACCACTCATAACGTTTGGTGATAGCTTGGTTATGAGTAAAATTGAATCCCCGAACCAGGGTAGCATATTTGAAAGTTGATAATATGGACGCATGAGGGGGAGTAAGACTTGCCTGAGTGCAGAATCTTTTGACAAATTCATGTGCGCTCTCTTCAGGTTTTTGTGTAAGTCCTACCAGGGCTTGAACATTCTCTAGATTCTCGAATGATGGAATGTCCTCTAAATATTCTTGGATCTTCCTTTTTATGTGGAACTTGGTGTATGTCCAGGTGAAACCTATTTTCACCTTGAGAGTGATGTATCCATAAGCATCTTTGAGCGTTCCTTCATGGCCTCTGATTGAGATGGGAGCATGAGTAGCTGCTTGTCGAGTGATGTCTGCGACTCTGCGAGATTTCAGTGGAATAGTGTTGATAGAAGTGACAACATCGATCAACGTTCTCTCAAATTCATTTCCTTGGGTATTGACTGTAGTAAGCAGTCCCCAGTTGTACATCTCTTTGTCGGGTGGAGGCTCAGGAAGTATTTTCGGAATGGGCTTGCTTAAACGATGTGGTTCTGGGTCGTGAACATGTATTTACCTTGAGCTTTTGACAAATAAAACAATTCGCAGATGTGTTCAATCAATGACTGAACTGCTTCTTTGTCTGGTTGTTCAGAGAGAGTGAAGGTTTTGATTGGGAGAGGGTCCCTGCTCTCCTTCAGTCCCCAGTTGAAGTTATTGTGGCTCATCCTTTTCTTTGAAGAGGTGCTTCAAAATATTGCAGTCACTTGTTGGATGATTGATGAACCTATAGAGGCGACAGTACCTGGGATTATCCTTTTCTTCTTCGGTTGACTCTCTCCTAATGGAAGGAAATTTGATTGCATCATCTTGAACCCAGACCTCCAATAACTCGATCACTTCTTCAATGAGAAGAGGGAAATATGAGTCTGTCTGATCATTTCTGAAAAAGTGGGGGTACAACAACCACATCCAATATTTCACTTAGCAATCTGTATGGACAAACTCCAATATACTTTCTAGAGAATTAACTAGACAGTCAGACTCAATCTAGATAAAAAGTATATCAAAGAGTTTATATCTCAATTTCTCGATTTGATATATACTCAAGCAAAAAGAAATTTGTGAGTCTTTATCAAATATTAGAGAGATAACTTGGATGGTACCAAAGACAAATATCCAAGTGTCAATCAATTTAAATCAACAACCAAAAGGTCGTATATTCTAATTGATTGAACAACGCACAACCTGTGATATTTCAATTATATAACAAAATATAATGCGAAAAAGAAATAACACAGACACAAGAATTTTGCGAAAAAGAAACCGCAAATGCAGAAAAACCCCGGGACCTAGTCCAGATTAAACACACACTGTATTAAGCCTCTACAGACACTAGCCTACTCCAAATTAACTTCGTTCTGCACTGTAGTTGAACCCCAATCAATCTCACACTGATCCAAGGTACAGTTATGCTCCTACATCTATGATCCCAGCTGAATGCTACGTACTTGATTCCCTTAGCTGATCTCACCCACAACTAAGAGTTGCTACGACCCAAAGTCGAAGACTTTAATAAACAAATTTGTATCACACAGAAAAGTCTACGGTAATAGATAAATCTGTCTCCCAACGAATATACCTACGTGTTTTGTTCCGTCTTTTGATAAATTAAGGTGAATGTGAACCAATTGATAAACCGGACTTATATTCCCGAAGAACAACCTAGTATTATCAATCACCTCAAAATAATCTTAATCGACGCAGCGAAAAAGATATTTCGGAATCACAAACGATGAGACGAAGTGTTTGTGATTTATTTTATATCTTGCCTATCGGAGATATCAATCTCAATCCAATTATTACAATTTTACTCGTACGATAGAAACAGCAAGATCAGATCACACAACTATAAGAAAGTAGTATCGGTATGGCTTCACAATCCCACTGAAGTCTTTAAGTCGTTAACCTGGTTTAGAAGAAGAAACCAAAGGTTAAAGGAGAATCGACTCTATCTTAGCACAACTAGTATCACACAAAAGGTGTGGGGATTAGGTTTCCCAGTTGCTAGAGTTATCCCTTATATAGTCTTTCAAATCAGGGTTTGCAATCAATGTTAGCTTGGTAACAAAGCATTCAATATTCACCGTTAGATGAAAACCTGATTAGATTCAAGCTAATATCTTTCAACCGTTAGATCGAAAACTAGTTTGTTACACACAAATGAAATGCACGTTTCTAGGCTTGTGTAACCGTACCCAAACTTGTACATTTGTTGGTTCAACAATAGTCAACCAAATGGTTAGCCATATGATCACTTTCATATCAACCATATTCTTCTTCACCATAACTAGTTCAAGTGACTCAAATGAACTAGTTAGAGAGTTTTTCAATTGCATGGAAATCTTATGTAACTACACAAGACACAATTGAAGCAAAAACGATTTGATTCACTCGAATCGGTTCATGAACTATATAGCCACGGTTTGAAATTTGCATTCCTTAGTTTATATAAGAATAAGTTCACAAACATCGTTTTTAGATATAACCGGACTGGGTCTCGCGGAATTAAGTTCCCGAACGGAGTTCATAAACTCCAGCATAATTTCTCGGGACGAGAACTTCCGCCATTTCGCGGACTGAGTTCGCGGACTTGGCTCACGCCACCATTCCGGTTCTCTTGATCAACAAAGTTCGCAAACTTCGGTTCAAGGAATAAGGACTTATACATATATGTGTTTCCACAACAATGCTTATATTCTCCAATGGTTATATAATCTAAACTCTCGTTTAAATCATTGAAACATTCTTAGAGGACGTTGATATTCTATAGTTGTTATTCACAAACTATTTTTCGTCAAAGTAAGCAATTTTCAAAGTGATTGAAACTTGTCATGATTTTCGTCACTAGGTAAAGATGAACTTGGCTAAAGAGAAAGCTTACCAACACATATTTCGAGAAATAGATAGACGAGATAAACTCGACTCGAAATAGCAAATGTGTATGATCTAAGTCTATATAGCAAAACGACTTTTGTCTCAAGATAGGAGAGATAAATAGACTTTACAGTGATAGATAAGTTCAAGTCTCCACATACCTTTTATTCGATGAAGATCCACTGGTTAGCAACAACCACACCCAATATTTCGCTTAGCAATCTGTCTGGACAAACTCCAATATACTTTCTAGAGAATCAACTAGACAGTCAGACTCAATCTAGATAAAAAATATATCAAAGATTTTATATCTCAATCTCTTGATTTGATATATACTCAAACAAATAGAAATCTGCGAGTCTTTATCAAATACTAGAGAGATAACTTAGATGGTACCAAAGACCAATATCCAAGTGTCAATCAATTAAAATCAACAACCAAAAGGTCGGATATTCTAATTGATTGGACAACGCACAACCTGTGATATTTCAATTATATAACAAAATATAATGCGGAAAAGAAATAACACAGACACCAGAATTTTGTTAACGAGGAAACTGCAAATGCAGAAAAACCCAGGGACCTAGTCCAGATTGAACATACACTGTATTAAGCCGCTACAGATACTAGCTTACTCCAAATTAACTTCGGTCTGGATTGTAGTTGAACCTTAATCAATCTCACACTGATCCAAGGTACAGTTATGCTCCTACGTATCTGATCCCAGCAGGATGCTACGTACTTGATTCCCTTAGCTGATCGCACCCACAACTAAGAGTTTCTACGACCCAAAGTCGAAGACTTTAATAAAAAAAACTGCATCACACAGAAAAGTCTACGGTAATAGATAAATCCGTCTCCCACGAATATACCTACGAGTTTTGTTCCGTCTTTTGATAAATCAAGGTGAACAGGAACCGATTCAAAAACCGGACTTATATTCCCGAAGAACAACCTAGTATTATCAATCACCTCACAATAATCTTAATCGACGCAGCGAAAAGAGATATTGCGGAATCAAAAACGATGAGACGAAATGTTTATGATTTCTTTTATATCTTGCCTATTGGAGATATCAATCTCAAGCCAATTATTACAATTGTACTCGTACGATAGAAACAACAAGATCAGATCACACAACTACAAGAAAGTAGTATCGGTCTGGCTTCACAATCCCAATGAAGTCTTTAAGTCGTTAACCTGGTTTAGAAGAAGAAACCAAAGGTTAAAGGAGAATAGACTCTAGATTAGTTCAACTAGTATCACACAGAAGGTGTAGGGATTAGGTTTCCCAGTTTCTAGAGTTCTCCCTTATATAATCTTTCAAATCAGGGTTTGCAATCAATGTTAGCTTGGTAATAAAGCATTCAATATTCACTGTTAGATGAAAACCTGATTAGATTCAATCTAATATATTTCAACCGTTAGATCGAAAACTAGCTTGTTACACACAAATGAAATGCACGTTTCTAGGCTTGTGTAACCGTACCCAAACTTGTACATTTCTTGGTTCAACAATAGTCAACCAAATGGTTAGCCATATGATCACTTTCATATCAACCATATTCTTCTTCACCATAACTAGTTCAAGTGACTCAAATGAACTAGTTAGAGAGTTTTTCAATTGCAAGGAAATATTATGTAACTACGCAAGACACAATTGAAACAAAAACGATTTGATTCACTCGAATCGGTTCATGAACTATATAGCCACGGTTTGCAATTTGCATTCCTTAGTTTATATAAGAATAAGTTCACAAACATCGTTTTTAGATATAAACTACTCAAGTTCGCGGACTGGGTTCGCGGACTTAAGTTCCTGGACGGAGTTCAGAAACTCCCAGCAGAATTTCTCGGGACGAGAACTTCCGCAAGTTCGCGGACTTGGCTCATGCCACCATTCCGGTTCTCTTGATTAACAAAGTTCGCAAACTTCGGTTCAAGGAATAAGGACTTATACATATATGTGTTTCCACAATAATGCTTATATCCTCCAATGGTTTAAATAATCTAAACTCTCATTTTAATCATTGAAACATTCTTAGAGCACGTTGATATTCTATAGTTTTTATTCACAAACTATTTTTCGTCAAAGTAAGCAAATTTCAAAGTGATTGAAACTTGTCATGACTTTCGTCACTAGGTAAAGATGAACTTGGCTAAAGCGAAAGCTTAACAACACATATTTCGAGAAATAGATTCACGAGATAATCTCGTCTCGAAATAGCAAATGTGTATAATCTAAGTTTATATAGAAAAATGACTTTTGTCTCAAGATAGGAGATAAATAGACTTTTGAGTGATAGATAAGTTCTAGTCTCCACATACCTTTTAGTCGATGAAGATCCACCGATTCCTTGAGTAGTCCTTCGTCTTGTATGATGATTTCCATGGAGTTCTTGAGCTCAACAGCACTTTCTATCCTAGTCCGAGACCTTAGCTATAGTTGACTAGAAATCAAGACTTATTGTTTTGATCACTAACATTGACAAACATGCTTGAGATAGCAACGCATGCGAGTTCGACCGAGAAATGCTTTAACAACCATGAATTTTTCTTTGCCCGCATAATTAGGATCATGAAACCAACGTTTGTTGCTATTCCATAATTTTTCTCCATCAAACATTGACGGTCTCCGTTTTGCTCAGTCCACAACTCATGAATCCAGCGATGTAGATGAAGTTGATGTAAGTATTCCTTCGTATAATTAATGATGATACTTATTGAATAAAATAATAATGATTGTTGCGAATATATCCAGGAGAACATTGTTGTAGCGGTGGGAAAGAGAATCCTCAAAAATTGGGACCGAATGGAGGTAATAGTGCTCCCAATGTTAATGCCGACTATGTTAATCTTTCAAACGACTTGGAAACTCCTCAAGTAAGTATCTATACTGTATTCTATTCATATAACTATGATATTGCTGATTTTTTGATGATTAAATGAGAATTCCCATGAATAAATCAAAAGTTTTACCGATATACGTCACCAGAAAATTCAGAACTCAGCGTTTTAGCAAAAATGCCATAAAATCTTCATCCAATGTCATATTTTCGCGATCTACCCATGTATCCTTATGCCCAGGAAATTTACAAGCTTTAGTACAGAAGCTTTTTAAGTTTTGAGCACGTTTAGGGGTCGAAACCAGCGAAACAGTAAACTTCCAGGAGGCCTTCAGAACCTTTTCAGCTGGCATGTAGTTCAATGTTTTGGTCACATCATTTCGCTCGTTTATCCGATTGATACAAAATTTTGACATGTTGTAGATAACATCCATACGAAGAGAATGGTATATAACTCAAACTTAGATCCATCACCAATTACTCCCAATTCGTCGTCTTATACAGGGAAGTGTAAAATCTCTTCGGACGGACTTGTTCAAAAACGTGTTTTATGACTTCCACATTATTTGCTCATGTCTTGAATGTATATTAAAGAAATAAGATAATGTTAGTTCACTTACATGCTGGATTTTATGATTGCCTTTGGTTACCACGCTTGGATTTCTCTAATCTCATGTAATCTTCACATTAGGTGCCAAATGCCGAAGTTGAGAATAATGGGGCGAATGATGATTCAAACCATATGGTGAATCGAGTTGATGATGTTACCATCTATGAACCTAAATGCCATGAGAATATTTCTACTGAAGTTTTCGAGGAGAATGAAGCTCAAATCATCGTTACTTCAGAGATGGAAGCAACCAGACCCAGAATGGGAGAAACTGCCGAAGAAACTACTCCCACAATTGTTGAAACTGCTCCAATAACTGAGAACCGCATAATAGTGCATGAATACCCTAATGCAGGGATTATTTGTGATCCTCTATTCGGTGAGTCACTCCCATATCACACATCAGTTGGTGGATTTAGCATTCATGTAGATGGTGGATTTTCGACAAAGGCTAAAATCGTAAACCCATAATTATACGAACTTCTAATCCAGCAATCAAACGCAAGTATTGAGACACGAGTCTCTCATCGAATCTCTAACTGAGAATACTTTCTCTCAGAGTACATGCGGATATGTAGTCTCTCAACTGGACAACGGCATATCTCATGAATACTGAACACTTCGGTAATTATTTCTATATAGAATCACGAGATTGACGGCTCCTAGACAGCTTGCTCTGCTAGTATAGAGCGATAACGTCTTCAGGATACAAATAACGAGTTTCCCTGACTATATAAAGGATATGAAGCTCCAGCAAGCTCATGTCAGAATAATTAATGCTCCTAGACAGCTTGCTCTGCTAGTATAGAGCCATCAGTTAATTATTCTTAAATTCATGGATTCATCCACTGAATTTCCGAAAATATTCAAATATTTTCGCAATATTTCGTTACGTCAATCTATGGTTCTTCCCAGCAGAATTCCATGGGTTAGTAATAAATATTCAACGCACGGGCGTCTGATCTACCTCCGAGTAAGCCTCGGCTCAAAAGGTGCAAGTGTACTCAACGATGATGCAATAACAATCACCGCACGAACGAGTATTTCAAAATACGACGAAATGATGAACCTATGCAAAATAGGAAAGAAAATAATAAATAATTAAAATATTGACCAAGGCATCAGGGGATTGGGCTCATCGACCAGTCGGCTGTGCCGTGGCCAATCCCACGCCAGTTTTATATTTTATCATATTTTTTGTTATTTTCCTTGATCTTATGAAAATTCTTTCATTTGAATAAATATTCTTCGTTTTGAGGATACTTCTCAGTTTCATGGTGCTTCCTTCGCACGAAGGAAATAATATAAAATTGGAAAAAATATTGTGGGGTCGTGATTGATGGCCAACCGGCCATACCTTGATCCCGGACGGCCCCATACCTCATGGTTCCTCATTATTTTATTATTATTTTCCTAATCTCATGAAAACTCCTTAATCTCATGGTATTTTCATAAATCCATGAAAAAAATATAATATAAAATTAGGAAAACCCGTGGGACTGGGCCCAAGCCGACCGGCCATGCCCTAGCCGGTCCCACACGTCCCTTTATTTTATTATTATTATTTTAAGGTTTCCTTGATCCCGTGAAATTCCTTGATTTCATGGTATTTCTCTCAAATTATGAAAATTCCTTCAAATCATGGAAAAAATACATAAAATTAGGGAAAACACACGCCCTTATTTTATTATTTTTAATATTATTTGCTTCCTTGATCCCATGGAAACTCTTTCACTTTAAGGAAACTCCTTAATTTTAACAAAACTCATTGATTTCATGATATTTTCATAAAATCATGAAAAATAATATAAAATTAGGAAAAGGCACCATGGGACCGTGGTCACTAGCCAGCCGGCCATGGCTTGGCTTAAGCGGTCCCACGCCTCATTATTCCTTCATTTTATAATTATTTTCCTTCATCTCATGAAGTTTCCTCAGTTTCAGCAAAACCTTGATTTTGTCATATTTTCTCAAATGGTTGCTCAAACGCACGCCAGAAAATATCAAAATTCTCAGGATTGAGACACGGACACCATGGCGACGTGAGCATGTTACCTTGACCGACCAAGGTTGGCTCTTTGGCTTGCAAGAAGCTGGTCCCACGTATTTTCACGATTTGACCTAATTTGCGCAATTGCACGTATTAGGTCCAAAACTCTTCCAAATAATTTTGGAATTTCATAGAATGATCGTCAGTTGATCCCCTGACCACCCAGGGACGGTTTCATGACCTCTTGGTCGGTCCCTCACCTTTTCATAATTAATTAGGTTTTATCACCTAAGGCTCAGACGAGCATTATAAGAGAAATGATTGAACCAGCATTTGATCATCCTTTCACCAACTCTTCAGGAGATCTTGCTATTTGCTCACGCGAGCATATGGACGCTACATGGTCGACCCACGGTCTCATGTAGACGATCCTCCTTCATTCCATGGTTAAATTTTCAATAAACTATCACACGGTCATCAATTGATCAAATTAGGGTTTATGAGTCCAAGGATCATAATTCCCGACTCGAACACTAATAACTTTATGACGATCTCATGATCAGTATTCTTATTTATTATGCTCGGTTCAACTACCAGTATACTAATTAATGTTTTATTTTGGTCACGCTACCAATAATTCATCAGACGAGCAACAGTTGCTCAGATGAGCAATATTTGCTCAAACCAAGGAATATTGGTTCAACTATCAATATTCAACAATTCATCGAATGAGCAATACTTTCTCTCCTCAACGTGAGAATTACACCTCTGTCTCGAAGGACACGTTCAATTCATGAGTTTCAGAACATTTTGCAGAATCATGTTCAACTCAGCAAATACATGGACTCATCGTCCCATGAAGTCAGCAACTGACTAAATACACGTCTGCCCTGCAGACTCCACGATTACGAGACATCAATCGTGTCACATGGGGGGATATTAACTAGGGTTATGGTCTGGCGGTCTACGACACGTGTGTTCATACACACGATGGAATGTGAGCAAGTCTTGCAACCAGTTCAAGGAGTTAACAAAGTAGTGGATGGAAAATCGACCAAGTCTCCGCACGATGAGCAACTGGTTTAAAACACGATTTTCATTTCCCCACTCTTTGATTCCATCAACTGTCACACTTCATGGGATCAAGGTGTCTACAATTCCAGCAATATATAAATAAGTCTCTAAATCATGGTTGAAAGAAGAACAACGATCTCACGTCTCACAGACAACACGAGATTAACTCAACATCTGAGTAATTACTCTCAACAGAGATTCAATCATTCAGAACTTATCTTATTCAGAATTCATAACACACACACAATCTTTGATTACCATTGATTCCACACATTTCTCAGCTTCCCTCCTACAGATCAACCCATCATCTCTTGTGACCAAATTTACTCTGGAACGTCCATTGTCTTGGTTTAGGCCGGAGTACTACAGATTGACCTCTCGAATTCAAAGCACTCCCTTCTTGCAGTGCATCTGTGTAAGGTTGAACATTTCGCTCGGTTCAAGGAGTCTCCTCCGTACGGTCGTCTCCTCAATACCGTGAAAACCAACAAATTGTTTTGCCCCATCTACAGATTGGCGACCACAGTGGGAGATTAATCTCTCGGTTGCAATACCAAGCTTTCACAAGATGGTTGATCTTAGGTCACGTACGATCGCAGATCCTAACACAAATGATGGTAGCACTAGCAACAACAATAATGAGGATATCTCGGAAACCATTCCGGCCTCTAACACTGGCGGTGATGATATTACTCCTCCTCATGCTAACACGGAAGGTCATCCTCTGTTCGGTCTACACCCTGAGGAAGTCAGAGGAAACCCACCATCTACCATTGCTGATCTCATCAAAGTGCAAGAGACCCTTGCGCATAATCAAACCGATATGGCTACTACACAGAAAGAGCTGTTTAATTATCTGAATACTCTCACTGACAAGATGTCAGAGAAAACTCAAGAAAAGGGAAAAGAGAAGGAAAAATCCTAAGACGCTGATCCTAAGGTAATTCCGACTCATACAGTGGATGATGATGAAGTCCGCAAAGCTGCAGACGATCCATCAGCAAAGGAATCATCGAACTTCATTACTCGGGAAGATTTGGAACGCCTTCTGGAGAACCGTGGAAAGGAAAAGACCCCACATTTCCATCATCACCAGCCTCCATACCCTGCTGCTATGCAGAGGATTCCTCTTCCAAAAGGTTATATCTCTCCAACCTTTACTTTGTACGACGGAACCGGCAATGCTCGGGAACATGTTTCACGGTTCCTAGAAGCTTTGGGTGAACATGAGCATAACCATGTTGTTCGCCTCAAAGAATTTTCAAAGTCCTTGAAAGGCATGGAGTATACCTGGTACAACAACATCGCACCAGGAACTATCAACAGTTGGGGAGAAATGGTTAATGCTTTCTATAGAAAGTATTTCTTTGTTTTAGAGCAAGTCACCCTCTCTGATCTCGGAAGGATGTTTCAAAAGAACACCAAACATCCTAACGACAATGTAAAGAAGTTCAGAGTTCAAGCGTTGGATTTCCATGATCCGAATGTCACAGAACAACAACTTGTGGACCTATGCATCAATGGAATGATTCCAGTCTACAGAGCCTTATTGGAGAATCTCAGGTTCCAGAGTTTCTCAGAACTCCATGAAGCAGCCAAGAGGTCGGCAACTACTGCACCTGCTCTACTAGAAAGGACTAAGACTGCAAAATCTGAAAAACCACGAGAGGCCAGAGGCAGCAACAGACGTTTGATCAACAAATAGTACAACCTTTAAACTTCCACAAATGTTATTGCGGAAGGGAGCAAACGGAAAGCTGAACCACAACGTAAGCATACTTCATCAACCCCTTCAAAGGTGCAAAAGAAGGATAATGTGCAAGCTCCTCCTCAACACATGGAAGATCCAGAAGCACCTGATTTCCCCTGCTCCATTGAAGAAATTATCGAATTACTGGACTCCTGGATTCAAGACGGTGCAATCAAGTTGCCATATGTCAAGAAGGAACCAACTGAAGAGGCCATGGAAAATCCTCGCTATTGTCGCTTTCATAGATTTTTCAGTCATCCCACAAGTGATTGCAAAACTTTGAGGCGTATATTTAAGGAAAAGGTCGAATCGGGAGAACTCAATTTGGGGACTGAAGGAGTACACAGAGATCCCCTTCCCGTCAGAACCTTCACTCTTTCTGAACCTCCCATCAAAGAGGCAGTTCAGTCCTTAATTGAGCACATCTGCGGATTGCTATACTTATCAAAAACTCAAAGGAAAGACATGTTTGCTGCATTAAACCACATCGTGTCAGGCAAGCGTCTACTGATTCAAGAGACATTTACTGAGCCTCCAGCGATGGACAAAGAAATGGGGACTGCTCACCACAGTGCACATCAAAGGAAACGAGTTCAAGAGAGCATTCGTTGATGTCGGCACTGCCGTCAACATCATCCCTCTGAAAACTCTCAGAGTCGCTGGCATTACTCGACAAGAAGCTACTCATGCCCCCATGGCAATCAGAGATCACGAAGGAGTTTCCAGAGACGCGTACGTCTACGTCATGCTCAAAGTCAAAGAAAATTTGGTCTGCACTGAGACCAAGTTTTACATAATTCGAGAAGATCCAGGATATGACATGATTCTTGGACGCACATGGATTCATGATGGGAAGGTGACTTTGACACCTTCAATTACACATCTCTCCGCTGAAGAAACCTCTGACTCAGAGGAAGAAAAAAAAGATATCTCACCATTCGAGTATCTGGAGGAGGTCAAAGCCTTGACAGAACTTACACAAAAGCCTAAGGAACACCCAAACGCTTTTGTCAAGAGATTTCGCACTCGGGAAAGTCTTATTCCTTCTCATGTGCCCATATCGTCAGTTTTCAAATATGCTTATTTGGTTCAAGGGCTTCACTCCGCAAACAATTTAGCAATTGCAAAATGCTATGAGTGGATAATTTCGCCTCAGAAATATTACACCTAATGGTTGGATTCAGAACTTCTTCAGGTTGATCATCCAATCAAGAGATTCATTGCGGAGGATGTGGCTAAGCATGATAGACATTATGAAAGATACTCATTTCTGCACGAATGTCCATATGTACCATAGCCACGGAATTTTGTCACACAAGGAATTCTGAATCAACAGAAGATATTCAAAGCGCGGTCGACCAAACCTAACAAATTTCATGAAGGGGACCTGGTTCTCAAAGTAGCTCAGCGTGGTCTTCATTCTACAAGGAACTCCAATTGGTAAGGACCATTTAGGTTGCTAAGTCCATAACCGGAGGATACTAGAAACTGATCAACACAGATGGCAGAACCCTACCAGTGATTCATGAGAATCGGCTTAAGGCGTTTGTCTGAAATTATCAAACATTTGAGGTACTGGGCGTTTAAAGCATTCATGACGTCTAGATTTGGCATTTAGGATTTTCTTTCATTGTATTTCAATTCCTCCAAAACGTTTGCAATACTTGCAATCAGTATTTGGATTCAGCAATTTATCAAAATTCAATTCATATTTCTTAAAGGAAAATCTCTATCAAATCCAAAAGAAAATCCTTAACCATCTACCAATCCAAAACCATCTAATATCAAAACCCAAACAAAAACCTCACATCTCTCAGAAGTTCAAGAGATCATGAAAAAGGAAATCAAAGAAAATCAGCAAAAAAGGATTTTCGCTCCTCTGCATTCTTCAAGGCCTGCAAAGCCGCCTTCTCCTTGTTCAACTTTTCAGTCAGCCTGGCAATCTTGTCTTCTTTCTCCATCACAGCATCATCGGTAAAGGGTATATTGTTCTCACATGAGTCCTTGATAGCGTTCATTTGCTTACGAAGCCACTTCACATTGAAGCCAAGTCTTTCTGAATTCTCCAAATTAAACTCTCAATCAAAGAGTATATCTGGAGTCACAGTATTTCTGGACCTAGTGCATATATCACTCACGACACACAAGATAATACCTACTTGCATTGTTAAGGCATAAGCACGTCCAGGGTTCTTATCAACGATCATGTGACCAAACTTCTTCCATATTTTCTCATACAAGCCTGCATATCCAATGGGAACGCTGAATCCACCAACTAGTTCATGATATGGGAGTGAAGCATCAAATGGAGGATCAAAATCAACTCCTACACTTGGATATTCATGCACCACTATACGGTTCTCAATTACTGGGGCAGCTTCTACAATCAGGGCAACAGTATTTTCTACCGGTGTTTCAGTTTCTTCTATCACTGAAGCAACAACAATATGGGTTTTCACAACTTCAGAGACAACCTTCTCATGGCCTTGAAGTGCAAGGATGATTGTTTCTTCATCAATAACTCCAGGGAAGTTCGATTTATCCTCATTGGATTCAATATCCTCAACTTCGGTATTTGACACCTAATACGAAGATTACATGAGGTTAGAGCCATTTAAGCATGAAACCAAGTGATATTATAAAATACAGTATACAAGCAATGCAGCATCATCAAATTTCATCATTATTCACCAAAGACGCGAGCAAATAGCATGAAAGTCATGAAGATACGTTTTACGGTAACCTCGTCTGAAGAAACTGTACTCTGCCCTGTACTAGAAGACAAACTAGGAGCAATATACAAAGAATCTGAAGAAAGTTTATATACCATTATCTTCGTATGGATGTCCTCTACAGAGTCTCAAAATTTCATGACAATCCGATGAACAAGCTAGGAGATGTGGTCAAAACATTGAGCAACATACCATCTGAAAAGTTCTGAAAGTCTCCTGGAAGTTTACTGTTTCTCCTTTTTCAGGACCTGAACGTGCTCAAAACTTAAAAATCTTCTTTGCTAAAGCTTGAAAATTTTCCGGGCTTAAATATGCATATGCAGATCATGAAAATCCGACTCCAGATGAAGGTTTTACGGCGTTCTTGCTAAAAGACTGAGTTCTGAATTTTCTGACGACGAATTTCGACTAAGTTTTTCATATATACACATGGATTCTCCTTCATTCATTCATAAATCAGCACTTTCATACTTCTATGAAGAGAATACAAGACATGTACTTACTTGGGGGATCTCCTAAGTGTTCGAGGAATTGGGATTGTCCGTGTTAACGACAAAGGGCTCATTACTTCTATTCGGCTCCGATTCTTTGGAAGTGCCTTCGTCTCTATTCTCAGAGAATGGTCGAGTATCAGCACTCTACGTCTCCATGACGACATCCTCCTGGACACATCCTCAACAATCAACATTTTATCTAAAAAACATCATAATTGAATATTCGAAGGGATACTTACGGCTTCTTCTTCATCGATCAAATCAGGAATTGTTGCAGGAAACCGAAGACCATCGATACTTGATGGAGTAAAATTATGCAACGGAATAACAACATTGGTTTCATGATCCTAATAATGTGGGCGAGAAAAAGTCACAACAAGGGGAATATCGAGAACTCACCAAAGAACCAACTTGGGACTTTATGGTATTAGGTAACAGCTTATAACTTTTGTTCCTTCCTTCTCCACCGTGAACAATCGCTTCAGTTTCTGAGAAATCTACACGGATTCGAGGTCTTACATTACGACCGTCGTGTAGTAAAATTCAGTAACATAATTAGAATACAGTTCTCATAATTTCATGAAGATTATACGAATAAACATACCTGAGAAGACCCTGGAGACGATTTTCGTTTATCACCAGAGAGATACTTCAATATTGGTCGACCAGAAATCATCTCAGTAGAAGGAGGATCCTTCACTGGAGGCTGACCAGCCATCACGTAATCACGCAATCGCTGAAGTTGTTGATCCCAAAAGTCTACATAACCTGGAGTTACATATGAAAATCTCTCGGAGCAAGGGAACCAGTAATTACTTCCTTCCACATGAGTATGGTCTAAATGGGTTCTAAGTTGTTCAACTGATGGCTTCCTCCTTCGAAAAGTTGGAATACACTGATCCATACCCATTTGTCGAGCTGCTCTGTCAATATTATATTCCTTCACTGAGAGTCCTACGTATATAGCCGATATCAAATGACCAGGGGTGCAACTCAACATGAAAGATCTTTCGCCATCACTCAGGTTTGCACCAGACATCAGCATCACACTCTCTCTAATATTGAAAGTTGTTGGCTGGGAAACATAAGCAGGAAATGAAACCCACGGGCGGAAGTTGAACTCAGATTCATCATCCAACACATCAATGAGGCGTGCTTTAGACCTAGGCTGCTTTGTAGACCAACGCATGATCCTGGCATTATCTTTTTCAGAGAAAATGTAACGAGCATCAGCATTCGGTCCTTGCAAAATATTACGGAATAGGCGCATAATTCTTGAAGTGCTCCCACATCAAAGCTTGAAGAAACATCGTATTGGCATAGCACTCAATCTTCATAAAACCATTCGATACACTGGAGTCTATAACCAAGGAGTCTAAGTTAGAATACAAAGAACCCAGGAACAGGCTACCTATTGGGAGTTTCTCACCTTGAGCCATCTTGATAGCAAAGGGGATCACGAAGGGCTTCAACAAGTTTCCACTGTCTTCAAATATGTCTCTCGACATCCATAAACATAAGAAAGCAGTAATGGGTAACATACCGTCGATGGGTTTATCAGAAATCTCGTCCTTTGGCCACCAACGTGTCAACCAATGAGCATATCACTCTTTACTTCCAGATGCCTTATTCACTTCCTCCATTGCAGCTGCCAAAATGTTAGAAACCGCAGTCTCCTCATCTGAAAGGTCCCTAGGGAGATTGCCCGTGATTGGGAGATGCATCAAAGCAGCCACGTCCTCTAAGGTAACGGTAAACTCTCCCCATCTGCATATAAAGGTGTGAGTGGGAATACACCAACGAGCAAGTAGATCTACAATACCTCTCGCATCATGGAAAATGAATAAGTCTCCAGAAGCATGAATATCTCTCGTCACTTGCGCCTGATCGAGCAAAGCCCTGACATGAGGGAAACCCAGCATATGTCTCGCCCATCCAGAGAATTTTTCCAAAGGTCGTCGAGAAAGCTTAAACTGTATGATTGATGCAAGGAAGATACCTCGTTCAAGACAAAACCGAATCACTGTCTTAGGAGTAACCAATTTCTTCTGAGTAACATTTCTGGGATTTGTCAGAAGACGATACGCTGGAGATTTGAGATGTTTTTCAGCTTCCTCCTGAACCTCAAAAAATGCATCATCCACATTCGGAACATTCTTAATTCCAGAGGCTTCATCCTCTTCTTCGCCAACGGAAGTCTCATCCATACATTTCTCATCTCGGGAAATATCATCATCAATACACATTTCATCTCTCGAAGTGTCATTATCCTGGGAGTTGGACATCTTTGCGAAGTAGCTGTAAAATTCACACTGCATTCTACTTCAGTATATCATCCGGATATAATTCAATAAGATGATGAAGTCATGCAAATGGAAATGATAGCATCTGCAAAAATGGTAACTCTTAAATCTTACCTTTTACGCTTCCACTAACGATAGTGACAGTAATGCTAGAGTTAACACCTCAAAACTCGTTTGTTTCTTCGAAACCTACAAAAAACGAAGGAAGCTCAGATTTTCGTGAAATCATGAAAATTTCTACTGTGTGAACATTCACCATGGAAATATGAAAACTAAAACATTATTTCATCATAAATAATTGTTTACTTTGAATATTACTCGAAATCAAACTTGGTTTTTGAAAATACATAATTACGAAAACGGGAACAATAACTCACGTTTTCGTTTTGTGAGTTACAACTCACGCAAAAAAAAAAGATCTTTTTCGTGGAGCATGTCACGGTTTTTCTTACAAAAATATTTTTCGTGGACAGGCCACGATCTTACATAAAAAAAAAAAATCTTTTCCTTCGTATCGCCATCTGTCTTTAAAACGAAGGTTTATTTCAATTTTGTGAAAGCTCACACATTATAGGATAAAGTTTTGATTTACATGAAAGATCATAAAAAAATCTTATCACTAGACACAAGTCTACATAAAAAAAAAAAAAAAAAAACTTTTTCCTTCGTATTATCGTCATTCTTTAAAACGAGGGTTTATTTCGGTTTTGTGAGAATTCACTCCTTTTACGATAAAACCTTGGTTCTCATGAAAACTCATAAACTAAGTTTTATCACTGGACCTAAGTCTATACAAAAGAAAAAAAATCTCTCCTAAATCAGGGATTATTATTAGTTTCTCACACTAACAATCAAACGAACATACGTTTTCAAAAACGAGGGTTTTCAACGAAACTCACTCATATATGCACATGTATATAATTTTATTATGATCAAGGCAGGAACAACTCATGAAAATCATAAACATCAGCAAAAAAAAAAAAAAAAAAAACGGGCTTACCTGGTCGGTGGCCGGACGGACGATCGGTGGCGGTCGGACGACGGCGAAACTCCGACGAATTTTTTTTACTTTCTATGCTCGGGCGTGAAGGAGTTGGAGGGATTAAGGTGCTGGTCGTGTGAAGGAGAAATAAAAAAAAGGGATTAATTCCTTTTATACCAAATTTTATTTC
This sequence comes from Papaver somniferum, assembly GCF_003573695.1. Classification (NCBI taxonomy): domain Eukaryota; kingdom Viridiplantae; phylum Streptophyta; class Magnoliopsida; order Ranunculales; family Papaveraceae; genus Papaver; species Papaver somniferum. Next base: position 4,125,703 of record NW_020649304.1, read on the forward strand.
CAAAAACCTAATTTTACAAGGATTTCCTTATTGGGCCCGGCCCACGAATCCTAAACGACCAAGGTCCCATCATCCAAATCAACGGTTCAACACCAATTTATGCTCATTAGACGATGCTCTATCATGCCACTGGGATCTTCATTCAAGTCATGGTTTGCTCGTACTATCAAAATCCGGTAACGTCTTAACTTACAACTAAGTTCAATTACTTATATTGTTATGACCGGAAAATCACCATTCAATGCTGACTGAGGAACACGGATTTCCTCACTAAGAAGGGGACTTAATGTAGATGGTGGATTTTCGACAAAGGCTAAAATCGTAAACCCATAATTATACAAACTTCTAATCCAGCAATCAAACGCAAGTATTGAGACACGAGTCTCTCATCGAATCTCTAACTGAGAATACTTTCATAAATCCATGAAAAATATAATATAAAATTAGGAAATCTCGTGGGACCGGGCCCAAGCCGGCCGGCCATGCCCTAGCCGGTCCCACAAGTCCCTTTATTTTATTATTATTATTTTAAGGTTTCCTTGATCCCGTGAAATTCCTTGATTTCATGGTATTTCTCTCAAATTATGAAAATTCCTTCAAACCACGGAAAAAATACATAAAATTAGGGAAAACACACGGGACCGGGCCCAAGCCGGACCCACACGCCCTTATTTTGTTATTTTTTAATATTATTTGCTTCCTTTGTCCCACGGAAACTCTTTCACTTTAAGGAAACTCCTTAATTTTAACAAAACTCCTTGATTTCATGATATTTTCATAAAATCATGAAAATAATATAAAATTAGAAAAAGCACCATGGGACCGTGGTCACTAGCCGGACGGCCATGCCTTGGCTTCAGCGGTTCCTACGCCTCACTATTCCTTCATTTTATAATTATTTTCCTTCATCTCATGAAGTTTCCTCAGTTTCAGCAAAACCATGATTTTGTCATATTTTCTCAAATGATTGCTCAAACGCACGCCAGAAAATATCAAAATTTTCAGGATTGAGATGCGGATACCCTGGCGACGTGAGCATGTTACCTTGACCGGCCAAGGTTGGCTCTTTGGCTTGCAAGAAGCCGATCCCACGTATTTTCACGATTTGACCTAATTTGCGCAATTGCACGTATTAGGTCCAAAACTCTTCCAAATAATTTTGGAATTTCATAGAATGATCGTCAGTCGATACCGTGACCACCCAGTTCCGGTTTCATGACCCCTTGGTCGGTCCCTCGCCTCTTCATAATTAATTAGGTTTTATCACCTAAGGCTCAGACGAGCATTATATGAGAAATGATTGAACCAGCATTTGATCATCCTTTCACCAACTCTTCAGGAGATCTTGGTATTTGCTCACGCGAGCATATAGACGCTACATGGTCGACCCACGGTCTCATGTAGCCTGTCCTCCTTTATTCCATGGTTAAATTTTCAATAAACTATCACTCGGTCATCAATTGATCAAATTAGGGTTTCTGAGTCCAAGGATCATAATTCCCGACTCGAACACTAATAACTTTATGACGATCTCATGATCAGTATTCTTATTTATTATGCTCGGTTCAACTACCAGTATACTAATTAATGTTTTATTTTGGTCACGCTACCAATAATTCATCAGACGAGCAACACTTGCTCAGATGAGCAATATTTGCTCAAACCAAGGAATATTGGTTCAACTATCAATATTCAAAAATTCATCGAATGAGAAATACTTTCTCACCTCAACGTGAGAATTACACCTCTGTCTCAACGGACACGTTCAATTCATGAGTTTCAGAACATTTTGCAGAATCATGTTCAACTCAACAAATACATGGACTCATCATCCCATGAAGTCAGCAACTGACTAAATACACGTCTGCCATGCAGACTCCACGTTCAAGATACATCAATCGTGTCACATGGGGGGATCTTAACTAGGGTTTTGGTCTGGAGGTCCACGGCACGTGTGTTCATTCACACGATGTAATGTGAGCAAGTCGTGCAATCAGTTGAAGGAGTTAACAAAGTAGTGGATGGAAAATTGACCAAGTCTATGCACGATGAGCAACTGGTTTCAAACACGATTTCCATTTCCCCACTCTTTGATTCCATCAACTGTCATACTTCATGGGATCATGGTGTCTACAATTCCAGCAATATAAATAAGTCTCTAAATCATGATTGAAAGAAGAAGAACGATCTCACGTCTCACAGACAACACGAGATTAACTCAACATCTGAGTAATTACTCTCAACAGAGATTCAATCATTCAGAACTTATCTTATTTAGAACACACCCACAATCTTTGATTACCATTGATTCCACACATTGCTCAGCTTCCCTCCTACAGATCAACCCATCCTCTCTTGTGACCGAATTTACTCTGGAACGTCCATTGTCTTGGTTTAGGCCGGAGTACTACAGATTGATCTCTCGAATTCAAAGCACTCCCTTCTTGAAGTGCATCTGTGTGAGGTTGAACATTTCGCTCGGTTCAAGGAGTCTCCTCCGTACGGTCGTCTCCTCAATCCCGTGAAAACCATCAAATCATTTTGCCCCATATACAGTTCTTATAGGGTATGCTGATATGTATGAGGAATTGTGGAAAATATATGGTCACATCATCGTTGAAAGAGACCCCAAACTCTGTTACTTCTTGACAATGCAAGTAGGAAATATTTTGCGTGTCATAGATGATATACGAACTAGGGCTATAAGCATTGTTACTCAAGATGTACTCTTTGATTGGGAGTATAACTTGAAGAAAGCTGAAGAACTTGGATTTAATTTGAAGTGGCTTCGTCAAAGGATCAACACCATCAAGGACGCAGTAGAGAACAATATACCTTTCGCCAGTGATGTTGTGGTGGAGAAAAAGGCTAAGATTGTTGAATTGACTAAAAAGCTGGAGTTGGAGAAAGGGGCCTTGCAAGTCTTGGAGAATGCAGAGAAGCAGAAATCTTACTTTGCCGGTTTCCTTTAGTTTTCCTTTCCATAATCTCTTGAACCTTGAACTTCTGAGAGATGTGAGGTTTTACTTTGGTTTTGATTTTTGATTGGTTTGAATAAGTGAGTGATTGAGGATTTTCTTTTTTGGAATTGATAGAGATTTTCTTAAAATAAAGAAGTTTGATAAATTGCTGAATTTAAATACTGAATGCAAGAATTGCAAACTTTTGGAGGAATTGAAAATACATGTGAAAGAAAATTTTAAAATGAAAAAGTTAGGTGTTTCGAGAGTTCGTTTCTTGAACATAAAACACCTTAGGATATTGAATTCTTTAGGCGTCAAAAGCCTTTAGCCAATTCTCGTGAATTACTGGAACACTTGTCTTGCCCTTCATGTCAGCCAATTTGTAGTATCCTCCAATCACCAACTTAGCAATCATAAAAGGCCCTTCCCAGTTGGAGCTCCTTGTAGAATGGAGATTACGTTTAGTTTCCTTGAGAACTAAATCTCCTTTGTGAAACTTGTTAGGTTTGGTTTCTCGTGCCCTAATATTTTCTGTTGGTTTGGAATTCCTCGTACAGTGGGATTCCATGTTTGTGGAGCTTTCCAACCCTGCGGCACATATGGACACTCACGCAAGGGAGAGTACCTAGGATATTGATTATCGTGCTCGGTAATTATTCTAGCAATGACCGTGTCAGTAAGACGCTGGATTCAAAGAGGCTCTGCGTCCAACCACTTGGTGAAATATTGCTGAGACGAGACTAACCACTCATAACGTTTGGTGATAACTTGGTTATGAGTAAAATTGAATCCCCGAACCAGGGTAGCATATTTGAAATTTGATAATATGGACGCATGAGGGGGAATAAGACTTTCCTGAGTGCAGAATCTTTTGACAAATTCATGTGTGCTCTCTTTAGGTTTTCGTGTAAGTCCTATCATGGCTTGAACTTTCTCTAGATTCTCGAATGATGGAATTTCCTCTAAATCTTCTTGGATCTTCCTGATTATGTGAAACTTGGTGTATGTCCAGGTGAAACCTATTTTCACCTTGAGAGTGATGTAGCCATAAGCATCTTTGAGCGTTCCTTCATGGCCTCTGATTGAGATAGGAGCATGAGTAGCTGCTTGTCGAGTGATGCCTGCGACTCTGCGAGATTTCAGTGGAATAGTGTTGATAGAAGTGACAACATCGATCAACGTTCTCTCAAATTCATTTCCTTGGATATTGACTGTAGTAAGCAGTCCCCAGTTGTACATCTCTTTGTCGGGTGGAGGCTCAGGAAGTATTTCCGGAATGGGCTTGCTGAAACGATATGGTTCAGGGCCGTGAACATGTCTTTCCCTTGAGCTTTTGACAAATAAAGCAATTCGAAGATGTGTTCGATCAATGACTGAACTGCTTCTTTGATTGGTTGTTCAGAGAGAGTGAATGTTTTGATTGAGAGAGGGTCCCTTCTCTCCTTCAGTCCCCAGTTGAAGTTATTGTGGCTCATCCTTTTCTTTGAAGAGGTGCTTCAAAATATTGCAGTCACTTGTTGGATGATTGATGAACCTATAGAGGCGACAGTACCTGGGATTATCCATTTCTTCTTCGGTTGGCTCTCTCCTAATGAAAGGCAATTTGATTGCATCATCTTGAACCCAGACCTCCAATAACTCGATCACTTCTTCAATGAGAAGAGGGAAATATGAGTCTGTCTGATCATTTCTGAAAAAGTGGGGGAACAACAACCACACCCAATATTTCGCTTAGCAATCTGTATGGACAAACTCCAATATAATTTCTAGAGAACCAACTAGACAGTCAGACTCAATCTAGATAAAAAGTATATCAAAGAGTTTATATATTTATTTCTCGATTTGATATATACTCAAGAAAAAAGAATCTGCGAGTCTTTATCAAATACTAGAGAGATAACTTGGATGGTACCAAAGACCAATATCCAAGTATCAATCAATTTAAATCAACAACCAAAAGGTTGGATATTCTGATTGATTGATCAACGCACAACCTGTGATATTTCAGTTACATAACAAAATATAATGCGGAACAGAAATAACACATACACCAGAATTTTGTAAACGAGGAAACCGCAAATGCAGAAAAACCCCGGGACCTAGTCCAGATTGAACACACACTGTATTAAGCCGCTACAGACACTAGCCTACTCCAAATTAACTTCGGTCTGCACTGTAGTTGAACCACTATCAATCTCACACTGATCCAAGGTACAGTTATGCTCCTACGTCTCTGATCCCAGCAGGATGCTACGTACTTGATTCCCTTAGCTGATCTCACCCACAACTAAGAGTTGCTACGACCCAAAGTCGGAGACTTTAATAAACAAATTTGTATCACACAGAAGATTCTACGGTAATAGATAAATCCGTCTCCCACGAATATACCTACGAGTTTTGTTCCGTCTTTTGATAAATCAAGGTGAACAGGAACCAATTGATAAACCGGACTTATATTCCCGAAGAACAGCCTAGTATTATCAATCACCTCACAATAATCTTAATCGACGCAGCAAAAAAAGATATTGCGAAATCACAGACAATGAGACGAACTGTTTGTGATTTCTTTTATATCTTGCCTATCGGAGATATCAATCTCAATCCAATTATTACAATTGTACTCGTACGATAGAAACAGCAAGATAAGATCACACAACTACAAGAAATTAGTATCGGTCTGGCTTCGCAATCCCAATGAAGTCTTTAAGTCGTTAACCTGGTTTAGAAGAAGAAACTAAAGGTTAAAGGAGAATCGACTCTAGCTTAGCACAACTAGTATCACACAGAAGTCTTTAAGTCGTTAACCTGGTTTAGAAGAAGAAACCAAAGGTTAAAGGAGAATCCACTCTAGCTTAGCACTACTAGTTTCCCAGTTGCTATAACTCTCCCTTATATAGTCTTTCAAATCAGGGTTTGCAATCAATTTTAGCTTGGTAACAAAGCATTCAATATTCACCGTTAGATGAAAACCTGATTAGATTCAAGCTAATATCTTTCAACCGTTAGATGGAAAACTAGATTGTTACACACAAATGAAATGCACGTTTCTAGGCTTATGTAACCATACCCAAACTTGTACATTTGTTGGTTCAACAATAGTCAACCAAATGGTTAGCTATATGATCACTTTCATATCAACCATGTTCTTCTTCACCATAACTAGTTCAAGTGACTTAAATGAAATAGTTAGAGAGTTGTTCAATTGCAAGGAAATCTTATGTAACTACACAAGACACAATTGAAGCAAAAACGATTTGATTCACTCGAATCGATTCATGAACTATATAGCCACGGTTTGCATTTGCATTCCTTAGTTTATATAACAATAAGTTCACAAACATCGGTTTTAGATATAAGCTACTCAAGTTCGTGGACTGGGTTCGCGGACTTAAGTTCCCGGACGGAGTTCACAAACTCCAGCAGGATTTCTCGGGACGAGAACTTCCGCCAGTTCGTGGACGGAGTTCGCGGACTTGGCTCACGCCACCATTCCGGTTCTCTTGATCAACAAAGTTCGCAAACTTCGGTTCAAGGAATAAGGACTTATACATATATGTGTTTCCACAACAATGCTTATATCCTCCAATGGTTATATAATCTAAACTCTCATTTCAATCATTGAAACATTCTTAGAGGACGTTGATATTCTATAGCTGTTATTCACAAACTATTTTTCGTCAAAGTAAGCAATTTTCAAAGTGATTGAAACTTGTCATGACTTTCGTCACTAGGTAAAGATGAACTTGGCTAAAGCGAAAGCTTACCAACACATATTTCGAGAAATAGATAGGCGAGATAAGCTCGGCTCGAAATAGCAAATGTGTATAATCTAAGTCTATATAGCAAAACGACTTTTGTCTCAAGATAAGAGATAAATATACTTTTGAGTTATAAATAAGTTCAAGTATCCACATACCATTTAGTCGATGAAGATCCACCGGTTCCTTGAGTAGTCCTTCGTCTTGTATGATTATTGTCATGGAGTTTTTGAGCTCAACTACACTTTCTATCCTAGTCTGAGACCTTAGCTATAGTAGACTAGAAATCAAGACTTATAGTTTTGATCACCAACATTGACAAACATGCTTGAGATAGCAACGCATGCGAGTTCGACCGAGCAATGCTCTAAAAATCTCCCCCTTTGTCAATTTTAATGACAAAACTATCAATACATATGGAATACAAAATATAAATAAATTAACTTTTGTAGATCCTATTCCACATGTCTAATCTTCAACATTACTCGAAATCTTCGTCACTTCCAAGTACTCCAATGATCCCAAAGGTTGTAAGTTTAGCATCATCATTGTTGAAAATCCATAGTTATAACAACGAGAAAACAAGAGCTCTCAATCATTGTTATAGAGTGTCATAGTATCATCACACAGCGTCAAAGTTCAATTGTATCACAACTTCAACAACAATACTATGGTGATATATATCACTCCCCCTTAGTCAATACTACATCTCACATGGAAACCACTCCCCCTTACATAATGATCCGAAAACCATATGTATTTGTAGTGTGAACTACATATTAATTTTCCCCCTTTTTTCAATAAAATTGGCAAAGGTACAAGAACGGGATCGTAATGAAATTTCCTAAAGAGACATTTCATGACCAAAAGGAAGAAACACATATCATCGTATTTAGATGCAATCATAAAGCCGAAGCTACATGCATTCATCAAGGAGTTTATAAAGATACAAGATAACCCATATAATATTCCACAGCCGCACTCCCCACAAAGATTTGGCAATTAAGCACAAGTTCAATTAAGAACTCTCCCCCATAAAATGTCATTCCCAAAGGAACAACAAGAACGACCTTAATTTCGAAAGAAAAGAAGGATTTCTTTGGACATAACAAATCACATACAAGTATGAATTTGAATCCAAAATACTCAAATAAATTAACCACAAGAGAACTCATGATTAATTCAATCGAAAATGCTCAACATAAGTGAACTTATGGAGACTCAAAAATATACAATTAGATTAATCACAAGAGAAACCATAATTAATCTAATTGAAATACACAATCAAACTAATCACAAAAGTAATCAATTTAATTGGTCATGCTCATCATAAGAAAACTTATGGAGTGACAACTAAATAACCAAACAAGATGATTAATTTAGTTGAAAATGCTCGACATAAAGTATCTCGTGGAACAACGACTAAAATAATTAACTTGGTTATTTAATGCTCAACATAAGACGCTTTACGGAGCCTCACAGTAATACATAAAATATGGATCAGGGAAGATCAATACTGCGGAATACACAAGGATTCATTCTATTTTCCATCAATATTCACATAATGACATTTAATAGACATAATTCTTGCAAACAAAATATTTTAACCTATCTTCCATCAATAATTGACACAATAGGCTTAACTTTTGTATTTGTCAAAAGTCTATTCATTCTTTTAGTAATACATGCATATCGACATACGAAAGACTTTACTTTTGACGAGGTATGGGACAATCATAGTTCACGGACGTGAACACACATATCCCATAACAATATTGCAATATGTAAAACCATAAAGATTAATACTGCAAAAATCATCTTCCAAAAAAAATTAGAATTTAAACCAATAAATCTAAAAATATGAAGATGAAAACGTTGGACATAGCTATGTGTAATCACAATAATGGCTATTCCAAACTATAGTTATTCTTCTAACAAAAACAAGAAAAAAGAAGATTTACTAGGCAAATAAAAGAAATCAACAAGCTAAGGAACAAAAGCAGACTCCAGTGCCATGGTCGAACACGAACTAAGGTCAAATAGACGGTTAGGGATCCTCACGAGTCTTGGCATCTTTGAGCTTGTGATTATCAGCATCCATTGCATCTTCAGAGAAGAGATTCTCTTTGTGAAGATCATTGATGTGAGATTTTATGAGACTAAGGTCAGTTGAAGCCTTTTTCAACTCAGTTTTCAACACATCAAGACTTTTCAGAGTATCAACAAGCTGCAGTTTTGCTTCCTCAAAATACTTAAGAAAGTCATGGACCACTTCAGCAGAAATCATATCCTCCTTCTCAACATCCTCATGAGAATATGCATAGTAACATGAGGCATTAGGATGATCATCTTCTACTAGGGTTCTTTTCTTCCTCCCTTTAGACTCGAAACCTATACCTTTGTCAAGAAAGCCTCTAGAAAAACCACAAGCTCGTGAAGAGGAAGACATTCTTTACAAACAAAAATAAACTGGAGTACGCAAACGTGACTAAGGGGTTTGGTATTTATATGGTTTCTTAGGGAAGAAGGTTTTTAGGGTTCACAACTGTTGACTCGTGATGGTAAACCGTGTACACATACGAATACAACATGCCCTCAAAGAAAAAAAAAGAAAAACTTTTGCTACATGAAAATTTAAAAATGGCTCAGTAAATTCTATCCAACTAGGAGTAATTTAGAGCAAAAGAGCAGCAGGCCACAAAGTTAAAAGAGAAACGATACTAGACACATAAATACTATTTAGGCATTACTGTCTGCAGACACTAGTTTAGCTATAAACGATAAGAGGATAGCTCAACTAAGCAGAACACCAAAATGCCACAGTATACCTAATTTTTACACATCTTGCTCAACAGGATTTTTATGAGCAAGTTCTTAACCCTTGTGATTAATTAGCACAAGTATGAGCTCTGAGCTCATTAAAAGAACTGTGTTTATGATCGAGTCTCTTTTTCCTTCTGAATCTAGAGAGAGAGATCCCTTTTTATGAGAAATTATCATAAAACTTACTGTCATCAAAATACTAGACATAGTTAGAATTCTTACCAGAAGAATTTTGACTTGAGGAGGATGACAACCTGTCGACAATTTCTTTATATCCTTCAATTATCTCCATCAGGTTATTTCCCATATCATCAATTTTTCTTCTTTCTTCTGGGATTTAATTCACATCAAGGGTAATGTGGTTTCCAGAGGAATTAACTTGATCTTCTCTTAGGCGATTCTTGTTAAGACTTATATTCTGCTTCACGACATTTGAGGAACTCATTGAACTGACCATCCTGGTAACATACACAGGGTAAGTACGAAAACCAACTGGTTTAGACACACGAATGTCAGTTACACCTTTGAGAATTAAGTCTAAGGTGTGTTGAATTTGAATCAAGGAGGTTTTATTCAACCTAGAGTTTCTCTTTTGTTTAGCAGATCCTTTTGCATTGCAAAAAAGGCATACTTTCTGATCACAAGAGTGATTAGACAAAGTAGTCTTAACAACCTCGTTAGAAGATTTCTTCCTTCCATGTGATGTGGAACATCCTTGATTAATGGGAAATTCAGACACATTCTTTTTTACAGGAAGGGATTCCGATTTTACTTCTGGAGCTGGAACGTTTTCAGGTGTAGCAGAAGTACTTGGTATATTAGACTGCTTAGAGCATCCTTGAACACTACACCAAAACAGCCGATCTGTGACGAATATATACATTGCAAATTTGTGTGCAACGCCAAAATCCGTTGCACAAATTAATTGAAATAACGGTTATTAACGTTGCTTAATATGATGTGCAACGTTTTATTTAGAGCAACGTATACCCTAATTTGTGCAACGGAGAACTTAATTTGTGCAACGTTAATATCCTTTCTAAAACGGTCCGCGAGTTATAACTCCAAAGATGTCACTATCCATATACAAAAACTCCAACAAAACAAATTGTTAACAAAAAACCCATTTAATATAAACTGTCTATATTACCCTTCTAGTTTAAATCACCCCAACAAAAACAAAAATCAACCCCACTTTAATTCTTATTATATTGTCACCCCCAACAAGAAATAAACAACCACCAATAAGCACCGCCGCCACCGATAATCACCGCCACCACTTCCGACCACCTCCGACCACCGCCACCGCCACCGCCACCACTTCCGACCACCGCCAACGCCACCTTCCGCCACCGCCGCCAATGACCACCTCCGCCACCGCCACTGACAACTACCGCCGTCGCCGACCACCACCGCCGCGTCGACCACCACCGCTCCGCCGCCGCCACCACCGACCACCACCGTCGCCGCCGCCGCCACCACTGACCACCGCCGCCCCACCACGACCACCGCCGCCACCGTCCCCACCGCCGCCACCGACCACCACCGCCGCCACCGACCACCACCGCCGCACGACCACCACCGCGCCGCCGCACCGCCCGCCGCGCCACGATACTGCGCAATTGCACCACCACTGCCAGCCACCCTACCATCCAGCACCACCATTGTCGACCACCACCGCCACCACCTCCGACCACCACCACCACCGATACTACGTAATTGCACCACCAATACCAGCCACCCTACCATCCAGCACCACCACTGTCGACCACCGCCGACCAAAACCAGCACCACGACCGCCCACCACCACCACCTCCCAAAAATACGATGAAACCGATTTTGGTTTCATCATAAATACGATGAAACCGATTTTGGTTTCATCATAAATACGATGAAAACCAATTTTGGTTTCATCTTGTTTCGTGAGAAATCACCTGCAAGAAATTTTTTAAGAGTATTATACATCTTCATGGATAGAAATACATTGTTGAAATACGATGAAACCGATTTTGGTTTCATCATAAATAAGATGAAACCATAATTGGTTTCTGCGCTTCAACAGCAATACCACCGCCGCCGCCGCCCACCGCCACTGCCCGCCCACCACCACCGCTCTACCATCGTTAATGCTAACCACCACCGCCACCGACGACCACCATCGTCGCCGAGCAACACCACCAACCAGCCGCCGCCACAAAAAATGAATTTCAGTTGAAACCAAACAGAAAAATGATGAAACCAAAATTGGTTTCACCAAAAATAGATGAAACCATAATTGGTTTCGTGCAAATGTCTATTCAACTGCAAGAAAATTACAACAAGTATTATACATTTCTGATGTGCCAAAAACATAGATGCTGCCTACTATTTTGCTAAATGCTAGTACAAGAAACATTAGAATAGAAGAACAACAAAACACATGGAAATTTAAAAAGTCTATGCAAGATCACAACATTTTATGTTAAACTGCAGTGCGGTAGAACTGCATCATCGTTTAGTAAACTCAGTTTAATATTGTGATACAACTCACGGAATTTTGGTAAGATAAAAAAATATATTCAAAGATGATAAAGACATGCACAAGAATGAAAATAAAAAAATGAAGAAGTGGAGAAGCTATAAGGAACAAGATTGAGGTTACAAATTACCTGTATCTGAAGCTAGGTAAAGAGAAGCCATAACAATATCCTACTTATCTCCTGATATAAACTGATGCATAGGGGCTCCAGATTGGATGCTTTCATTTCACGGGTATCAAGCTTAATCAATCCAGGAGTGTCATTAATGGGTCCTGGTGCAATCCCATTGACTCTTATATCATAATCAGTGCCCTACTCCAAGGCCAATGACCTTGTCATTGGCATCAATAGCTTCCTATTCAAAGAAAAAAAATGAAATTTCATCACCTGAATCATTTCTATGAAGGTGAAAAGGTAGCTTTTGGTAATGAGAGTTGATGTTAGGCAAAAACATTAGATGCAATTGAAGTTTACTAAAAGGAACTACTACATTGTTGCCAACCTTAGCTGCGGAAACATGAATTTGATACCAAGTTCCCGAAGTTAATTGAATGAACTCAGTGGATGGCTTCTCGTTTGTAGGAAATGAATTGACAAACAAATAAAATTTTATGCCTCTAAGAGAAACAAGAGGCAATTAAACAAGCAAACGGGAGGAATTAACATTCACAAAAACTGATAAAAGTTAAAACAACTCGAATCAGTAAAATAATTTTATAAGTTAACAATCACGTACCTCTGCTATTTGGATTAGCTCTATAATCTAGTAAAAGAACAACACAAATTTTGCTTCCTTTAGCAGCCGCTATATGATGGTGATAAACAAAAAATACATAAAGTTAACAAGTCAATATCTTTTATAAGAAACACAACAAAAAGTACTAATTAAAAAGAAGCAATGTACAACTGAAATATATACTTCCTCACCCTGTTCATTCTTAGATCCTTTAAATAATTTGTCCTCCTCATTGATCAAATCTTGCAGCAAACAAACATACTGATAAATTCCTCATTGATCAAATCCTACAGCAAACAAAAATACTCATAAATAACTCCAAAGTTAATATTATAGTGTTCAAAGAATAACCAACAAGATTGGTTTCATTGACCAATACTCAACCAAATAAGAAAATACAAAGTCGTCGTCGCTGAGATAATGATACCTATTGCATTCTCATGGATACACACTAAGTAAGAGAAAATTTTTTTGTAGAAGCAACTGAAGGAAAGATGGTACAAAATACTTGCTTTGCTTCCCATAAAGTGGCAAGTATACTTGAGCCAAACATCATTTCTGCTATGTTTATTGGTTCGAAAAATTCTTTGATAGGGAGTGATTTTACTGATTAAACATATACATATGAAATTAGTGGGACCTCACCAAACAAAATCAACAGGAGCCATATATAAATATGATAACATGGGAACTACTGAAGATACAAACTAATAGAGTTCAAAGATAGCATGCATCTCTAACAATTTCTGGTGTCCTGTGCCAACAATCATACTAGTGATTTAGGAAAAATAAGGAATTATAGAGCATTCCTCATCGGTGCCCAATAAGTACAAAACAGAATACGATATTTTCTTTATATTTTAAGCTTAACAAATGGTTGTACAAGCATCCCCTAATCAACACTTTAAAACCAGAATCCAGTTCTACGGTGGAGCAGTAACATAAAAATTACTATATAATTCAAATCTCTCTAAAAAATAAGTGTTAACTAACATAATAAAACTTACCACAACCCCAATTTAATTCTTAGTGACATCTTTCTGGAATACAAAAGAGTAAAGAATAAGATTACAGCAGACATAAGCCAACTAAGCAAAGTATCCTTAAACTAGCAATGGAAAGCACTAGTCTAATAAAACTTACCCAGTGCACTTGAGAAGATGGCATTGCGAGAGAGGGACAATTTCTTTGATGTTCCACTGTAAAGATCCTCCAGCGACACCTTAAGAGAATGCATAACATCTTCTCCCCTCCTCTGCCTCCTTCCTCTGCTGCTGCCACCACCTAACGGTAAACAAATTCCAAACATCATGAATACCTTTCACTTTCATAAATAAATTTAGTAAAAACATTAACCCATTAGAAAATGATATCTCCACCTACCTCCAAATGGGCTTCCTCCTCCAAAGAAAGATGATAAGATGTCAAAGGGGTCGTGGCCACCACCACCTCCTCCCATTCCTTCCTTGAGCGCATCCTCACCATACTGATCATAAATTTCACGTTTCTCTGGATCACTCAAAATCTCATAAGCCTGGGCCAACTCCTTGAACTGCATTGAGAGAAATATTACAATGCTCAATAAACACCCCTTTTTGACTGCCCCAGAGAGCAAATTAAAACATACACAAATCAACAAACCAACCAGGAAAAACCCGACATCCTAAATCATTCAAGCATCTACTAGCTATCTCAAAATTCAGTTGCCCAGCCCAAATAATAGTCTGAAATGAAGGGCATAGACACGACCAACAAAATCGAGTAAACAAAACATACACAGGGTCTGACCTTTGCAACCTCTATACGTTCGAAATGGAAAACCAAGAGAAATTCTTAATTATATCTACAGTAATTAACAAAGTTACTGATTCCCTACTAGATCAGGAATAATCTAATAGAAAAAACACAATACCTTTTCTAGATCTCCACCCTTATCAGGATGATTCTTAATGGTAGCCTTTCTGTAAGCCTTCTTCAAATCTTCCAAATATCTTTAATCTAAATAATCAGCATCAACAACAAAAAGAAGAACCCATCAACAAAAATGAAAAAAAAATTTAAAAAAATTACAGAATTCAACAGATGTTGAAATTTTTCCCAAAATCAACAGATCCTTGAAAATTAAAAACATACCAAGAATTTCAAACACGCTGAATGTTCAGAATAATCGATCGATTTTATGATTGTGGGTGAAACCCTAATTCTTCTTCAGAAAGCAAGCCCTAGAATTTCACACGAAGGAGGGTGTTTCTCTCAATCTATTCTATTAAATAGATTTTTCATCAGACCCAGAAGAAGAAGAAGCTCTGGTGATGATTCGATGACGTCGTATGTTGTAATTTTGCCGGTTTAATTTCTGTAAATAAAAAATAGAGAAATTTTAAATAGAGGAACTGTAAGAAAAAGAAATTGAAATAAGTAACAAATTTTTTTTCCAGAAAGTGGATTAAGAGAGACGAAGGATTAACGAACCAGGGATTTTTGTTTAGTTGTAGTTGGAAATTTCGGGAGTCGGAGCTTCGGAATTGGAGATGAAGAGATGATTTTGCAGGATTCCATGGGGTTTTGAAAAGCTGGGAGAAAATTTCTAAAGAGTAAAATGAAACCCGATTGGAGATATTTGTGGGGGTACAAAACAATACACCTCAGCAGGCTCGTTGTTCGTCTTTTCTGGGCGTAAGAAAGAAGACGGTGGTGGTGGGAGAAGGAGACGGAAGAAAAAAGAAAAAAGAAATCAGAGAAGAAGAAGAAGAAAAGGTCAAGGGCATGTTTGTCTTTTTTAAAGTAACAAAAATTAAATTTACACATTATTATTTGGTTTGGGGTTTTTGTCCCAGTTTTATTTGAAACGGTTTTTATTTGGTAGAAATAATATGACCGGTTTTTTCTTATCACTAGTTTGTTCACCTAGGGGTTTTGTCACTAGTTTTGTTTCTAAAATATATAATAAGAATTAAAAGAAAATACAGAATTCCAAAATCTATATATTCCTACTAAATTTATTTTTTATTACAAAACCATACACCAGCTACATTCAACCCAATAACTAATCCTTAATTACTGATCCTCACATCAGTCTTACAACTTGAATGTTCATCCCAAGACAAGAACATAAGAAAATGAGTATAAAGCTACTAAAAGTGTGAGCCTATGATGAGATAAACTAACTAGAAGGAAAAAGATATCAGCAAGTGAACAACAAGCAACAATACACAACTTCATGACAAATTACCCCGTTGTTACTCATCTTTAAAAATATTAGCTAGTGGTGTAGCTCCCAACTCCATTACTAATATGTAGTGTAGCTTTTCCACGACCTCTCGACACAGCTGTGATTGTAGAAGTAGCAGCTGATCCAGTTGAACCTCTGCAGAGATCACCTTTAGTTCCTGCTGTAGAGTGTGCTCCAATGCTTACTCTAGTGGATGCAAAAGTCCTACCAACTGCGCTTGCAACTTGAAAATCTCCTTTCCTTTATTAGTTGTTTCCCACCCTGACAAGTATTCTTATTATGTCCATGTATGCTGCAGGTGCCACACTTTTTCTGTCTCCTGGGTTGTGTTTCATCTTCTCTCCTCTAAGTTCTTGGACTGCCAAGCTTTCATCTAATAACAGTTGGGTTTATAACAGGTAATGGCTGAAATTAGACAAAAGAGGATGTGATTAGTTTCAGTTCGGAAGACATAGTAATCAAGTTTCTACTGTTGAATTAAAATCAACACAAAATAAGTAATAGTATCGATGTCCTAAATGGAGAATCTTCTTGGAGGTTTTGAATCCGTGCACAAGGCTGACAAGTGTGTATAGATCAATTTCCTCTGTTAAGAAATTAAAATAAAATAACAGGCTATCAACTAGGTTGTTTATAGTTAAATGGGCTTCCCTTGACAGGCTAAAATAGGAAAATTTCTTGTTTGGTCATAAGCCCATAATGTTATTTATAGTAGGGTCCAACCGGATTTTATTGTTATTAGGAGGTCCAAAATACTTTGAAACATGAAAAAGACATCCCTACCCTTCTAACTAAACGTGTTAAGCATCCGCCTTCTCCCGATATCCTATTTCTCCTCTTCACAGAACCAATATCAGAAATCAAAACCCATTTCGAAAAAAACATAAAACGTAAATCAAAACCGTAAATCATTTGATGAAATCTATTGAAACGTTCAATTGAGTGTTTTTAATTGAATCATAGAAAACAAACAACTAAAAAATCATCAGTAATCACTCGTATATCATTTATGATACCTAATTTCTTATCTAGGTCAGAAAAGTTTCAGAAAAATACCTAGATTCCATCTAGGTCAAAAAAAATAGAGAAAATGAGATCAAGAAACAATACGGGGAAGATATTACTGCTCATAGATCGGAAGAAGGTGATTTTGAAGAATCATCAAGACGAAAAACCAAATCCTTGAACAAAAAACAACAACAAAGGAGTATGAGCTTCAAAGAAGAAAGGTATTAGATGTGTTCTATTTCAATTTTCTTTGTAATTTGTGTTTAAGAGACAATGATCCACCAGTACATATTTCACATACTGGTGAAAATCGTGAAAGTTACATGCAACTTGTTATTTTAGGTTTGTAAGACAATGATCCACCAGTACATAACTCTTATACTGATGAAAAAAAAATTATGCTAGAAACAATCATGAAAAAGTAACATGCAGCTTGTTATTTTTGCTTCCAAAGACCATGATTTACCAGTACATATATGCTATACTGGTGTAAATAATTTATATTGCAAAAAATCATTGACGCTTGATATGTTTGGTTTATGAGACAATGACCCATCAGTATATATCTCCCATACCGATGAAATAGGAATTATGATATTTCCATTTATGATTGTATATTTGTTGGACATTATGGATTTGAGTACATATCTCACATACTGATAAAAAAAAAACTATGTTTATGCTTACATATGTGATTGTGTATGTTTTAGACACTATTTATTGGAATTACATAACTTCCATATAATTAAATAACAACTCTTATGCTTTAATATATGATTGTAGGTGTGTGTCATGCACTATAAATTTGCAGTACATAATTCTCGTACTCATTAAACAACTTTGTTTATGCTTTAATTTCTGATTGTATATATACATGTTAGACAGTATGAGTTAGTACATATCTCTCATACTAATAAAAAACAGTGTTTGAACATCACAGTAAGCTTTTGTTTATAATTGTAGGTGTGTGAAGCACTATAAATTTCCAGTACATAACATCCATACTTATAAAAAGAACTATATTTATGCTTAAATATATGATTTTGTGTGTTTTAGACATTATGAATTTCCAGTACATAAATGTTATACTGAAAGAAAACTAGTTAATTTTGCATGTAAGGTTGTCATGAAATCCAGTAAAAAGTTATTTAGATCTTGTCCAACTGCGTTACATACTCATTTTGACAGGAAACCGACTTTTACAATATGATCCAGCAGGTAGTGGTGCCGAGAGACATAGTTCAGTATTGGCAGTGGTGGTCTTGGTATTGGTAGCACTGGAGTGGAAGATCTAGTTCTATGTTTATTTATTTTTCCTCTTTGTTTGTTTTCTATTCTTCTTTTTTGTTATAATCTTGGACCCTTGATGTAAATTTTGGTTGCTAATCTACCTGCAATGTTGGGGTAAGATAATTTTATATACTCTTATGTTTAACCGTGTAGAAGAACATAAGTAATACAATGAATAATACTATTTTTTATTCAATGATTCTATAGATTTTGATTCCATTATGTTATGGCTTACAAAAACAAAAACTATGTCGATTTTTACAGTATAATCCTATAGTACGTATATGTTGTACTTAAAAATACAAATTTGACATTAAGAAATGTCATATATTGGTTGTACTAAAAACTAAACTAGATCGATATCAACTAACAATTTATATAATTGATCAAAAGCTATCAAGTGTTTTTGCCTAAATACAGATTAAATAGATATTCAAGAAATGGGTACATCTGATATATGATGAGCAAAACTTCAAATACAAGAAATGAATACATCTGATATATACTAAGAAAAATCTCAAATACACAGTAAAAAAAGAAGAGTACATATGATATATACTGAGAAAATTATGCATAATGGCTACACCGAAGAAAAAAAACTGATTGAAAATACTTTCATTCACTTTTGACTCCACGTATTAAGACCGTTCTCCATAATTTTCACAATGTGAACCTGTAGTAATACCCAGTGCTCTTCCAAAACCCCAGCTTAACTTGTTTATCATCGTTTGTGATGTTCCCTGGACAACAACTGATACCAGAGCACTATTGAAGAGAAAACAAAATATTTCAGCTAATGAAAGAAATGAATACAAAACCTATCCATAATGTTAAGAAGGTTATTCTTCACTGTCATCAGTACAGATTGACTACACTCATATTTTCAGTGGATTTTAAGCATCCTAACATATACTGCATTCAAAAACACACCTAATTCCATCCAAAACCTTTGCATAATGCTAATATGGTTATTCTTCCTTCCACGATCGTCAGTACATATTGGCTTCACTCATATATATACACTGTGACCATCGAATGTAAGCTAAACGAGATTTAGGATTGTGAAAATATCGGCATTAACATGTGCACAAGGTTAAACCTAGTACTCCATAACATTACTCTTTCACAAAATTACTACCCTTGCTAATAAAATTTCTAAAATATTGTAATTCTAGGCGAACCTGTGTATGAAGGCTTGCCGAATACAACTTTAGTACACATCGATCTGTTGTTGCTGCACTTTTAGATCCATGTAGACGGCATCTAGGCGGGAACTACAAGGAATATCTCTCCATGCCTATAAAGAAAGAAAAAATGCAATATCAGAAACATCTTCAACCTCAAAAACTGCAGTATAATTATTATGCACTACTCAAAAAATCAAGTACAACTGCTATGTATTGTATGTTCTATTCTAGTCTCAAACATAATGCGTTGGGTAGTAGTGTGAAGAAGGGTATGCAGTAAAAAAAATTTACTCCAATAAGAAAATCCAATATAGTTGTTATGCACTGCTCAAAAAATCCATTACAGTCGCTATGTACTGTATGTTTTATTCTAGGTTCGAACATACTGCGTTGGGTAGTAGTGTGGAGATTACTAGCATCTGATTTTTCAGTATACCAAATATGTACTCAATATATTCTCAGTAGATCGAATATACCAAATATATACTCAATATATTCTCAGTACATCAAATATATTCTCAATATATCTTAAAGATACTTACCCTTAATAAAAACAATACATCATATACGTACTGATAGCTCATGTAGTGTAGTAAAATAAAAACAAACACAAACCAACAAATGAAGCTAAAATAATCAGATCTAGTAAAAATTTCAACATAAAGCATCTAATCAAGCATGAAAATATCATAAATACAAAAAACAAATCTTGTTATTTCGATACTCCGCATATGTAGTGTTGATTCACAACCTAAAATCCAACTGCATGTCAAAATAAATGATGAATCTATAAATATAACTAAATCAAAACACTTTTTTTTTCCAGTATGCCATATATGTACTGCTGGATCATAGAAATAAGTGATGAATCTATGAATAAAACAAAATCAAAACATTTATTTTTAGTATACCATATGTGTACTGGCGGATCAAACAATCTGAAAAAACAAAAAAACATACAAACTAACTATGAGTGAGTTTATAAGGAAGTGGATAAAAAAAAAACATAAATAAATAAAAGAAAAACACAAAATACAAACCGTCAATTCTTTGAATCTTCTTCTTATACTCTTGTTCTTCTTCTTCTTCCCCTTTTCCACCATCTCTCCTTCTAAATTAGAAACCTAATTCTTGAAATACAAATCAACAATAAAATAACCAAACTCAAAAACTAAATCTCAATCTCTTGAGTTCAAAAACCTAGTGATGAATCTACGTATATAACAGAATCGAAAGAATTTTACATGATACTAAGAAAAGAAAAACTAGGTATTTTTTCAGTACAACATATACGTACTGATGGTTCTTACATAACAAACTGAAAAAAAATAATCTAGAACTAATAAAAAGAAACTAGTATAGTCAAATCTCGTAACGAAATAAACAAAATACGTGATTATCCATCTAGATATGAACTATTTTCAAAAAAATGAACTAACCAAGTATGGAGATCCAAAATTTAAAACATCGAAAAGGACCATACATATGGAGATCACCAACTATGGAAGATGAAGATGATTCAAGTGATTAATGAGTAGCACAAAGATCAAGATGATTTAGATTTAAAAGAAATTCAAAAATGAAAAACAAAAAACAATCAAATATGAAATTGACTAACTTGAGAAGTAGCAATAAGAAAATCGACCTACCAATTACAAGATATGAGTTTGAATTCACGAATTTTGAATTCACGAATCGAGCGAGAATCTCAAAAGATATCATCTCCGGAGCTCTTCTGTGAAACACAAATTGAGATAATGAATAGAAGTGAAAGGGATATGGTTCCTGTGATTTTATATACTGGAGGGTGTTTTGGAAATTTTTAAAATACGTCGTATTGGTTCCGCACGTGTACAAGATCTGGGATTAAAAAATTGGATCCATTTTTTTGTTTTCTTTTAATTATGGACCTCCGATTATTGGGCTTTAGTGGATGGACCTGCCACTAACTAATACCACTATATTAGCACCTACAGGTAGTTTCTACGCTAAAATATGACAAATAAAGGAGAGTCCTAGTTAAGAAAATTAATACAACCAACAAACTCACACCAGTGGTAGCTGTTGATGCTGGCCCTTTCCTTTTTCAGCCTTTGCTATATGACAACAAGCAGCATCATTCTGTCAACACAAACTATATAAATTAACAGAATTACTGATGATATGTCATCTATGTATACGAAGAACATGGTTTCATTATGCCTGACTCCAAAATAATAAATTAAGTACAGAGACTAGAATTCGGAATCACCTTTTCCTTACAAAATTAAGTTGCACTCTGCCACTCCGTAATCTATATTATAAAAAGAAGTGGTGTGTAGTCTTATAAATCCGACTATCGATTTCGTCATCCCACGATGGAGATTGATCGGTTATATGTCCTATATAGAGTCCGTCCGATCCCTTGGCTTCCTAATAAAAATATGATTCTAAAGATTATTTAACGGCGTCGGATCTTTGGATTTCTTAATTTGACTGCAGCGTCGGATTTCCTAATTTAACTAAGTTTCCGTTAATATAGGCTAACACTAAGTAGATGTATTTATAGAACAGAAGAGCATCATTCTTTAACGGTTTCACCAACATACGGTCTTCTATCTATAGTTCTTCCCCTCCATTAACGACTTCTAATTCTTAACTTCGTCTCTCTATATCATAATAATACAGAGTTATTAATACTAAGTTATTATTATGGATGATTTAAAGGATGGATACGGTGAAATAAAAGAAAACAGAGCTGATGATTTAAAAAAAAATTGGTCTAAAGAGGAAAGGAGAAGAAATAAAACCTAATAGAGGAAGAGGAGTGAATTGGGTAAGAGGTTTTATGTTTAATGCAACCAAATATCTCCTTACTAATACATCTTCACGGAAAACATATGTCTAAGGGTCTGTTTGGCTTATGCTTGGTGGATGACCCTCCATGAAGATTGTTCGTATACACCAGATATACTCTGGTCCATCGAACGTTCAATCATCCAATAAGCATAATGATTTGTACCATAACTTTCTCAAGAAAATTTAAGTTAGCCTCAACTAATCTAAAA
Source organism: Papaver somniferum (assembly GCF_003573695.1). Lineage (NCBI taxonomy): Eukaryota > Viridiplantae > Streptophyta > Magnoliopsida > Ranunculales > Papaveraceae > Papaver > Papaver somniferum. The sequence goes on from NW_020649304.1 coordinate 4,148,266, forward strand.
GCTATTTTTAAAAAACAAATAAAATAAAAAATATGGTAAAGATTTATGTGCGAGATTTAAGTGTCACAACCCCGACCAACAAAACATTAGGGAATGTTTAAGGGCCACGGTCGGGGCTGTAAGCCCCGGCTAATTTGACCTGACCAACAAAATACTATAGTATTCTCAAGGGACCACGACCCCGGCTAATTTGACCCGATCAACAAAATACTATGGTATCCTAAAGGGACCACGGCCGGGGCTGTAAGCCCCGACTAATTTGACATAACCACAAATACTAGGGACGCAAGTCCGAACTAACTTATAAGCTCGATGTTTGACCGTTATAATCTAATTAGTTTTGCGAATGACTAAAAAAGATTTTGGTAGAATACGGACCAGCCGATCAAACAACAAAACGAAAACGAAAAAGATTGAACCCGGTCGTAGACCGGGATGATACCTAGTCAGACACATAAAAAGATGAAGTTTGGACGTGTAATTAATTTAATATAAACCTCATTTCTATGTTGTTTCCACATGGGTTGGATCCTCTCTTTTTTCCATGAAATGGAAAGTGAACAACCCAATATACCCAAACTACAAATGAATGCTAGTGGTAACAAGAACATGCATACTGAAACAGGATAAATTGACTTAGATATACTTTGTTTCTTACATCGGGATTATCGGTATGTGTAGCAACAATCTTCATGTTCTGTGGCAGCTTCCTGATTCCGTTTCCCTGAAAAGTGAATCACCACTTGAGATGATAAGCACATAGATTGAGAATGTCTGGTATCCATTCTATACCAGCCACGTTGAGCATAAAAACAGAAGTCAATGTACCCTTCAAAACTAGTTTTTCACAGAAACGATAGAACTGTCACAACCCTCTCCGGGATGAATAACTGTTACCGTACTTCTTGGCAAAGGGGGAACGTGCTTCCTCATCGAACTGATACATAAGAGAGTAAGGCAGTACACAAAGCAAAAGCAAAATGTTCATGAAAAATGTGATCCTAATTCTTATACGCGCAGAGAGCATAATATGATTCTAAGATAAATACTTCATGCATAATTCTATAGGACACAAAAATCAAATATACTGACCTGAGCTTTAAGCCTTAGTTGCACTTAAAGAATTTAAGCTTCATTTTTCTGTTGACCAAGTACTGTGAATACATAACTAGCCAATTATCCTCGCAAGTAACTGTACATACATAACCATTTAGCCTTGGAATTTGCACAAGTTGATACTAATTAAGAGAAAGACACATTGTTTAGCAGAGGAAGCATGATAAAGAGAAAGACATATTCTTAGTGCAAATACGTAAGACCCATCATGTTGACAGGGCCGTTTGTGTCATATACAGGGCAGAAATATCTCTGAGTGTTGCCTATGTAAATCGACCATAAGCAAGAATTTGAAAAAGCAGAAAAATGTCTTGATCTATGATACTTAAACATGGTCGTCTCCACCACCTCTCGCCACCCACCACCACCATCACTTTCTTTTTTTGACACACACCACCATCACTTTCTGTCTATCTATCACTACCAATACTAATGAAATATTTACTGGTAGAGTTACCAATAAAACTGCTTCCACAAGCTGAAATTGAACATTCCTGTAAATGACACCAACAAAAACAAGTACTGTAAGTTGACTACACGTTCTAAGAGTGGTAAAGATAGACATACCCTGAATCTCCCTTCTATGAGTACAGATCCATAACTAGCAGTACTACTTCTGATTGGTCCAACACTGGTTAGCACACTATGTGAAAAAGAAGGGGACGCTGGAGAAGGATTACCTGAGAGCACTATTCATCATAAAAATTAGTCCCCGGTAACAAATTGGACTAACAACAATTATTAAGAAAAAACTTCCTACATTATAAAGAAACAGACAATAGTAATAACATGGTTTATTTTATAATTAGTTTACATCACCTGGATTATGGATATTGCTGGTGGGATGATTGTTTTCAATAGCGTAATAATTATCACGAGGATGATGTAAATCAGTGTGTCTCCAACCACCACCACCAACAACATTACCACCATCTCTAGTACCACCAAAATTTAAACCAACACCAATAGTTCCACCAATGTCCACTGATTTAAACCTTTCTATATCGTGTTCAATAAACTTTAAAACTTACAAAATCACATACTTCACCTCACAATGAAGCAAATCGAAAAATAAATAAAATGAAACACTCTAAAACTGCAAACCTCCAGGTGATGTACTCGAGTAAATGCACCTTGAAACTATAAGGTACAACAACAATTTTTTTTACAATTAACATAATTTTTTTTCAGTATTTCCTGATTTTCAAATAATCAATAAGGGATCAGAACTAAGACAACCAGATTAACTCAACATAGACCCCTCAAATCTCATATCTAAGCTACTAAATTCTACTCCCTCCGTTCTTTTTTAATAGGCCAGTTTTGTTTTTAGCGAAATTTAAGGAAATTAAGAAAACTAATCATTGAAAGTGGTCCTCATGACACTTGTCAATAAAAGAAGTGAAGTGAAATGGTCCCCATGACACTTGTTAGCAAAACAAGTAAAGTGAAGTGGTCCACATGACACTTGTCATCAAAAGAAGTTAAGAGAAAAGTGGTCCCAAAAAATTAAAATAACATTTGACTTTCCCAATTAGGAAACTGGCCTATTTTTTTTGAAACTTTTATTTATAGAAACTGGCCTATTAAAAAAGAACGGAGGGAGTATTTCTTATCTGATTAATTCATGTGGATTAATCTCTCCTTCTCAAAATACCAAGATAAACCACTGCTTACTTATAAATTCTACAATAAAACATTTACAATCAATAGAACCAGATTTGCAACATAGAATAACCAAAATCAAAACTCAAATTCTAAGAAATCGAGAGAATGATTTTCTAGGGTTTATAAAGGAGAATGTTAAGGATACCACAGTTATCGCTGTTAAGGACTCTCAACGGAGTCAACAATCTGACCGAGTTATTAGCTAGAGTCTACTGCCAATCTTCACGGCATGTTAAGTCTTTTAGGGTTTGTTAAATTGTTAAGCAAATCTGTAACTGTTTTTGAATATCTTTCAGTATAAATAAATCCTTATCTCCACTGGTAAATCTTTGGAAGATATTCTACCAAATATTACTAAATATCATGTTCTAAGTTGGTATCAGAGGGGTTCGATCCCCTCGCTTTTCCGCTGTAACAATCACCACCATCACAACCACTTTTATATCAGCATCCAAAAAACCCTTTTTCAAAATCAGTTAAACAACTTTATCATTACCATTCCCATTTGTATCTGTTAATCAACACAGAACACTACCATTACCAATTATGTTTGTTAACCATCACAGATCAATACCAATTATGTCTGTTAACTAAAACAGACCAACACTACCAATTGAAGAGGTATTTCGACTATCTCACACAACCATTTGAAGAGGTATTTTGACTATCTCATACTATGAATTTGAAGAGAAACACCAATTTTCTCATACAACAGTTCAAAAGACCAGCTATCTTCACCACCAGCTCCAGTACAACAGTTTGAGGGGCAGTTACAAGTTCGTTTCATGTTGGAAAAAAAAACAGCTTCGTGTCAGATTTATAAACTCCAGTGATCAATTGGAGGACATCTTTACTAAGGGTCTTCCAGCAACAAGATTTCAGATTATACGTAGCAAGTTGCACCTTCGCCAACTCCAGTACAACTTGAGGGGTAATGTTAAGGATACCACAGTTATCATTGTTAAGGACTCTCAACGGAGTCAACAATCTGACCGAGTTATTAGCTAGAGTATACTGCCAATCTTCACGGCATGTTAAGTCTTCTAGGGTTTGTTAAATTGTTAAGCAAATCTGTAACTGTTGTTGAATATCTTTCAGTATAAATAAATCCTTATCTCCACTGGTAAATTTGTGGAAGACATTCTACCAAATATCATGTTCTAAGTGAGAAAATGACATACCTAGGGTTACTTGAGTCTGATTTCAGAAAGATGGGTTTTGATTTGTGAGATGAGTTGAAGAGATCTCACAAATCAAATTCGCCTAAAACCCACATCTGAAAAAAAAATAAAAAATTGAATAGCTTAAACTCAATCATACGAAAACCTATCTCACAAATCAGATTGAGTTTAAGAGATCTCACAGATTGGGTTCGATTCAGAGAGACGGTTTTTGATTTTCAGAGATCCAGTTCGATTTCGAGAGATCTCGGTGTTTTTGCAAAATGAAGATAAGAAAACGAGAAGGAATAGAACAAGATATCTTTCTGGAGAGAGACTCTTTTAAGAAAATAGAAGATAAAAGAAAATAGATAGGATAATAAGAAAAGGTATTGTGATATAGACATAAAAGCCCTCAACCATTTAAATAAAGTGCGAGCGCGTCCCATTTTCTTTTTTCTTATCCGATATATCAGTTTTAGTGCAACGTATTTGCTTCATGTGCAACGGAAAAAGGTTTGCAACGTTAATATCCGTTGCACACACAAAAGGTAAACCGTTGGAAAATCCAGGATATGGTGTAGTGGAATAGAGAGTTTACTAAAGCGATGTTCTATTTCCAAAGCATTCTTTTTGAGGCTTGCCTCGAGAACCATACGTGAAGAGTGAGCTTCAGTATTTTCTTTGAAATTGCAGTCCCTTATTACACCAAGCAAAACATCGACATGGTGTTTTAACCGATTAAATCTATCAGCTTGGATTCTAGCAAGATTTAGAATCAAGACACTCTCTTCAGCTGTTTCCCGTTCATTTAGAGAGATAGACTCTTTTGAAGGGTAATCGGAAATAATCATTGTTTGTACCCAAAAATAATTTTAGGCACAAAACACGATGATATAATGATGCGATTAGGGTTAGAAAAAGAATTAAAGATGAAAAAAGAGACAGATTTAACGTGGTTCGGCAAGTGTTGCCTACATCCATGTAGGAACAGAGAATTATTTTGTTGATTGTATGATACAAGAGTTTTCTCCAGGTTATCTAACCTAAAATTTCATATCTCTTAGGGTTTAGGATACATGTATTTATAGAGTTTATGTAACCATAATTTTGATGTAAACTTCATGTGCAAGCAACTTGGGCAACAAGCCTTCTGGAAACTTCTAGAATCTTTCGTCATGGGCTGGCTAGACGGGCTTGATTTACGGGCTCACCGTGTATAAAATACACGGTACAAACATCGCCCCCTCTTAACCTCCAACTTGTTGGTGGTTAAGAAAATTTTTTATTCTTTTGCGTCGAACGTTGATGATGAAACTCGCCCCCAAGCGTGAGTAGAGATATTTCGAAGACGCCCCCAACTGTAATTACCTGCAAAAAAATAAAAATAAAAATTAAAAATAAATAAATAATAATAATAATATTGCTCACGTGCTAGGCCAGACTTTTTGCCACGTGGTGGACTTGTGATGCTCGAGAGCTAGTCGAGTCTTGAGTGAAATGTAATGTGCTTGCGTCTGGGGCAAGGCTTTTTGCTCGCAATGTAACAAGGCTATAGCGCTCGCTGCTCGGGCAGGCTGGTTGTATTGCTTGTGTTGAGTACGAGTCTTTGGACCAACATCGGGCGTTGGGCTCGTGGTTGAGACGAGACTTTATGCTTGCCAAGGTGCAAGTCTTTCATACTCGCGTGCAAGACGAGATTTTATGCTTGCGATGGTGCAAGTCTTTGATACTCGCGTGCAAGACGAGATTTTATGCTTGCAATAAAGGCAAGACTTATGTGCTCAGGTGCAAGGTGAGGGTTTAGGTACTTGCGAAGTGATGCAAGGCTAAATATTGAAGGGTCTAAGCAATCCTCATCTCGAACTCGGTCATATCGCCATCCACGAACCTCGAACTCGATCATGTTGCTGCCCCAAGTGCACATCAAAGTTTCTCGAACACTGGAATTTTTGCGCCCATATTGTCGGGATTGAAAGACGATTCCAACGAGCCAAAAATCACTGAATTCGGACTTATAACGAAGAAGTTATTGACGAAAAAAGATTTGAATGAAGCGCGCGTGTTGTTGCATACGTGACAGTGCTGACTATATCGAAGACTGATGTGGCACTGCTGACTGGGATGTCGTTGATGACGTGGCACTCGGTTGGTGCTGACATGGCAACACTGAGCGAAAATATACTGCCTTTGCTGCTGACGTGGCAGATGACTAGGTGCTGACGTGGCAGCTGACAGGATGTTGATGTGTCTACCTTTGATTGGATAGTGTTAGCTGATGTGGCATTTTCTGGTGACGTGGCAAAGCTGACTGGGGCGTCTCTGCTGACGTGGAAGCTAGCTGGATCGATGCACACGTGTCAGTTCTGGACTGGATGTAATTTGTTGATCCGGTACGTTGAATCTGAAGCTGGACCGAGGCTGGACATATCGTACGGATGGTATCTGCTCAATATGACGATTTTGGTTCGCTGGATCTGGAGTTGTATAGGAGGTTGGATCTATGTGGGTGTACAGGATAGCTGCTGCTGTTACGGTTACTGTAACAGTTATGACTGTTACGCCTTTTATAACATTTCTTCTTCGTAACGGTTCCATAACAGTTTTGTAACAGTTCCGTGAGAACCCTAATCTATTTTTGCTTTCATCTTCTTCGCTGATTTTTGCATGGAATTTTGTGCACGAATTTCGAAGGTTTTTCCGCAACTTTCTCAACGGAAAAACACGATCGTTTTACTCGAAATCCCCTTAGTCGGCGCCAATGTTTGTACCCAAAAATAATTTTAGGCACAAAACACGATGATTTGATGATGCGATTAGGGTTAGAAAACGAATTAAAGATGAACAAAGAGACGGATTTAACGTGGATCGGCAAGTGTTGCCTACATTCACGGAGGAACAGAAAATTATTTTATTGACTGTATGATACAAGAGTTTTCTCCGGGTTAGCTAACCTAAAATTCCATATCTCTTAGGGTTTAGGATACATGTATTTATAGAGTTTATGTAACCCTAATTTTGATGTAAACTTCATGTGCAAGCAACTTGGGCAACAAGCCTTCTGGAAACTTCTAGAATCTTTCGTCATGGGCTGGCTAGGCGGGCTTGATTTACGGGCTCACCGTGTATAAAATACACGGTACAAACACTCATGTCGGAGCCTGTCTGTCTTGTTTGAACACAAGGTTCGTCTATATTCGAGATTGAAGAATCTTTCTCTTTAATAGAATTAGACAGGACAGAGCTCTTTTTTCTGGTGACGCATTTATCAGAGATAGTACTCTTGTCCATAGAGTCAGATCGCTACAAACACAGACTTGTAAGGTCTTGAACGTGTTTGCCTGCTCTGATACCAAATGAAAAAGTGGGGTACAATAACTACACCCAATATTTCGCTTAGAAATCTGTATGGACAAACTCCAATATACTTTCTAGAGAATCAACTAGACAGTGAGACTCAATCTAAATAAAAAGTATATCAAAGAGTTTATATCTCTATTTCTCAATTTGATATATACTCAAGCAAAAAGAAATATGCGAGTCTTTATCAAATACTAGAGAGATAACTTGGATGGTACCAAAGACCAATATCTAAGTGTCAATCAATTTAAATCAACAACCAAAAGGTCGCATATTCTAATTGATTGAACACGCACAACCTGTGATATTTCAATTATATAACAAGATATAATGCGGAAAAGAAGTAACACAGACACCAGAATTTTGTTAACGACGAAACCGCAAATGCAGAGAAATCCCGGGACCTAGTCCAGATTGAACACATACTGTATTAAGCCGCTACAGACACTAGCCTACTCCAAATTAACTTCGGTCTGGACTGTAGTTGAACCCCAATCAATCTCACACTGATCCAAGGTACAGTTATGCTCCTATGTCTCTGATCCCAGCAGGATTTTACGTACTTGATTCCCTTAGCTTATCTCACCCACAACTAAGAGTTGCTACGTCCCAAAGTCGAAGACTTTAATAAACAAATATGTATCACATAGAAAAGTCTACAATAATAGATAAATCTGTCACCCGCGAATATACCTACGAGTTTTGTTCCGTCTTTTAATAAATCAAGGTGAACAGGAAACAATTGATAAACCGGACTTATATTCCCGAAGAACAGCCTAGTATTATCAATCACCTCACAAAAATCTTAATCGACGCAGCAAAAAAAGATATTGCGGAATCACAAACAATGAGATGAAGTGTTTGTGATATCTTTATATCTTTCCTATCGGAGATATCAATCTCAAGCCAATTATTACAATTGTACTCGTACGATAGAAACAGCAAGATCAGATCACACAACTACAAGAAAGTAGTATCGGTCTGGCTTCACAATCCCAATGAAGTCTTTAAGTCGTTAACCTGGTTTAGAAGAAGAAACCAAAGGTTAAAGGGGAATCGACTCTAGCTTAGCACAACTAGTATCACACATAAGGTGTGGGGATTAGGTTTCCCAGTTGCTAGAGCTCTCCCTTATACAGTCTTTCAAATCAGGATTTGCAATCAATGTTAGCTTGGTAACAAAGCATTAAATATTCATCGTTAGATGAAAACCTGATTAGATTCAAGCTAATATCTTTCAACCGTTAGATCGAAAACTAGCTTGTTACACACAAATGAAATGCACGTTTCTAGACTTGTGTAACCGTACCCAAACTTGTACATTTGTTGGTTCAACAATAGTCAACCAAATGGTTAGCCATATGATCACTTTCATATCAATCATATTCTTCTTCACCATAACTAGTTCAAGTGACTCAAATGAACTAGTTAGAGAGTTTTTCAATTGCAAGGAAATCTTATGTAACTACAGAAGACACAATTTAAGCAAAAATGATTTGATTCACTCGAATCAGTTCATGAACTATATAGCCACGGTTTGCAATTTGTATTCCTTATTTTATATAAGAATAAGTTCACAAACATCATTTTTAGATATAACCTACTCTAGTTCGCGGACTGGGTTCGCGGACTTAAGTTCCCGGACGGAGTTCACAAACTCCAGCAGAATTTCTCGGGACGA